>NW_011494640.1:4179941-4184669 GCF_000754665.1 Bison bison bison
AGTGGAAGCTTGGAACCCTAACCACTGGACCACCAGGGAATTTGAATTCCTAAGACCTTCATTTTTAAGATAAATTAGATGCATAAATCTCTTATCACTGGCACAGGATGTTCCCTGTCTCCTTCCATACTGCTGAGAACTGTTGTTGTTGTTCAGTCGCTAAGTCACATCTGACTCTTCGTGACCCCATAAACTGCAGCACGCCAGGCTTCCCTGTCCTTCACTCTCTGCCTGAGTTTGCTCAAACTCATGTCCATTGAGCAACCATGTCATCCTCTGTCGTCCCCTTCTCCTCTTGCCCTCAATCTATCCCAGCATCAGGGTCTTTTCCAGTGAGTTGACTCTTCGCATCAGCTGGCCAAAGTACTGGAGCTTCAGCTTCAGCATCAGTTCTTCCAATGACTATTCAGGGTTGATTTCCCTTAGGATTGACTGGTTTGATCTCGCTGTCCAAGGGACTCTGGAGAGTCTCCTCCAGCAACACAGTTCAAAAGCATCAACGCTCAGCCTTCTTTATGGTCCAGTTCTCACATCGGTACATGACTACTGCTGAGAACTGATCAAACTTAAAATACTGCTGAACCTACTGATTAATGACCGTCAGCCCCAAAAGCTCCATTACGGGTAAACTAAGTCAGTTTCATTGTCAACATATTGAATGTTGAGATCACACGGTCATCACTAAATCATAATATCCAACAGCTTCAACTATTTGGGGACATATTTTATAGCTAACTCATGCCCCAAAGCTTGTTGAGAGGTCAGCAACCCATCAGGGGATACTCAGAGGAAGACTTGCCCAGGCTCGGTCACTCACTTAACCAACACGGAGACTTGTGGCTGCAGTGTTCTGTGGTGAGCTCTGAGGATGGTGAAAGGGCCTGGCCCTAAGTGGAGGACAGGAGGGGCCCATGACAGCCGTGCCACCACCAGGCTGTAGGCTCCAAAGACAGCCCTGTGCTGTATTTGTGACTATATCTTGCACCTAACAGGAGACCTAATGCTTAGTAGGTGTTCAATAAATAATTACAATGAATAATATGACATGCCTCTGATAACAAACATTTGAGAAATCAGGAGGAAGCAGTTAATTCTTCTAGGGAACTGAAGCAGCCTTCACAGACGAGGCCGCAGGACCAAGCTGGTCCTTCAATGTAGGAGTCAACAGGCAGAAAAGGGAGAAGAGGGTAGCGAATGGGAGGGTGTGATGTCTCAATAGGTCAGGCAAGAAGGAAGGCAGGATGAAGAAGGATCTTGAAATACAGGAAGGTCCAGGTCCTGTAGACTCTATGCTCTGGTCATAGAGTCCACTGTCCACATGACAAGCTCTTCTTAGCATCAGGAGCCAAGTCGCCTCTTTAGAAACATTACTTTCCTTTTGTCCAATGGTGAAACCATGCTGTATTTCCTTTCTCATCTTGACTGCCAGGAAGCTCCTTAAGTGCTGGGTTCCTTATTCTTTTTTTGTGCCCCATGACAGTCCCATGTAGCACTTTTCACCCCTAGGTCCTGTGTCAGTTCTCTGTTGCTGCAAAACACCACACACATAGCATCTTAAGACAATATGCCTTTATTATTCAGTTTATCACGGGAGTCTGAGCTCTTCAGGAGGGCTTCAGTCAAGGTGTTGGCCGGGGCTGGGGTCTCACCTGAGGTTTGACTGAGGAAGAATCTGCTTGCAAGCTCACGTGGCTGTTGGCAGAATTCAGTGCTTTACAGGTGACAGGCAGAAGCCTCAGTTTCTTGCTTGGTGCCAGCTGGGATCCCACCCTCTCTACAGGCAGTCCACAGCTCGGTAGCTTACTTCTTCAAAGTCAGTAAGGGAGGGGGTACCCTAGCAAGATGGTTGTTACCATCTAGCGTAACAACCACACACACACAACCACACATCTCATCACCTTTGCCCTATTTTACTGGTTAGAACAAGTGCCACACATCCATGCCTCCCTCTCACACCCAGGAGGAAGGCTCACGGGGCCACCTCAAATCTGTCCACTATAAGTCCTCATCAGGTAGTAACCGCTCTCTAATTGAACTACTCCTTTTGGCAAATAAGAGCATCAGGTCACATAGACATACACAGTGAAGTGAGCAAACAGTTCCTGCTAAGAATGCTCTCCCTGCCCCCACAGAATTCACTAAAATGTGGGGCATAGATAAGTTGATAAATATGAGATGAAGACATGTTATAGGATTCACATTACTGCTGGAAAGACTGAGAGTCTTCTCCACCAACGTGATTATCTGATTGTCATAACTTTCTTGATTGACAAACATAAAACAAAGGTAGTAGCCATAAAGCGGGAACTAGGTCAGATATCACTGTTATGAATTTGGTCCTTCCCTGGAAAAATGTCTCCTGACCCCCAGCACCTTTTGTTTCCCCTACATTATAGATATCGTTACTGCAAAGTTTCACTAGCACAGTATGAGAGGCTGGGCTCTGAGGTCACATGGCACTAAGCTTAGTCACTGTATGACTTTGGACAAGTTACTTAACTTCTAATAAGGACAGTAAATGCTTGTTTAGTATCTGCTATGTACCAGGCTCGGGCTTCCCTGGTGACTCAGGGGTAAAGAATCCCCTTGCAATGTAGGAGGCTGCTTCCAATGCAGGCAACTCGGGTTTGATCCCTGGGTTGGGAAGATTTCCTGGAGTAGGAAATAGGAACCCACTCCAGTATTCTTGCTGGGACAATCCCATGGACAGAGGAGGCTGACAGGCTACATTCCACAGGGTCGTAAGAGTTGGACGTGATTTAGTGACTAAACCACCACTACCATCATATGCCAGGCTTTTTACATACATTAAATTCATTAAAATTCATATACATTCTTTTAACCCATATAAACACCCAGGAGAGTAGGCACCATTTACCCATTTATAGATAAGAAAACTAAGGGATGATTAAGCAAGGCCTAAAATTCTCAACTTGAGCAAGATCATGGAGATTGAAGGGTTGTGCCTGAGTGCTCAGTCGGTAAGTCGTGTCCGGCTCTTTATACCTCATGGACTGTAGCCTGCCAGGCTCCTCTGTCCATGGGATTTTTCCAGGCAGGAACACTGGAATGGGTTGCCATTTCCTTCTCCAGGGGATTTTCCTGACCCAGGGATCGAACCAGTGGTCTCTTGTGTCTCCTACATTGGCAAACGGATTCTTTACCATTAGTGCCACCTGGGAAGGCCGAAGGTCAGTGGTCGACAAGATAACTGAGGGCAAGGTAAAAGCAAATAGGATGCTAACGCTGGCAGATTCTCTAACCTGCTGTCCCCACTGCTGACCCTGCCCAAGGACAGACAGAAACCCTGTGGTGGAGGGCAAGGTGCCCTGTCTCAGGTTCTGGAACCTTCCACTAGTTCCACAAGGGCAAGAGCCTCTCTGTTAACCTGTGAGCAGGAGGAAGCCCAGGAACCAAGACTTCGTGGTCCTGGGAGGACTAGTGGGTAGAGGTGGCCGAAGTTCTCTGAGCAGAGAATAGGGGAAGGGGCTGGACCAAGTGGGCTCCACCGACAGAGACACACCTGGAGAAAGGGCCCTTTCAGAACAGTGGGCTCCCCAAGACTGCTCAGCAGACAAGATGGTGCACCAGGGGCGGGGGAAGAGGCTGGCACTCAGAGGGGTCTAGGGCCCCTCCCTTCCACTCCTCACAGCCAGGAGGCTCCGGGTCTCTGCGGATCTGGGGGTCCCTTACCCTGCATCCTTCTCCCGCCCCACCTCCAGATCTTTAGCCCTCTGAGGCTGCCTCCTGTCGGGCTGTGGGGAGGGGACCCGTCAGAGTTCCCAAACTCTCACAGAGCCAGACACCCTCTTAATTCAGAACCCCTTCCTCTGCCCAGACGCCCCTTCATCCCTGTACCCCAGCCCGCAGGCCACCCTGGGAGTCTGGCTTCTCAGCAGGGCTTAGCAAAAAACTGTTTCTTACACATTTCCCGCCAACATGGCAGGGTAATAGCCGGGAGGCTCCGCCGGTTCGCAGACAAATGAAGGCGGCTCAGTGCAGAACCAGGCTGCAGACAGTCCCCACGGGGCACATGGAAACCGCGTGCCTGTCCTCACTCCCTCGAACACCACCCCCCGCCCCCGCATCTCCTATCTCTCCCCCTTTCCGCCTGCCGGTTTCCCCTTCCTTGGGGGAGTGGGACAGAGGAGTCCCCCACGCTCTGGCGCTTGCTGCCCGCGAGCGTGCCCATTTTCCCGTGGGGGCGGGCGCATTTCTGCTCGCGAGCTGTCAGCGCGCGCTAGGCACACACGGCGATCTCTCGCTGTGATGGGGCCGTTGGCGCGCGCTCGGGTGCCCCTCTGGGACGCCTGCTTCTGGGGAGAAATGTGAGCCCCCAACACAAGCTGGAGGCTCTGCAGACACTGCACCGGCCCGACCCTCGCTTCACAAGGTGCAGCCTGGGAGGGACTCGGGGCGCCAAGAGCGCGTAACGAAACGCAGGAGCGCTCAAGCCGGGTGACAGTCAACTAGGCGCACAAATACGGGCTCAGGGGCCGCAGGCCTTGGCGGCGGGGAAGGAACGGACGGTGCGGTGCGTCTGGGATCGCAGGGTCCCGGGGGGCCGCCGCTCGGCCGGGGGCGGGAAGGCGGCTCCTCCATGCTCCAGTTGAGCCCTGGAAAAACCCCGGCGCGCGGGGGAGAGACGGGCCAGCTCGCAGGCACGGCCGCGGATGGCGGGAACAAAGACGGCCCGCGGCCGGATGCAGTCATGGAAAAACCCATCGG
>NW_011494640.1:4185017-4189862 GCF_000754665.1 Bison bison bison
GGGCGCGCACAGACACCTCCCCACCACCCCCAGGCCAGGGCGCGGACGCGTGTGCGGCGGCTCACACGCCTCTGTACACACATGATCATATACACGCACGTGCTCCCCGACACGCGAGCTAACCCCAGCTCCCAGGACAGAGGGAAAGAAAGCGTCCTACCGAGCGGGGCGGATTAGATGCTTCTTTGGCGGCCCCCAGGGCAGGTGACAGAACCTCAGGAGCTAGAGGCAAGGACCTTAGAATCTTACGCCGCGGTTAGGGTCCCCCCTCCCCCCTACTTTACAGGTGTGTGCCAGGATCCCATCTCAGGGCTAGAGTTTCCCTCCCGTTCAGGATGCCGCCTGCCGGTCCTGGTCTTAGGAACCCGCCTGGAGACTTTACGCCTGGGAGGCGTAAAGACTTTTTTTCTCTTTAGAAAAGGAAAGTGTTGGCTGGAGTCGGGCTCAGTGACTTCTGAGGCCTTTCTAGTTAACGACTTATTATGAAGAAGGAACTGGACCCAGAGACCATAAAAGGAGTTGGTGGGAGCGGAGGAAAAAAAACCTTGGTGCCCGGTTTGGCCCCAGCCACAGGCTCAAACGTCCCCTTGTTTATTTGTGCTGCTGCCTGCAGTGGGGCGCCAGGGTGCAAACGTGAACCCATGGGGGTCCCTGGGGTGGGGAGGGGACGTGGAAGAGGACATGATTCTGGGGGGCCCAGAGCCAGATTCGGGAGAAGAGACTTCAGGTTCTGCCTGAGTGGGGAGGCTGCTAGGTTGGGGTGGCAGGTGGGGGTTCTTGAAACCCGGAGGGCAGGGAGCCCACCACCTCAAAAAGTTCAGGAACAGGGCTGTCTTTCTGAGGTCTGGCTGTTGGAATTGTGGGAATCCAGTTGTGCTGGGAGTTCCAGCCACCTCCCAGAATACAGAATACAGGCACAAAGTGACAGGACAGGGTCAGAGGAGCCGGCAGCCACTTGTGGTCTCCTTGGGAACTGAGGTTGGAATCAAATGACCCAGACCCGACCTCTCCCTAACTGCCTGGTTTGGGGGATCTGATCCGACATCTTTGGACCTCAGATTCCTCATCTGTAAAGTGGGAACAAGAGCTCCTCCGTAGGCTCCCTCCATCCTGCCTGCCTTCCTTTTCCACTTCTCAAAGCCCCTGGAGCTTGCTCACCAGGACTCCTTCCAAGGCCTAATTTCCTGAGAGCAGGTGGGGTCCAGTGGGACGTAGGTTGGGGAGCAGCGCCCCCTTGTGGGAAATATCGGGAGGGCTCGGTTATTCCAGGAGGACTCACGGGGGCTACTGCTTTTGGTGCCTGATCGGGGCTCTGGCAAGTTAGAGCTTCCATGGGCTGATCCTGGGGCTCCACTCAGGGAGGCTTTTTCATCTTGCTTCAGCTACCCCGTTGAGCAACCAGAGAGAATTCTGCTTCCCCGCAGCAGCCTCTGGTCTGCCTTCTCACAACCCCGCTTCTCCATTTTTAACAGGCTTCTCTCACTTCTGTCCCGGAGGAATCCATTTGGCATTTACACTGTGCTTTACAGCTTACACAGCACTTTGACACACATTACTCGTCCCTGAGGTGTGCTGTTTCTGGGTGGTGACGGCCCCAGATGGATAGAGGATCCTGGCTTGGGGCGTGGCTCCAGCACCAGAGGGCTGGTTTGGATCCTGCCTCCTCCATCCAGCTGTGTAACCAGGGCGACGCTCAAAACATTGAATAACCAGTAGGACAGGCAGCGACCAATCAGAACAGACCCTGCCCTAAACACCAGGTACAGCCAAAAGTGTGTACCTGCTGAAGATTCTAGAACAATCTCAGCCTCACCTCGGTTTCTCTATCTTCTGTAAGGACACAGTGATCCCACTTCATAGGGCTGTTGTGAAGGCTGAATTAGTTGGATAATAATAAAGGTGGAGAAACCAGTGTCTGGGACATAGAAAGCACCCACTAAGAGCTTTATTACTGGTCCCTTTTCTTCTCAGACTCTGTGACTCAGGGTGAGCAGCACTCTTAAGGGATAACACCTCCCTTCCCTGCAGTGAGCCCTCTATATACATCTGGGCTTGCCCCCTGGCTCACTTCCCACTTCCCACACTTCCTCTAGTTATTCTACTCATCAGAAGTGCTTCTCAAGCTTTCCCACATATCCAAATTTCTGGGAGACCTTATTACACCACAGATTCTGATTGACGAGGTCTGTGTGGGGCCTGGGATTCTACATTTCCTACAAGCTCCCAAGTGGTGCTGATGCTGGTCTGAGAAGCAAGACTCCCAGAGATTACTGCAGAAACAGAAGTGTCAGCAGATTGTGAGCCATAAATGTTCATTGAGCATTTACTCGGTGCAAGGCTTCCCTGGTGGCTCAGAAGGTAAAGAATCCGACTGCAGTGCGATCCCTGGGTAGGGAAGATCCCCTGGGTCAGGGAGAAGGGCAACCCACTCCAGTATTCTCGCCTGGAGAACTCCATGGACAGAGGCAGGCTGCAGTCCATGGGGTCTCAAAGAGTTGGACACGACCGAGTGACTCACACACACAGTCAGTGCAAGGCTGTGCAAGGATCCAAACAGTCCAAGGGCTGGGTTCCAACCTCAAGTGGCAAATTAGTTATCTCACACAAATGGAGGTTAAAACCTAGCAATTGGGCCAAAGGGCTAACATGTGCCAAAGGGGGTGCATGTGGTGAATCCATTCTCCTCCCCGTAGCCAGAGTGATGCTTTAAACAAGTGATGCTCTTGGCTTTGGCCAAGATATTTTACTTTCTTCAGTTGAGGTGATCCCCAGAGAGGGCTGACAGCTGAGGGTCCTTCTGTCTGAAGCCTGTACTCCCAGCTCTGGGGTACCCTAAGTCCTTCAGGCCTACAGGTGACCTGGATGGTGCAGCACAGCGCCCACGTTGGGGTACTCACCCTGGCAGGAGGGCAGGAATCAGAGAGCCTGGTGGAGGGGGCGGGCTGTGCAGGGAGTCCAGCAGAGGGGTTTGCCAGCCCTGATCCCAGGGTAGAGATGAACCAGATGGGCTGAGGCAGAAGTTCTCTCCCTTGGTTCCCTGAAGACAGAGTGGGATGAATCATGGGTGGGATGTAGACCACAGGCACGACCGCGACTTTTGTTCTTCTGTGTTGTAGTGTTAATCAGTGTCAACTTATCATCCATCACCTGCTACACTTCACATTTCATCATCTTAGGTAGATGACCCTCACATTTTTCCAAGAGCAAGTTTTGTTCAGCTCGAAATAGGGAATCAGACAATCAGCATTTGCAAGAATGAGCATTTCTGAAAGTGTTCTGTGGTTTGGGTCCTTTGCTAAGAAAGCACCAGGTTTACCCCTCCGCCCCCACATGTGATATCTTGTGAGCCTCTTTGAGGCCGCCCTAGATGTTCACATTGTGTTGACTGGATGGTGTGTACAGTGGTCCAGGAAGCAGCCAGCAGCAGCATGGGGAGAGGCCAGCAGAGGGACCTGAGAGAAGGAAGAGGCGGGCTGTGCCCAGGAAGGAGCCTTGCTTGGTGTCGGTGACACAGCAGCTAGGTTGGCCTCATGAGTCTGTACCCTGTGCAGTCCCATGGGGTTCCGGGCTTGGCTTAATGCTTCGCCATCCCTGTCTTGATGTCCTTTTTTAATTTCATTTTTGTTTTCTTTTTTGTTTGTTTTTGTTGTTGTTGTCTTGACATTCTCAATACTTTTTGAAGAAGGGACCTTGTATTTTTGCTTCACTTGGGCCCCATACATTATGTAGCTGGTTCTGCTTGCCAGCTCTGGTTCCTGGGCCCAGAGCCTGTTCTGCAGGGCCCATCTGGGAGAAGACAGGTTGGGGGAGGTGGGCCTGGTGGGGATCCTTGAACAGGTCTTTGTGTGAATCTGGGATCATGGAGCTTGCTCCACCCCGAGGGGAAGAGAGGATGAAGGCTGCAGGCTTTTCTCAATTGAGAACCAGGCCCAGGAAGCCAGCCCCCGAGGCTGGTCTTTCAGAGATGCCTGGTGCCTCCCATCTTCCAAGCCCCCATCAGTGAGACTAAGAGACAGGAAGGGCCACAGGGATGGAGTAGAGGCCCCGCTTGGCTGGGACCGGCAGAGTGCCCCCTGGCTCCTGGGTTAACAACTGGCCAGGATGTGGGTGCTTGGCTCATTCTCTCTGGCCTGGGTTCAGATATCTGTGTCCCTGAGTCCAGCCTGGTCTGGCCCACTGGACGGCTCCCTGGAGACAGACTGTGAGAGGCTTGGGTGGTACTCTGTTTTGACAGGTGGCATACGGAGGAAGGAGCCTGAGAGGCCTGGACAGACTGTGTCACTTAAGTCCTGAGACCCAGTTAGGGGCTGAGTCCTGAGGGGACCCGCTCACCCCTCCCTTCCCCACCTCTCATCCCCGCCTTCCTGGGCCTGGGCCAGCTCTCAGGCGCAAATTTAGGTCATGGCTTTGTCTTTGCACACCTGATGCTTTTTCTGCTCCTGTGGTGTCTTGTCCCTCCCCTTCTTTCACTCCAGGTTGGAACAATATCCTCTCTCAGGGGAACATCTGCAGTCCCATGGGAAGCGCGTGCAGAGCGCCCACTGTGTGCCAGTGAGGTGACAGTGAGCCTGGGCCGCTCCAAACAGGAGTGCGTTACTTCAAGGAGTTCACCCAGCCGAACATTTATAAATAGGATAAAGCCTGGCGGTCCCGGGGCCCCCCGAATGGGGAGAAAACCTGGGCGACAGGGAGCAGAGTGGGGGCGTCCTGCTTTGGGCGCAGACCCCGCCCCGCCTGGGTCGCGGGTCTCCGAGAGCTGAAAAGGGCCTCTGTGTTCCGTCTCCTGCCTGCCCGCGGGCCAGGAGCGCATTTCCGCAGCTGCGCCAGACCCCGGAGGCTCCGCAG
>NW_011494640.1:4189962-4194151 GCF_000754665.1 Bison bison bison
CCCCGGCCCAGCTGCCCAGCCAGTTACCTTGGGAACCAAACTCAATCGCCTGACGTCACTGGGCCGTTGCGTAGCAACCGGCAAAGACTCACCCTGCAGCTCTCCCCGCCTCCGCGGTGAGGTAGCCGTCGCCATGGAGACGGCGGGACTGAGCTTGGCGCTGCCGGGCCTCCCTGCCTCCTCGCCCCTCGCCCGCCTGGTCGCGCCCTCCGCTCCTCCCCGCGACGGAAGGGGACCAGCCCCAGCGGGGGAAACGGCGCCTCCTGGCCTCAGGGCGGCTGGCAAGGGCCCCGTGGTGGCCTAAAGTGCGTCCTGCAGCCAACTGGGATCCCTCTTCCAGAGAGGCCATTGTTCACCGTCATCCACCTGCCTGCCCCCTTTTCGGTTCCCAGCCTGGGATCCTGCTCTGGAGACGGAGCAGGTGGCAGCATGGGACATTTCCCCCCACATCCATCGCCCAGGACATCTCAGCAGTGTTTGGCTACCTGCCTTGTGGGAGGAGACACTGGGCCCTGCTCACGCCACTCGGCTCCCATCCTTGGTTCCCTCCTCCACCTTCCTCTGACGTCTGTGCTGTGACATTCACCCCCATGCCTGCCTGCCGGTGCTGGGTGCGGTTTGGCCAGGCCACCCCTGGGTAGGGGGGAGTGGGGAGGGTAGAGCCTACCTGACAGCTTGCCAAAATTTCTGTTGTGGGTGTTGTTCCGCGGTTGCCCCATCTCCATTTCACACCATAGCAGATTATACAATGCGGAATCCCCAAGCCCAGAACCTTCCAGGGGCCAGCAGCAATCCGCCACTATGCCCTGCCTCCCTCTCTGCCTTGACTTAACCGTCTTTGGCCAGGAATAATCCTAACCACCTCCTCTTGCTAGAGCACCTTGATTGTTTTGTCCAAGTTCAGAGCGCTGGAGGCCTACCGTGGCAGATGTTTTTCTTCATCGAAAACTGCATTTTGACAAGCACTTAATATTCCCTGGTGGCTCAAATGGTAAAGAATCTGCCTGCAATGCAGGAGACACAGGTTCAATCCCTGGGTTGGGAAGATCCTCTGGAGAAGGGAATGGCTACCCATTCCAGTATCTTGTCTGGAGAATCCCATGGACAGAGGAGCCTGGCAGGTGGCAGTCCATAGGGTCGCAGAGTTGGACACGACTGAGCAACTAAAACACACCCAATAATATACAGGTGGTCAGAAACAAAACCAGGTGTTTTAGGCGAATCCTATTTTCTCATGAATATTTAAAATTCAGAGATCCAAAGGAAGAATTTTCAATCCATGGAGTTGCAAGGAGAACACTTCAGAATGCCTCAGCTCTTTCCAAACACATGGTTCAGAAACAGTCTGACTGTGGGCAGAGGATTCACAGACAAACTCTAGTGTTGTGGTGGGCATCTTCAGGGCGTAGAGCTGAGGACTGCGCTCTGGGTGGCTTTGTGCGAACATCTGACCTCATCTGGAGCCTCAGACTGGTTTTGTGGGAAAAGTGACTTTTATCTGCAGGGGAGCCTTCAGATGTGGGTGGAAAGGGAGGTCAGGGCTGTGCCACCTGCAATGGGGAACCCCAGGCAGCCAGAAAAGGACAGTTTGCCTGGCTCCTGCTTTTCATCTCTGGGAGGGAGGGGCGTGGCTCAGGATGTCCAGAGCTGCCTGCTCAGAGAGGCACCAGGTCTGACCTTTCCACCATGTGATCCAGGCTGGGCCAACCAGAGTCCTTCCCCTTGGAATTTATCAGACTGGAGCAGGAAACAGACCTTTCCTCTTGGTCATGGAAGTGCAAGGCTGTGGACCTGGAGCCTCCAGGAGCCTCGTTCTCTGACATAAGCAGAAGCTCGGAGAAGAGTTGCCATGGGAGGTAGAGGACACAGCCATGGAGGTATCTGACAGCTTTGTGACCCGACAGCAGGCATCTCGAAAGTCAGTTCCTTCTCAGCCCTTTTCTGCCCAGCTTGTCAAATCTGTGGGTTTTTGTCACTTCTAATGAAGAGACTCCTGACCAGTATATAGACAGACAATGCAGAAAGCCCCAAGGAAGGAAGAAAACTAACATTTGTCACAGACCTATTGTTAAATGCTGTTCTTTTTCTAATGCATTCTTTTTTTTTTTAATTTTTTTATTGAAGGATAATTGGTTTACAGAATGAACTGTGGTGTTGGAGAAGACTCTCGAGAGTCCCTTGGATTGCAAGGAGATCCAACCAGTCCATCCTGAAGGAGATCAGTCCTGGGTGTTCAATGGAAGGACCGATGCTAAAGC
This sequence comes from Bison bison bison, assembly GCF_000754665.1. Lineage (NCBI taxonomy): Eukaryota > Metazoa > Chordata > Mammalia > Artiodactyla > Bovidae > Bison > Bison bison. The sequence continues at coordinate 4,192,221 of NW_011494640.1, forward strand.
TGAAACTCCAATACTTTGGCCATCTCACGCGAAGAGTTGACTCATTGGAAAAGATCCTGATGCTGGGAGGGATTGGGGGCAGGAGGAGAAGGGGACGACAGAGGATGAGATGGCTGGATGGCATCACTGACTCGATGGACATGAGTTTGAGTGAACCCCGGGAGTTGGTGATGAACAGGGAGGCCTGGTGTGCTGCAGTTCATGGGGTCACAAAGAGTCACACAACTGAGCGAATGAACTGAACTGAATGCATTCTTGATCACAGGCATTTTAGAGGTGAGGAAATGGAGGTTTGGCCCTCATCTAGCACCACAGTGCCCGTGAGGACTCCACAGGGAGGGCCAGTGCAGCATCTGTGGTTCCTGCCCATCCAGAGACCCGCCAGCCAAGCCCTCCTCTTGAGGCCACAGCGTTCCTCTGCCATCTCCCAGGACTGTCAGTGTCCTACCCTTAGCCACACCCTGGCTGGGCTCAGAGATTAGGGTGTTGTGTCCTACGGCTCTTGTTGCTGCTGCTGCTGCTGTTGCTTCAGTCGTGTCCGACTCTGTGCAACCCCATAGAGGGCAGCCCACCAGGCTCCTACGCCCATGGGATTTTCTAGGCAAGAGTACTGGAGTGGGTTGCCATTGCCTTCTCCCTCTGTGGCTCTTAGCTGAGCCTAAATGTTTCTTTAAACAAAACCTCTGCTTACCAGTCAATCTCTCAGAGGCAGAATACACACCCGAAAAGACTGCTGTTGATCTAGAGAAATGCTGGTAGCTGTCAGGTGTTAACCCTAATATATAAACAAGAAACTGAAGAGACACCGGCTTTGTTGGGGTGAACTTATAACTTTGTTGTATCTCAATTCTCAACACCAAAGAGTACCCCCCATACAACTGCCCTGTTGTTCTGACGACGGCTCATTCTTTTTCCGTTTATACACCACCTTCTGTCCCTACCAGCTGCCCCTGCCCAATAGTTCCATAGTTGTTCAGGGAATTCCCTGGCGATCCAGTAGTTAGCACTCGGCACTTTCACTGCCAGAGCCCAGGGTTTGATCCCTCGTTGAGGAACTAAGATCCTGTAAGCTGCGTGGTGCAGCCAAAAAAAAAAAAAAAAAGTTTAGTATTTATCCATCCAACACAGGGGTGCATGTGCCTGTGATAGGCTGGATCACCCGCATTTGCTGAGTGCTCCTGTCTCTTATGAATTGCTTCCTCTTGGCCTGTGAAATGGGGCCTTTCTCCAAGTCCCTGACTCTGGGCCTTTCCTTTCTCACTCCAGCCAGAGTTGGGGTGCACCCATGAGCCCCTGTGTTGGGTTCCTCATTCCTGAGTGCACCGCCCTGACCCTGCAGGTACAGTAGCACCTGGATGCCTGGGGGGTCCCGCCTGCAGAGATGACGTGTTGCCAGGTGTATTTGCCAACACCACAGCTAATCACACTACAAAGGGAAAGGCCAGGAGCAGGCAGGGGAATTCCGTCCTTAGCACACAGCTCCATAGCACGCTTCTGTCCCAGTAAACACAGTGATCGTTAACACGTACATGGTACTCAACAGTGAGCCAGGCACATTTCCAAGCCCTTGCTTCATCTATTCCTCACAACAGCTTGATGTGGCAGGTGTATCATCATTTTACAGATGAGGAGACCGACACAAGGGGGATGAAAGGAACGTAGCTAGGAAGAGGAGGAGCCAGGACTCAAGGTAGCCTGACCCCCAAAGTGAAAGTGAAAGTGAAGTCCCTCAGTTGCATCTGACTCTTTGCGACTCCATGGACAGTGGCCTACCACACTCCTGCGTCCATGGGATTTTGCAGGCAGGAGTACTGGAGTAGGTTGCCATTTCCTTTTCCAGAGGATCTTCCCGACTCAGGGATCGAACCTGGGTCTCCTGCAATGTAGGCAAAGCATGCTCTATATAACTCGGGTGGCTTTTTTTTTTTTTT
>NW_011494640.1:4194286-4199352 GCF_000754665.1 Bison bison bison
ATAATTTGCTTACAAATAATTTTTATAATAATTATTTATTTTGGTTGTGCTGGGTCTTCGTTGCTGCACAGGCTTCTCTCTAGTTGTGGTGAGTGGGTGCCACTCTCCAGCTGCAGTGTGCAGGCCTCTCATGGCAGCGGCTTCTCCTGCTGTGGAGCACAGGCTCTGGGGCTCGCAGGCTTCGGTAGTTGCAGCTCTCAGGCACTAGAGCACGGGCTCAGTAGGTGTGGTGCCCAGGCTTTAATTGTGAGGCATGTGGAATCTTCTTGGACTAGGGACCAAACCCACGTCCCTTGCATCGCAAGTCAGATTCTTATCCACTGTAACCCCAGGGGAGTCTGAAACTCTGCTGGCTTTAACACACAAAATGGTGTTGGTCCAGCAGCCCTTGCTGTGAGGAACCCCCATTTCTGGACTGACCCAGCCCCAGAGGTGGACTTGAGGCCCACTCCAGGCAACGAGCTATTTCATTTCCCGTGGCCTCCGTGATTGGCTCAGCAGAGCATCGGAGCCGTGTCTTCCCCTGGGATTCTCCCGCCAGAGCCAGGGGGAACAAGAGCCTCTCTTTCCAGGAAGGCGTCTGAGCACTGGAGAATGGAGCCAGCACAGGAGGGGCCAAGCCGGAAAGACAGAGCCCTGAGGACACGGCTGAGGCCTGGGTGCAAACACTCCGGCACTTGGCAATTGTGCTAGTCGGCTAATCCTTGCCCCTAACCTGGGTCGAGCTCGGCCTCCATCTCTCGTTCGCCTTTGCAGTCTCAGGATCTGGCAGTGCCTGGCCTAAAGCAGTGCTTTGTTCTTGTTGCTTAGTTGGTAAGTTGGGTCTGACTCTGTGATCCCATGGACTATAGCCTCATGGACAGCCTCCTCTGTCCATGAGATTTCCCAGGGAAGGATACTGGAGTGGGTTGCCACTTCCTTCTCCAGGGCATCTTCCCGACTCAGGGATCGAACCTGAATTTTCTGCATTGGCAGGTGGATTCTTTACCACTGAACCTCCTGGGGAACAGAGTGGCACTTGCGTGCATGCGTGATAAGTCACTTCAGTCGTGTCTGACTCTGTGAGACTTTATGGGCTGCAGCCTGCTAGACTTCTCTGTCCATGGAATTCTCAAGGCAAGAACACTAGAGTGGGTTGCTGTGCCCTCCGCCAGGGAATCTTCCTGACCCAGGGATCAAACTCGCATCTCTTAGGCCTACCTGCATTGGCAGGCAGGTTCTTTACCACTACCACCACCTAGGAAGCCCAATAGTGGCCCTTGCTGCTGCTGCTGCTAAGTCCCTTCAGTCGTGTCCGACTCTGTGTGACACCATAGACAGCAGCCCACCAGGCTCTGCCGTCCCTGGGATTCTCCAGACAAGAACACTGGAGTGGGTTGCCATTTCCTTCTCCAATGCATGAAAGTGAAAAGTGAAAGGGAAGTCCCTCAGTAGTGCCCGACTCTTAGTGACTCCATGGACTGCAGCCTACCAGGCTCCTCTGTCCCTGGGATTTTCCAGGCAAGAGTACTGGAGTGGGGTGCCATTGCCTTCGCTGTTTTAAAAATATTTGTTGAAAGCATTTGGGGTCCACCTGACAGTTCTGTCTCCTCTGCTCTGGACTCTGGGCAGGTCGAGCTGCTGGGCCACCCTCCTCACTGAGCACCCACCATGCCTGCCTCTACTTTTGTCGTCCTTGCCTCTGTTGGGGACACATCCTTCTTCTCTTTAGGCCTGCCTCAGAGGGCCCCTGATCCTGGAATCTGAACTGACAACCCCCCTCCTTTGGATTCCTTGCTTTCACTCCATAGGGGCAGCTCACCTTCAGAAAGTGGTAGCTCCTTGAGGGAAGGGGTAGACACACCTGGTTTTATGCCCTTGGGGCCTGGCATCAGACTTATTCACAGGAAGCATGTGCTGGGGAGGGGTGGTAAGTGCACGCCTCTGGGGGTCAGGCCAGTGACGTCAGTCCTGATGTAAGGCAGGCTGTTCCCTCTAAAGTGGGCAGCTCGGCTGCAGGTTGCCCAGAAGAAAGACGGCCCCTAGGTTTCTCAAGAGAAGCAGAAGTCCATTAATAAGTATTTATTTATTTGGCTGCACCAGGCTTTAGCCATGGCACACAGGATCTTCAATCTTTGGTGCAGTATGCAAACTCTTAGTTGTGGCATGTGGGATCCAGTTCCCTGACTGGGGATCGAACCTGGGCCCCCTACATGGGGGGCGTGGATTCTCAGCCACTGGACCACCAGGGACGTCCTCAGTTTTTATTTAAAATCTCTTGGCTTGGACTTCCCTAGTGGGGCAGTGGATAAGAAATCCACCTGCCAATGCAGGTGGACTCGGATTCGATTCCTGGTCTTGGAAGATTCCGTATGCCTCAGGGCAACTAAGCCCGAGCACCACAATCACTGAGCCAGTGCTCTAGAGCCCTCAAGTCACATCTACTGAATCTGTGCAACACAATTGCTGAAGCCCGGGCACTGGAGAGCTGGTGCTTCACAACAACAGAAGCCACTGCAGTGAGAAACCGTCCCACCACAATGACGAGTAGTCCCCGCTTGCCACAACCAGAGAAAACCCGAGTGAAGGAATGAAGACCAGCGCAGCGGAAAATAAAATAAATTAAAAAGAAAAAAGAACTACTGTGAAGGGCAAACAATCCATCAGTGGGCTGGTTCCCGCCAAGGTTGTCTCCCATTTGGAGACTCTGCTGGGAATGAAGGGTGGGTGAATGAAGGACTCCATGGCCAGGGCTGTAGGGAAGGTGTGTGGGTTGTGACCCATGTAAGGCACCCAGCCAAGGGCGAGAGTCGGGACTGATGTCCAGCCAGATCACTCACCAAGTCACGTGGCCAGGTTGGCACTGTGTCCAGCCAGAGGGTGGTCTGGTGGCCTTCCAAAGTAGGTGGCTCCCTTGTCAAGGTGGACAGAATCACAGACAAGGGTCAAAACCACGTCAAGAGACCTGGGTCTAAGGTGACCAACTTATCCTGGTTTGCCTGGGATTTTCTTGGTTTTAAATCTGAAAGTCTCACATCCCAGGAACCCCAGGCAAAGCAGGGTGGTTGGCCACCCTACCAGGATCCTTCTTCCCACTGTGTCCACCGTCTGCTGGAGGATAATTGTGGCAGCTGACACATGTGAACTCATTAAGTGCCAGACATCATGTGTTAGGACCTGCGTTGTTCTCCTTATGTCTTAGAATATCTTCATGGTATGGGTTTGCTGTTGGTTCTATGGAGGAGAATTGGAGGTTCAGGAGGGTGAACGGATTGGCCCACAGCCAGTAAGGGTGCTGGGATTTGAACCCACATTGGTCTTGCTCTGAGTTCTCAACCCCACTACCAGAGAGCCCGGCAAGCTGGCCTGAGCCTGCTAATCCAGGAAGCCCCAGAGAAGGGCCAGGTCTCGCTTCCTCAGAAATGCACTTACCTGGTTAGAGGTCCAGACCAGATCAATTTTTGCAGTGGTAAAGAATCCGCCTGCCAGTGCAGGAGACCCAGGAGATGCGGGTGCCATCCCTGGGTTGGGAAGATCCCCTGGAGGAGGAAATGGCAACCCACCCCAGTATTGTCGCCTGGAAAATTCCATGGGCAGAGGAGCCTGGCGGGCTACAGTCCATGGGGTCGCAAAGAGTCAGACATGACTGAGCGACAGCGCCCACAGCTCCCCACACCTGGCCTCCCAGGCTTGCCCAGGCCCTTCTCTTTCTCTTTAATTTTAATTTTTAAAATTGTATTGGCAATGCCACGTGGCATGCAGGATCTTAGTTCCCAGGCTGGGGATTGAACCTGTGCCCCCTGCACTGGAAGGCTCAGAGTCTTAGCCACTGGGCCACTCGGGAAGTCCCAAGGCAGGTCTCTTTCTGCACTTTGGCTCCCAGCTCCTGAGTGGGACAAGCTAAGAAGCCCTCAGAAGGGCACTTTTCCATTTCCAGAACACCCTAGCCCCCTCCTGTCCCTCCACCCTGTGCCCACTGCACAGACAAGGGAGGAGGCCGGCGCTTGGAAAATAAACGCTGGCCAGTGATTTATTGCCCAGTGTGGGGAGAGCTGTCCAGAGCAGGGGTGGGCGAGACAGCAGGGCAGGAGTGTCCCTGGGGTCTTGGGAAGCTGCCGAACATGGGGTCCAGTCCCAGTAGGGGCTGGCGTGGGCCTAGTGTGGGGTGAGATGGCTGGTCAGGTAGTACATGGCCGAACGGATGCCCTCGATGGTCCTCTGCTCCACTGATTCCAGCACGTGGGTGACGGAGCGCAGGGCCAATCTGGTCCTCACCACCAGCCTGGAGGACAGGGCAGAGCTGGCTCTCCCCAGGATGCTGGAGACGGAGCGCAGGCTGGGCCCTGGGCTGTGCAACAGGTCTGACACAGAGCCACGGCCGGTGGCCAGGAAGCCTGTGGCCAGGCCCATGGTGGCATCGGACCACACCAGGATATCTGCCAGGGAGCTGATGGACCCCTCGCCCCCGCCCAGCAAGCTGGTCATGGAGCGCATGTAGCTGTTCTCCTCGCCAGCAGTGGAGTCCAGGGGACCCGTCCCTGGGGCCGATGCTCCGGGGCCTGGCGAGGCAGGGGCTGACAGCGAAGCACCCTGGTCAGGGGTCAAGGCTTCGGGACCCTCTGGCTTCTCCTCAACAGCTTCAGGGGTGTCAGCAGTCCCAGGGTCAAGCTGGTCCTTGGGGTCTGCGGTGCTCATGATGGGCTGAGCCTCCACATTTTGGGGGGACTGTGCCTCGGCACTTGGGGTGGCTGTTGCTGGCTCCTGCTCTCTGTCCGGGGTGGCCACTGCTTGTGGCGTTGCTTCCTCAACCAGGGAGTTAACTTGGAAAATCTGAGGATTCTGAGTCCCGCTGGAATCTTGCAGCAGCCCTTTCTGCACTAGGTTCTGGAAGCCCAGGGAATTTTTTAGGGCACCTGGGGCCGGATCAGCAGGCAGGGCTGTGGCCTCCCTGGGCTCCTGGGCCTGCCCCTCGGCAGCTTCATGCTTATCTGCATCCCCGGACTCCGACGTGGTCCCCGAGGTGGCTGGTTCAATGGAGGCCTGATCTACATCCTGCCGTTCGGCTGATGTTACAGCATCAAGAGACA
>NW_011494640.1:4199452-4202039 GCF_000754665.1 Bison bison bison
GATGTTACAGCATCAAGAGACACCAGGTCATCTGCGAGGAGGGGGACCTGACTTTGGGACCCCACTGCTGGGATGTCTGTAGACCTGCTGTCCCCATCTGGAGGGGTGCTGGTGGCTCTGGCCTCTCCCGAGGGCACGGTGGTCATCTAGGCCCTTTGTTACTTGTGCTGGTTGAGAGAGTGGCCATGGCCCTGCTGGGCTGAGCTCCCCAGATGGTGAGGTCACAGGGGACTGTCGAAGCTGGCGATGTCACAGGTACTTGCAGAGCAAGGGTCCTGTGCCTCTGGAGTGGCTGCCCTAGTGGGCTGAGTCTGTGGGGCTGTTTGTAGCCATGTTTGCAGATGTCTAAGGAGACTCAGGCAAGTGTCTTAGCAAAGCAGGAAGGTTGTATACAGGGGCAGGTGCCCACCAGGAATCAGGATCCTGTGGCTCTCATGAAAGGGTGGGATGCAGATGTCAATTTGTGATAAATGTCATAAGGGACCCCTCCCAGCACCTCTCTGCCCACACTGGTGACTCACTTGGCCAGTTCTTCTGCAGAGGCTCAGTTTTGCAGCAGTGGTGAGTCGGCACAAGGGAAGGGGAGGGGCTTGGGCAGCTCCTAGCCCTGACTGTCCGTCCTGGTTGTGGGGAGCTACAGACTTAAGGTTTGTGTCTCACCACAAAGTGTGTATGGTTGAAAGCTATAGTACTTGGAGGTGGAGACTTTGGGAACTGATTGGGTCATGAGGGTGGAGGCTTCACGACTGGGATTAGTGCCCTTATAAAAGGGACCACACAGACTCCCTGGCCCCCTTCTCCATGTGAAATGCAGCTAGAAAACAGCTATCTATGAACCAGGAAGCAGGCTTCACTGGACACTGAATTTGCAGCCCAAATGTGCTAATACAGGGGTTAACCCTGTGATGTGGAATAAACAATCTCCATTTTCTCCCTGCTTAGCTAGGCTGAGAGGGCAGAGAATAACAAAGGATCTGTAAACCCTCGAGTGTTCTCTGGAAATGTGTGGACCCAGATAAACCTATTCGAGCTTGTGCTCTTCATTAAGAAGGTGGCTGGAGTGAAGGTTCCAATCTGTTGTGTCGTGCTTCCCCTGGGGTTATCAGCTAATATTTAGTGACTACTTATCATAAGCAGATATGTGACTTCCCTGTGGCTCAGATGGTAAAGCGTCTGACTACAATGCAGGAAACCCAGGTTCGATCCCTGGGTTGGGAAGATCCTCTGGAGAAGGAAATGGCAACCCACTCCAGTACTCTTGCCTGGAAAATTCCATGGACGGAGGAGCATGGTAGGCTACAGTCCATGGGGTCGCAAAGAGTTGGACACGACTGAGTGACTTCACTTTCACTTTTATCATGGAGAGAAGAAGGAGCTAAACATCTAATCCTTCCAACTACCCTGTCACCTCTAGGTAAGTGCCATCCATTATTATACCCATTCTATACAGGGGGAAGCTAAGGCTCAGAGGAAATAAGTGACTTATTCAAAGGCACATATCAATAAGCACTGAATCTGTGATTTGAACCCTGTCTGGTTTCAGAAGTCAAGTTCTCCAGCACTATTTTATACCCAGAAGAGATATTAAAATATTGAATGATCAGCATGGTAAGGATACTGGCTAATGCAGAGAAAGGCCTACCATAATCCAGCCACATCAGTAGGTAACAGTTGCTGTCACTTCTCCCAGCACCAGGCTCAAAAGTATTTCTTCTCCCCATGAATGCTCTGCGGCCATCTGAGAGGTCACAGGGCAAACCCAAGTTTGTTGTGGGTGAGATAACCTTATACTTTGTGAAGGAATGATTGAGAAGACTGGTAGTTGCTCACAAAAGCCTGAAGTCTAAGGGAAAGTTTCTGCACAGACAGAGTTCAGCGATGCCTTCAAGATTCGGCCTTCTCTCTCTCCTTCTCTCGGTTTCCCCTTTCTCACTGATGGCTAGATTTTTGGGAAGATTCCTCTGGGTGCAGGTTGCTAGCACCTTCAGGCTAGTGCAGACATCCTGGTCCTTGGTAATTAACAGCAAACATCAGGCCCTGAGTACCATGGGCCTTCTATGAAGGAGTCAACACAGCCTGGGGACCAAACCCTGGTTGGTCAGGCCTGGAACGGGGCTTGGGATCAGCCCCCCTGAAACACAAGGCCTGTAAGTGGAAATCAGGTTGGCCCCCAGAGGAAATGGGGTGCCATTACCAAAATAAGGCAAAATAGATGCTGGTCAAGAAACAGAAAAGATCCACTCTTTGGTGATTATAATAGACATCTAAAGAAAGTCTATTTATTGGGGAAAAGCCTGGCAGGTAATGAAGCAAAATGTTCAGAAGAGACTCTGATTATTGTGACAAAATCAGAAAATACATATAAGCAAAAACAGGTAAATGGCAATAAAAATAAAAATACCCTAAGCAATATGGTAGACTGAGTGAGTGGGAAGCCTGTTACACCAGCACACTCACACAAATATCATACAGGGTTAGTATCTATACTGTAGGAACTTCCCAGGTGGTCGAGTGGATAAGACTCAGTGATCCCAATGCAGGGGCCTGGGTTCGATCCCTGGTCGGGGAACTAGATTGTACAAGCCAC
>NW_011494640.1:4202139-4219014 GCF_000754665.1 Bison bison bison
CCCCCCCTGCCACAGCTAAAGACTCCACGTGTGGCATCTAAGAGATGACACACCCGAATAAGGAAGTCAAGGAAGGCCTGGAGACCCCCAGCAGCTGGGAGAGGCAAGGAGGGCCTTCCCGGAGCCTTGAGAGGGGAGCGTGGCCCTGTTGACAGCTTGACTTTGGACTCGGGTCTCCAGAACCGTGAGAGAATGACTCTGTGTTGTTGTCAGACACCCAGTCTGTGGTTATTTGCCTCGGCAGCCGTGGGAAACTAAGATAGCCTCTCACGGTGATGGTGATGTCCAGTTGTTATCACTCTCAGCACGTGCTCAGACACCATGTACTTGTCCTCCAACGATGTCTCGTGGTTAAGTATTGTTACCACTTTGTACAGATGGGGAGACTGCAGCTCAGGTAGAGGAAGACCTGGGTACAAGCCAGGCTGTCTGGTTTGAGCCCACACTCTTCACCCCTGCACGATCAGGCCAACTGACATTTAGCAGCCAGCACCCCTTTGGAGCAGGTCAGAACTTTGTTTCCACAAACCTGTGTGATCATTTCTGGGGCAACCCTCCTCCCCCTCCCCCGCCCCACCAGCCCTGTTGCCCCAGCACCTGATGTTTCTACAGCTTTTCTACACCTGCTGTGATCGGTGCCTTTGCCATGGGCACTGCTCGGTGCTGCCACCTTGAGGTGGCCACTGGGATGGGGCCACTCCCCAGCCTTCCACCGCGGTTCCTGCAAGTGTGGGCCTGCAGTTCTTGTCTGCAAGAATCCCCTGGGGTCCTGTCCATGACGAGGGGGGTGCCCATGGCCCCCACTTGCCCGTGAGACCACCTTGGGGCCTGAGTCTTTGATGGGTGCTCCATCGTAGCTCTCGCTCCCAGGGCAGCCACCCAGAACCCCAGTGTTCTAAGGGGAAACTGCAGTTTTTGCCCCTTGCCAGGACTCCCACTTCCTGCGTGTTCGAGACACTTAAGGAGTCGGAGCTCCAACCATTAGCAGGTGGTGTGGGAATTCCACTTAGAACCTATACTGGATTTGTTTGGGAGAAGCAGGTTAATAGGCCCCATGGGATAGGGGCTGAGACCCCAAAGGCATTCATTCTCAAATGACAAAGGACGTCACCCTGCTTTCTAAGAAGGTGAACATGGTTATCTGGAGAGGTGAGGCTTTGTTTGGAAAGAGCTGGGTTTGGGCTGGGAGCCCTACAGCCAGGCTGTTCTGTGGGAGAGAAGGGGTGAGGGCTTTGAAGTTCCTTGGCTGCACCAAGAAGGTCAGGCCTCTCTGGGGGTGGAGCAGGTGAGGCTTGGGGAGAACAGAAACATCTAGAGGGAATTTTTAAATTGTTTGTGTTGAGGTCTCCAAGGTAAACCCCTTACCTCCACAACATCAGAAATCAGGCCTTGTTTGCCAGCGCTTTTGTGTGAGTGCTGGTGGCCAGAGACGTGCAGGCCCCAAGGAGCAGGAGGGTAGGGTTTTCTCCTGTAGGTTGGCACAGAGCAGACTGCCCTGGGGACACAGAACAGGGACAGTGGAGCGCTGAGCTACAAAATGGTGCTGGGACAATCAGTTAAGTATTGGAAAAACAGTGGGTTAGTTTCTTACTCTCACCTGGAGATGAAAACTACAAAGAGAGAGAGTGAGAGGTCATTAGTAAACTGCAAATACTTGATTTGGGGAAGACGTACTTTCTAAATATAGAAGCCAGTAAAGAAATTCCAAGGTGGGGGAAATCAGTCTAAAAATAGGTCAAGGACTTCCCTGGTGATCCAGTGGTCTAAGACTCTGCGCTGCCAATGCAGGGTGCTCGGGTTTGACCCCTGGTCAGGGAACTAGATCCCACATGCCTCAACTAAGACCTGGCACAGCCAAATAAATAAATAAATATTCCTGAAAAAATAAAAACATGTCAAAAAGTAATCTAAAAAAATTTTTAAGTACAAGCCACAAACAAAAAATATTTGCTACAAATACCCTAACAGGGTTAATATCTATACTGTATAAAAATCCCAGATTGAAAGGACACCATTATATTCCAAATAACACAATATGCAAAGAATGAGAACAGACCATTCACCAAAGAAATCTAAATAACTAATAGCCATGAGACAAAATTCAGAAGTACTAGTGGTCAAAGAAATACAAGATTAAAAAAAAAAGCAAAACAAGATATCTTTGTGTAGTGGGATGATAAGTGACTTAATTTTGGGGGGGAGCAAACTTTATTTTCTGATGTTTCTCTAGTAATATTTCTTACTTGCATTAAGAAAAGATTCTAAAAGTTAAAAGCACGTGGTTTGGTCAAATAACAAATGAATAGCCTGTATCAGAGAATTTTTCACTGTGGTGGATCATGGGCAAGTTTTTTCTTTCAAGCTCTTGCACATTTTAAAATTTATACAATTCATTTGCCCTTTCAACAATGGATAAAAACTACTTGAAGCATTAGAACAAATTTGCAAGTTAAGATAAATTCCTTCTCCCTAACCATCCAGAAGCCTGGGCCCTGAATGTAGATAGGATTCCTAGAGCCACCCAAACACCCACTCTGAGTGGGAAGGGACTTGAACTGAGGGGCCAGCCCCACACCTCCCGCTGCAAAACAAAGGGGATACTTCAGCACCCCCCCCACACCACACACACACACACATACACACACATACACACACCCCCCTTGGACTGCTGCAACTCTTAGGATGCCTGTGCTACTCTCCATCTCCAGGGTCCACCCCCATCTCTCCCTACTCTCAGGTTTGGCTGGCCAGTGGCTGTGAGAGAACTCAAGTCCCTCAGAGGTCTGGTTGGTGGCTGTGGGGTGGCCTGGGCGGGGCGCTGAAGGGACGCTTGTGCAGACCAGCCTTGAGAGGCCGGAAGTCTGCCCATGCGACCCTCCATCCATTCTTCTTGTATTACTCCTGGGTGTCCGTACTTCAGAATGTGACTCTATTAGGAGACGGGCCTTTAAGGAGGTAATAAAGTTAGAAGAGGATCATCCGGGTGAGCCCTAGCTCAGTATGACTGCTGTCCTTTTAAGAAGAGGAAATGTGGACGCAGACACACACACAGAGAAAGCCATGTGAACATGAAGACGGCCACCCGTAAACCAAGGAGAGCAGCTGGGGACAGCGCCTTCCTTCACAGCCCTCGGAAGGAGCAGACACTGCCAACGTCTTGATTTCTGAGTTCTGCCTGCAGTTCTGTTGCTTAAGCACCCCCTTATCTGTGGTACTTTGTTCTGGCAGCCAAGCTGACAGACACGGTACTCCTGAGCATAGGATTAGGCCCTCAAATAGAATCACAGAGAAGGATTTCCTGGTGCTCAGTGGTAAAGAATCTGCCTGCCAATGCAGGAGACACATGGGTTCAATCCCTGATCCAGGAGGCTCCCACATGCCATGGAGCGGCTAAGCCCGGGTGTCACAACTACCGAGCCTGTGCTCTAGAGCCCGGGAGCCACAACTACTGAGCCCATGTGTCACAAATACTGAAGCCCGCGCGCCCTAGAGCTCAGTGGCTGCAACAAGAGAAGCCACTGCAATGAGAAGCCTGTGCATGGCAACTAGAGAGTAGCCCCCGCTTGTCACAGCTAGAAAAAAGCCCGCACAGCAAGGAAGCCCCAGCACAGCCAAAAATACATGCATTTATTTAAAAAAAAACACAAAGAGATTAAAGATAAGTATCTAATGGCAAAGAATTTATCATCTAATTTGAGACAGGTCCCCAGTCTGTTGTCACAAGGTGGCCTAGTAGGTTGAATGCACATTCCCCAAAGTGTGCGGGCTCCCTGGGTTTGGGATGCTGGGAAAACTTAACAGCATGGCTAGAGGTCAAACCACGGTGGTGAGGTCACAGGGTTTGGTGACCTCAGCCTTCCCAGCTCTCTTCTGGCTCCAGAGATCTGCTAGTCTCCTATGGGGGCTGGAGGGTGGTAAGGTAGGGTATGGGTGGGGGCAGAGCCCTGAGCCACCTCCTGCTCCCAGCATGGACCCAGCTTTGCTCCACCCCTCAGGCAGCCTGTCTGGACAATCTGTGTTTCCCAAAACCGGGACTCACTTCTGCCCCTTTTCTCCTCCTACCAGAGGCCCCTCAACTCAGAAAGAGTGGGGAGAGGGGTTCTTCCACTTCAGGTGGGGTTCCCCAGAGGTATTGCTCTAAGGAAGAGTTACTGAGCCTTAGCTCTAAACTAATGGTTTTAACCTCCTTAGTCTGGAAGGAACAATTTGGAGAAGTGGTGAAAGATATGGGCCACTCCCCAGACAAAGGAAATGGCAACCCACTCCAGTAGTCTTGCCTGGAGAATTCCATGGACAGAGGAGCCTGGCAGGCTATAAAGTCCACTGGGTCACAAACAGTTGGATATGATTTAGTGAATGAAAAACAACAACCACCTCTAAGATCTGAGCTGTGTCTGGTTATTTGCATTCCAGGGACCAGCAGACCCCCAAAATCCACCTGCCAAGTGACTGGTCGGTCCATGGCTGTGCACAAGTGGAGGGAAGGGTGCTCAGGGATGGAATCTAGGTGGAAGGCACTAAAGCAGCAAGAGGGGGCCTGTAGGGAGGCAGTGGGAGCACCCTGACTGATGCTGGAAGGAAGCCTGTCCCTGAGGCAGAAGATCTCACTTTCTCCTGGAAGCCGGGGAAAGGCATGGAGGAAGCAGATCTTTGGAAAGGTTTGGGGAAGAAGCCTCTAGGAGCCCAGCTCTGTAAGTGTCTGCCTGCCACACTGCAGCATGAACAAGCATTTTGCAAACATTCCCCAGAAAGACAGGCTCTGTCTTTCAGAACAAAGCAGGAACAGCAGGGCAGGAGGCCCAATCAGGTTTTGAGTGAATAGAACAGAAAGTCTCAACCTGCCCCTTACAGGAATGTGTTCATGGGGGACGATCAGCAAGGAGCTTAGGAAACTGGGGTTTTGGGGGTGGACAGCATTGTCAAGGTAAGAAGGTGATGTCCCCCATGTGTCCCCTGGAGGGGAGGGACATCCAGCTTGCAGAGACCTAGACAGGTCCCACTGACCCTGCCCCCCACTTTGTGTCCACACTCAGCCAGCCACCTTGGGTGTCCCTTGGCTTCTGGATTGAATTATGGTGCCCAAAAGACATGTCCACCTGCAAGTCAGAATGGGGACTTATTTGGAATTTGTAGATTCCAAATTTTTTTCCAAATTTGAAATTTGCAGATTCCAAATTTATTAAGCTCATCTCCAGATGAGATCATCCTGGATTTAGGGTCGGCCCTCATTCCAATGACTGTGTCCTTGTAAGAGCAAAGGGGAAGATGCTGGGAATGAGGCACAGAGGGGGAGGCCACGTGAAGACTGAGAGAGATGGGGGCCAAGGAACACTAAGAGTCATTAACAGTGAACAGAGGCCAGGAGAGGGGCATGGGACACATTCTCCCTCAGGGCCTCCACAAAGAACCAATCCTGTTGACAATTTCTAACTTCAGGTTTCCAGAACTGTGAGAGAATAAGGCCATCTTTATAAGTTTGCACATATAAAATAGATAACTAATAAGAAGCTGCTGTATAGCTCAGAGGACTCCAATCAGTGCTCTGTAATGGCCTTATGGGAAAAGAATCTAAAAAGGAGTGGATATATGTGTGTATATAACTGATTCACTTTGATGTACAGCAGAAGCTAACAGAATATTGTGAATTAATTACAATCCAATAAAAATTAAAAAAACAAAAGTTTGCAGTAGTTTGTTATGACAACCCTAGAGATGAATACAGCTTCCTATGGTGATCACAGGTGTTGGGAAAGGATCACACGTGTAAATGAATTTCAGAAACACTGGGCTTCCGTGGTGGCTCAGCAGTAAAGAGTCTACCTGCAATGCAGGAGACGTGGGTTTGATCCGAGTCAGGAATATCTCCTGAAGGAGGGTGTGGTAACCCACTCCAGCATTCTTGCCTGGAGAATCCCATGGACAGAGGAGCCTGGCGGGCTACAGTCCATAGGCTGGCAAAGGGTTGGACATGACTGAAGCAACTGAGCATGTGTCATACTAGAGGTTCCTCTGCTGAGGAACGTCTCAGAGCCTTTGATAGACTACAGAGCCCTTTGAGTTTTCAAGATGGGGGCAACCAGTACTGAACACACATTTCCCAAGCTTATTTGACCAAGGAACACTCATACATTGGTCAGCTTGGGCTGCCATACAAAATACCACAGACTGAGTGGCTTAGACAACTGACATTTGTTTCCTACAGTCTGGAGTCCAAGATCAAGGTTGTTGGCAAGATTAGCTCTGGGGAGGTCTCTTTTACTGCCTTGCAGACGGCTGCCTTCTCACTGTGCCCTCGCATGAACTCCTTTCTGTGCATACATGCAGAGAGAGACAGCGAGAGCACATAAGAGCTCCAGTGTCTCTTTCTCTTTGTATAAGGACGTAAGTCCTGCTGGATTAGGGTCCTATGCTTTTGGCTTCATTTAATCTTGATTACCTCCTCAAAAGTATTTCTAAGTATAGTCACATTAGACCTTCAATATACGAGTTTGCAGTGGAGTTGAGGGGAGGACACAAACACCTTTTGCACTGACACACCTGGGGAGATGCAGATTTAATTGCCTTGAACTTGACCCCAGGGATAGGGGGTGGCAGGGGCCACTGTTGGTGAGCAGGTGGCTGTCATCCATCTGTGCCTGTATAAGGATGTCCTTGGTACGACAGGAGAGAAGAAAGAAGATGTAGTATGTATCTTTTGAAGGTCACATCATCTTGCAGCTCCTCCTGTCAAAAGGAGTCTATTTTCTCTAGCCGCTGAGTCAGGGCTTAGCCATGTGACTTGCGTCAGTCAAGGGGACAATAGGAAACATGACGAGCAGAGGCTTAACGCGTGTTTGTGCACTGGGGCTTGGCTTCTCTTACTCCTTTTGGAGCCCAGCTGCCAAGCAAAGGAGTCTGGCCAGCTTGATAATGAGATTTGTGTGGCCTAGTTGCCTTCGTCACCCATGCCAAACGCCAGACGTGTGTGGGGCTGTCTGGACCATTTCATCCCCCAGCCTGTACCAAGTCAGCCTTCTCAGTACTTCGAGGAATATCTTTGTCACCAGTTTTACTATCACAATTTTCTAGCCTTTTAAAGATATTAGCATGAAGAATATCAGGTGCATGCGTGCTCAGCTGTGTCCAACTCTTTGTGACCCCATGGACTGTAGCCCACCAGACTCCTCTGTCCATGGAAATTTCCAGGCAAGAATACTGCAGTGGGTGGCCATTTCCTTCTCCAGGGGATCTTCCCAACCCAGGGATCGAACCCACATCTCTTGTCTTCTGTACTGGCAGGTGGATTCTTTTATCGCTGTGCTACCTGGGAAGCCCATTCATATCAGGTGAAAAATCTTAAACTGATACCCCACAAAAATAGGATGTGAGGTTTATTAGATTGGTCCCTGAAATTAGCCATAGGTTGGCTAGAGAGAAACTGGAAATGTTTCGAATGACAGAATGTATCAAACATGTGAACACTGACCTATCTTGAGTATTTTTGAATATCCCACTGGAAGGAGCTGGTGAAACACATGGGTTTGCTTGAAAAGTAATTCCCTCTTGAGAAATGGCACGATTTTCTGAAAACCCAGCTGAAATGACTGTCTTCGTTAGTCTTGGTTGTCTTGAGAATGTCAGGGACAGGGAACGCGGGCAAGAGAGCAGCTGATGCACCTCCCTGGTGTCCTCCTTCTTGACCTGGCTCTCGGCTGCCCCCTCGCGCTGGTTCTGTGGCACTGCAGGAGGCTGCCCATCCATTATTCTTTATGCAGGCTCCTGGCTCTGGTAGGTGGCATCCTTACCAGCCAAGGGGCAGAGTGAGGAAGACGATTGCACTCCACGCCTCACTCCTGATGCTGCTAAGTCGATTCAGTCGTGTCCGACTCTGTGCGATGCCATAGACGGCAACCCACCAGGCTCCCTCGTCCCTGGAATTCTCCAGGCAAGAACACTGGAGTGGGTTGCCAGTTCCTTCTCCCATGCATGAAAGTGAAAAGTGAAAGTGAAGTCACTCAGTCGTGTCCAACTCTTCGCGACCCCATGGACTGCAGCCCACCAGGCTCTTTCATCATGGGATTTTCCAGGCAAGAGTACTGGAGTGGGTTGACATCGCCTTCTCCAATGCCTCACTCTTACTCCCACTCTAAAAGCTACACATTCATTGTCACACCACAAGGTGTCCAGGGACAGGAGACTATGGATCATTATCAACCACTGCCTCTGTGAGTGTGTTCTCAGTCACTCAATTGTGTTTGACTCTTTGCAACCCCATGGACTGTAGCTTGCCAGGCTCCTCTGTCCATGGGATTTTCCCAGCAAGAATACTAGAGAGTGGGTAGCCATTTCCTTCTCAGGGGGATCTTTCTGACCCAGGCATAGCACCCAAGTCTTGTGTCTCCATTGGCAGGCAGATTCTTTACCACTGGGCTTCCCTGGTGGCTCAGATGGTAAAGAATTAGTATGTAATGCAGGAGACCCAGGTTCTTGGGGACTGGAATACAAAAGTAGGAAGTCAAGAGATATCTGGAGTAACAGGCAAGTTTGACCTTGGAGTACAAAATGAATCTGGGCAAAGACTAACAGGGTTTTATCAAAAGAACATGTTGGTCATAGCAAACACCCTCTTTCAACAACAAAAGAGATGACTCTACACATGGACATCACCAGATAACTAATTGAGATATTTTTTGCAGCTGAAGATGGAGAAGCTCTATATACAGTTAGAGAAACAAGACCTGGAGCTGACTGTGGCTCAGAATGTGAGCTCCTTCTTGCAAAATTCAGGCTTAAATTGAAGAAAGTGGGGAAAACCACTAGACCATTCAGGTGTGTGCGTGTGTGTGTGTGTGTGTGTGTGTGTTTTAGTGGCTCAGTCATGTTCAACTCTCTGGGACCCCATGAACTATAGCCTGCCAGGCCCCTCTGTCCATGGAATTTCGCAGGCAAGAATATCTTCCTGACTCAGGGATTGAACCCAGGTCTTCTGCATTGCAGGCAGATTCTTTACTGTCTGAGCTACCAGGGAAGCCCAGACTATTATGGGCTTCAAATCCCTTATGATTATACAGTGGAGGTGATGAATAGATTCAAAGGATTAGATTTGGTAGAGTGCCTGAAGAACTATGCATGGAGATTCATAACCTTGAACAAGTGGTGGTGACCATAACTATCCCCAAAAAAAAGAAATGCAAGAAGGCAAAGTGATTGTCTGAAGAGGACTTACAAATAGCTAAGAAGATAAGCAAAAGGCAAAGGATAAAGGGAAAGATATAACAAACTGAATGCAGAGTTCCAGAGAATAGCAAGGAGAGAAGAGAAAGTGTTCTAAAATGAACAATGCAAAGAAATAAAGGAAAACAATAGAATAAGAAAGACTAGAGAACTCTTTAAGAAAATCAGGTAACATTCCATGCAAAGATTGGCACAATAAAGGACAGAAATGGCAAGGACCTAAGAGAACAGAAAAGATTAAAAAGAGATGACAAGAATACACAGAAGAACTATACAAAAAAGGTCTTAATAACATGGATAACTA
Source organism: Bison bison bison (assembly GCF_000754665.1). NCBI lineage: Eukaryota > Metazoa > Chordata > Mammalia > Artiodactyla > Bovidae > Bison > Bison bison. Next base: position 4,211,657 of record NW_011494640.1, read on the forward strand.
CGATGGTGTGATCACTCACCTAGAGCCAGACATCATGGAGTGTGAAGTCAAGTGGGCCTTAGGAAGCATTACTATGAACAAAGGTAGTGGCGGTCATAGAACTTCAGCTGAGCTATTTAAAATCTTAAAAGAGGATGTTGTTAAAGTGCTGCACTCAATATACCAGCAAATTTGGAAAATTCAGCAGTGGTTGAAAAGGGCCAGTTTTCATTCCAATCCCAAAGAAAGGCAATGCCACAGAATGTTCAAACTACAGCACAATTACACTCATTTTACATGCTAGCAAGGTAATGCTCAAAATCTTCCAAGCTAAGCTTCAACAACACGTGAACTGAGAACTTCCAGATGTACTAGCTAGACTTAGAAAAGGCAGAGGAACCAGAGATCAAACTGCCAATATCCGTTGGATCACAGAAAAAGCAAGGGAATTCCAGAAGAACATCTACTTCTGCTTCATTGACTACACTAAAGCCTTTGACTGTGTGGATCATAACAACCTGCGGAAAATTCTTAAAGAGATGGGAATACCAGACCATCTTACTTGCCTCCTGAGAAATCTGTATGCAGGTCAAGGAGCAACAGTTAGAACCAGACATGGAACAATGGACTGGTTCAAATTGGGAAAGGAGTATGTCAAGGCTGTATATTGTCACCCTGCTTATTTAATTTATATGCAGAGTATATCATGCAAAATGCTGGACTGGATGAATCCCAGGGTGGAATCAAGATTGCCAGGAGAAATATCAACAACCTCAGATATGCAGATGACACCACCCTAATGACAGAAAGCAAAGAAGAACTAAAAAGCCTTTTGATGAAAGTGAAAGAGGAGAGTGAAAAAGGTGGCTTAAAACTCAACATTCAAAAAATGAAGATCATGGCTCCCGGTCCCATCACTTCATGGCAAATAGTTGGGGAAAAAGTGGATAGGGTGAAAGGTTTTATTTTCTTGGGCTCCAAAATCACAGCCATGAAATTAAAAGACACTTTCTCCTTGGAAGAAAAGCTATGACAAACCTAGACAATGTATTAAAAAGCAGAGACATTACTTTGCCAACAAAGGTTCGTCTAGTCAAAGCTATGGTTTTTCCAGTGGTCATGTATAGAGGTGAGAAATGGACCAGAAAGAAGGCTGGGCACTGAAGAATTTATGCTTTTTGAACTGTGGTGTTGGAGAAGACTCTTAAGAGTTCCTTGGATGGCAAGGAGATCAAACCAGTCAATCCTAAAGGAAATCAACCCTGAATATTTATTGGAAGGACTGATGCTGAAGCTGAAGCTGCAATGCTTTGGCCACCTGTTGGGAAGAGCTGACTCATTAGAAAATACCCTGATGCTGGGAAAGATTGAGGGCAAGAGGAGAAGGGGGTGACAGAGGATGAGATAGTTGGATGGCATCACTGACTCAATGGACATGAGTTTGAGCAAACTCTGGGAGATAGTGAAGTACAGGGAGCCTGGTGTGCTGTAGTCCATGGGGTCACAAAGAGTTAGACACAACTTAGCGACTGAACAACAACAACTTACCTCAGTATGTATGGTACACACACACACACATATATATATTTTTAAATTGAGATCTTGCTGTACTTTCCATTTAAAGCTTTACCATTGTTCACTTATTTAAAATGATACTTTAAGCAATTTCATACAGCCTTAAATATAGTATTAATAGCTGAATATATTTAAATATAAATAGAAATTGAAAATATTACTTTACATTGAATAGCTACATTCCCATCATTTAGATACACCGTACTTTATTTAGCCAGGCACCTATGTGGGATGTTTTTTAGTCAGTTTTCACTAGGTGTAGCTGCAGTAACAACATATTCCCACATCTCAGGGGCTCATAATCATCAAGGCTCATTTCTTGTCCTTCTTATATTTCCTTCACAGCGTAGTTGAGGCTTCGCCTCCTATGGGCTGGGTCGGCTGTGGCTCTAATTCTCTGTACAAGCCACAGGAACAGCCCCCAGGGACACGTCAGTTTTGTGGCAGAAGACAGAAGCGAGTGAGCAGGTGGAAATAAGCAATGGCTCTTAAAGTCTCTGCCGAAAGTTTTGACCCCACACAGGCCATTTGCAAAGGCAGTCATGGGGTCAAGGCCAAGGTCAAGGCCAAGTAGTGGGCGAGGCCACTACTCCTGCCAGAGAAGGCGCCACAGGTCACACGCAGTGGGTGGGGCTGTATAATCCTCTTCAGGAAGGGAGGGTGAATAATTGGGAACAATAATACAATTGTCTGCAGAGGTTCCCTGTTGAAACTATTAAAGCGCTTTTGAACTCTCTCTTTTTTTTAATGATATTAAATCTCATGCAACTTTTGAAATTAAAATTTTATTTTAAACAAGGTCACACAGGTACATGTTTTTTTCAAAGTAAGCATGTACCTGTGTGACCTTGTTTTAATTTCAAAAGTTGCATGAGATTTAATATCATTTAAAAAAAAAAGGTTTGTAAAACAACCCCCCCACCCCAAACAGCAGCTTCCTTTAGCCAAATTCCCACACCTCAATCAACCGAAAAAGAACTTTTCCCCAGTCTTACCACGTGCCAGGAATTGTGCTAAACAACTTACCCAGGGTATCTCAAGTTACCACAACCTCAGAAGGTAAATATTATTATTTATCTTCCTAGTGGAGAAGAAATTTAAGCTTGAGAAGTGATTTCTTGGGCCTGAGCAGCCACTTACCAGCAGAGGGCAGATTTGCGATTGGAACCCAGGTTACCGAACTTCCGCAGCCGCGGTCCTGGAAGAACGGTCCTGGCCCGCAGCATCCGCCTCACCTGGGACCCTGTTAGAAACACTGGTTCCTTGGGCCCCACGCCAGCCCTGCGGGCTTAGAAACTCAGGGGTTACAATCGGCAGTTCGGTGACTCGGACACAGGAAGGGGCGTGTGCCCTGACCACCCCCGCAACGTCGGCTTCAGTGATGTGGGGGCCATTAAAAACACGACTTGGGAGCCGGACATAGGTGCCCCTGGCCCCCGTAGTCCTCCCCACTGCCCCCCACGCCCCCACCTCAGCCGGACGGCCGCGGATCTGAGCGAAGGGGCCGCTCCTCTTGCCCGGTTGAGGGGCGAGCGTGTCCAAGCCGGGCTGGGGGCCTGGCTGGTTGCCCTGGGAGGTCTCTGCAGCCCTGGCCCCGGGCCGGAGTTGCCTGAAGTCTGGTCTGGAACCGGAGCCCTTCGTATCTAGGAAGTAAATGGAGGGGGCGGGGGGTGGCGGGGAGAGGGGAAAGCCTACTAATGTCAGAAATTTCCAAATCAAGTTCATGGCTGAGCTTTATAGAGGGTATAAAGCTGAGCTTGCTTGCCTGGTTTCAGCTCCTCACCCCAACGCTGACGGGCTTCAGCTCATCCCTTCCCTGCCCCACACTCTTCCCACTCCACGCCTCACCCCCAGCCCATGCCACAGAGCTGGGGGGGCGGTGGGGGTGGAGAGCTGAGGGTCGTGGGTCAAGAACCCACCCTGTGGCTGCAAGGCTCCTCCTGTCTCTGTGGAACCCCGGAGGGTGGCTGCTCCCACAGTGGGGGCTGCGCTTGAGCTGGGGCTGCTACCTAATACTACCCTGGGCCCCTCATCCTGGGGGCACACAGCTAGTGCCCTCCCTCTCTTGGTCCTGCTGCTCCCCAGGGGCACTGCCAGGACACAGGAGATGGGTCCCTCTGCCCTCAGACCCACGGATCTCCTCTTTCCCTTCCCCTTTCTGCCTGTCTCCCCCTCCTGCCCTCTGATGGTGGAGGGGGTACCTTGCCCTCCTTGGAGCCATTACTCTGCCCTTCTTCATTTTTACTTCCTCAGCAAACCCTCCCAGGTTCTTCTAAGAAGGACCTTCAAGGGGAGAAAGGGCTCTGCCTGAGTAGGGACGCCGGGATTGGAATGGAAGGCAAATGTGGGAGATAGTCTGAAGGCTGAATCAACAGGACCTGGTGGCTGATGGATGTTGAAGACAGGGAGAAGTCAAAACCCAGGCAGCTGGGATAACAGGCCTCGTGCCCAGAGCCGGAGATGTGAAAAGTTTGTTCATATTCAAGGTGATGGGAGGACTCCAGCCAGTGGACAGGTCCAGAAGGCCATTGGGAAGAGCTGAGCCTGGATGCTGTTCATGGAAGAGATTAGGGAGCACTGGTGAGGACCACTCCTGGGGAGTGAGCGGATGAGCCTGCAGGGGGCAGGCAGAGGCTCAGGTCACAAGGTGGAGACGGCCCCACCTAAATAAAGGGGACTGAGGCCGAGGAGGAGCAGGCAGGGAGGCTAGCATGCTTATAAATAGTTAATGGGGACCAGCTGGCCCACAGACCCATGCAGGCTGAGCAGGGCTCTCATCCGGAAAGGGATGCAGGCAGGCCTGGGAATCAGGCATCCATGTATCCAGGGAATCTGGTACATAATAGGTGCTCAGTGTGTGTGTTTCTAACTGTGAGGAACGCATGAAAGACTGCAGTGTGTTAGTTTCCTGTGGCTGCCATAGCAGAGTAGCACAGGCTGGGGGGCTTAAACAACAGAAATTAACTTTCTTGCAGTTCTGAAAGCCGGAAGAGCGAAATCAAGTTGTCATCACGTTTGGTTGCTTCTGAGGCCTTCCCTCTCGGCTTGCAGATGGCCATCTCACTGTGTCTCTGCGTGGTCTTTCCTCTGTGTGCTAATCTTATCTTCTCATAACACCAGTCATATTGGATTAGGGCCTCCCGGTGACCTCATTGAAGCTTAACCATCTCTTCAAAGATCCTATCTCCACGTCTAGTCATGCTAACTGGGGGTTAGGATTTCAACAGGTGAAGTTTGTGGGGACACAATGCAGCCTGTAACAGGGAACAGTGCACATAGTTGGGGGCTTTCCAGGTGGTAAAGAAGCTGCTTGCCAGTGCAGGAGACAATAGGAGACGCGGGTTCAATCCCTGGGTTGGGAAGATTCCCCTGGAGAAGGGAATGGCTACCCACTCCAGTATTCTTGCCTGGAGAATCCCATGGATAGAAGAGCCTGTCAGGGTGCAGTCCATAGGGTTGCAAAGAGTCAGACACAACTGAAGCAACTTAGCACGCGTGCACGGGGAGATAAAATATACACACTGAAGTAATTTTAAGAAATGGTGCACAGTTAATTGTTAAACTGTGTGCTAAAGAGAAACAAGAAAGTAAGACTGTATATAAAAAATGATTACACATGGAGATGCTGAATAAAAGGAAGTGGAATTCCCTGGTGGTCCAGTGGGTAGGACCCTACATGTCTACTGCAGGGGACCTGGGTTTGATCCCCTGCTGCTAAGTCACTTCAGTCGTGTCCGACTCTGTGTGACCCCATGGACAGCAGCCCACCAGGCTCCCCCGTCCCTGGGATTCTCCAGGCAAGAACACTGGAGTGGGTTGCCATTTCCTTCTCCAATGCATGAAAATGAAAAGTGAAAGTGAAGTTGCTCAGTAGTGTCCAACTCTCAGCGACCCCATGGACTGCAGCCTTCCAGGCTCCTCCATCCATGGGAGTTTCCAGGCAAGAGTACTGGAGTGGGGTGCCAGGGCCTTCTCTAGGGCTAAAATCCCACATGCTTTGAAGTGCAGCCAAAAAGAAAGGTGGGGGAGATTTTCTCATGAGTCTCACTCAACAACTTCTCCTCAAGAGTAGCTCCTGTTTGGGAAATGTCATCATTTAGCTGGTCACTTGAGGGACTTCCCTGGTGGTCTAGTGGTTAGGACTCTGTGTTCCCATTGCAGGGGGCCTGGGTTTGATCCCCAGTTAGGGAATTAGATCGCACAAGCTGCAGTAAGAACCAGCCTGCCGCATCGAAGGTCCCGCACATGGCAACGGAGATCCCGCGTGCCGCAACTCAGACCTGGTGTAGCCAAAAAAGAAAAAGTTAAAAAACAAGGTCATTGGAAAAGCAAAGAATCCAGGGTCTGCGAGTGAGGAAAGAGAGGAAAAGAAGAAAGTATATGAAGTGGGCAGTCCGAGTCTCTGTCGCAGGTCCCAACCCAAATCCCTTCTGTCTCTTCCAGTCCAGACTCCACCTAGCAGCCAGAGTGATTGCTTAAATTTTAAGGCACTTCCTTTACAGAGTGGGAAAAAAAAAAAAAAAAAAAAATCTAGCAGTGTAGCTGATAATATAGTGAAAAATAAGTCTCCCTCTAACTCCTACTTCCCACCCGCTCAGCCCAGAAATAATCTCTGGACTTGCCACCTGTGAAGCAGACCGCAGCGTTTTCCTGCTGAAGACGCCTCCCCGGGTCCCAGAGTCTGCTCTTGGACCCTGCCGTCCTTTCTGCCCTTGGTTCACTCTGCTGTCCTCCTGGCTCATAGGGGAGCCTTTCTGGCTTCCACTCAGTTACTGAGGTCAGTGCTCTATGGCCCTTCCCCTGCTGTTCTCTCTGCCTGGAATACTCTTCAGGGCTCAGTTCAGTTCCATCTTGTTCAGCAGCAAGTCTTTCTTTTTAAGTCCAACCCTGTTCACAGTATCAAGCCCTCCACCCTCCAGTCAGGGACCCAAACCCCTGCACCACTGAATTCCACCACTCTACTGTCAACCCCCAAGGACCCGATGGGGTCAGCCCCCTGTCAGAAGGTGTGAAGGGCTCCTGCCAGAACATGGATGAGCTTAGAAGCTGAGGGATCATTCATTTCTTGACTATGTATCAGGGGAATTCCCTGATGGTCCAGTGGTTAGGATGCTATGCTTCTACTACAAGGCCACCTGAGGTGAAGAGCCAACTCATTGCAAAACACACTGATGCTGGGAAACATTGAAGGCAAAAGGAAAGAGGGGTGGCAGAGGATAAGATGGTTAGACAGCATCATTGATTCAATGAATATCCATTTGAACAAACTCCGGGAGACAGTGAAAGACAGAGAAGCCTGGTATGCTGCAGTCCATGGGGTCGCAAAGAGTCGGACACAACTGAGTGAGTGAACGAAACCAAACAAAACAAAACTGCAAGGGGCATGAGTTTGATCACTGATCAGGGAAATAAAATCCTGTAAAACAGGAGGCTGTATATTGTCACCCTGCTTATTTAACTTATATGCAGAGTATATCATGAGAAACGCTGGACTGGAAGAAGCACAAGCTGGAATCAAGATTGCCGGGAGAAATATCAATAACCTCAGATATGCAGATGATACCACCCTTACGGCAGAAAGTGAAGAGGAACTCAAAAGCCTCTTGATGAAAGTGAAAGTGGAGAGTGAAAAAGTTGGCTTAAAGCTCAATATTCAGAAAACGAAGATCATGGCATCCGGTCCCATCAGTTCATGGGAAATAGATGGGTAAACAGTGGAAACAGTGTCAGACTTTATTTTTTGGGGCTCCAAAATCACTGCAGATGGTGACTGCAGCCATGAAATTAAAAGATGCTTACTCCTT
>NW_011494640.1:4219114-4232554 GCF_000754665.1 Bison bison bison
CCTTGGAAGGAAAGTTATGACCAACCTAGATAGCATATTCAAAAGCAGAGACATTACTTTGCCAACAAAGGTTCGTCTAGTCAAGGCTATGGTTTTTCCTGTGGTCATGTATGGATGTGAGAGTTGGACTGTGAAGAAGGCTGAGCCCCGAAGAATTGATGCTTTGGAACTGTGGTGTTGGAGAAGACTCTTGAGAGTCCCTTGGACTGCAAGGAGATCCAACCAGTCCATTCTGAAGGAGATCAGCCCTGGGATTTCTTTGGAAGGAATGATGCTAAAGCTGAAAGTCCAGTACTTTGGCCACCTCATGCGAAGAGTTGACTCATTGGAAAAGACTCTGATGCTGGGAGGGATTGGGGGCAGGAGGAGAAGGGGACGACAGAGGATGAGATGGCTAGATGGCATCACTGACTCGATGGACGTGAATCTGAGTGACCTCTGGGAGTTGGTGATGGACAAGGAGGCCTGGTGTGCTGCGATTCATGGGGTCGCAAAGGGTTGGACATGACTGAGTGACTGAACTGAACTGAAGACAGGAGGCACAACCAAAAAAAATCAATATCAAATGCTGTCTCCTATGACCTGGTATCAGAAAGATACAAGAGAATGAGATCGTCATGTTCTTCTGGAACCTGCAGACCAGATTGAGGAGATAGGCAATGAACAAGAAAACGAACCAATAAGATTATTCCAGGCTGCAGTTCCATGAAGGGCATAAATAGGGGATATAGCAGAAGGTTTGGGAGTGGAGGAGGGCATGCCAGAATGTATGGTCAGGGAAGCCATCTCAGAGCCCTGAAAGATAAGAAGGTGCCAGGGAAGGAACCAGGGAGAGAAAGTTCTAGTAGAACAAACAGCATGTGCAAAGGCCCTAAGGTCTCAGAGAGTGGTCCAGCCAAGCACAGGGAAGGAAAAGGTGAACACAGCTGAGCGAAGCTGAGCTGCACGCTGACTTAAGCTGGGGTTTATTCTAAGAGCCTTAGGAGGATTTTCAGCAGGACAGTGGCGTGATCTGGTTTGATTTATGAGGAAGCCGGCTATGGGACCTGAACTTTGTGAGTCCTTTGAGTGGTTTCTGTAATTTTCCATTTGCAGTGTTGTCTTGGGATAGTGTTATTTTTGGTTTTCTGGCCAACTTCGTTAAACCAACAGCGGGATTTATTTTATGCACGTAGAGTAGCAGAGCAAGTCTCAGCAAATTTCCTACCTGCTTCTCTATGACCTTGGGGGTTGTATCTTCCAGGAGAGACACTCATACCCCCTGAATGGTAGACCCTTCATCCTTGACATTGCGCCATTCAGCCTCTCCAACTTGCCTTCCACTGACAGCAGATGCATCAATCAGGGCTCTCCAGGAAAACAGAACCAACAGGAAATAAGTGATAGATAGGGAGGGAGGTGGATGGATGGATAGATGAGAGAGAAATAGAATGATAATGAAACCTTTAAGCCAGCCTGGACTCTTGCTCTGGGCAACTCTGTGTGTTTTGGGAGTACCAACTATCTTTTGCTTGAAAATGAAGGCATTTGACTGACACTGAGCAGGTCTGAATTTGGGAAAGAAGAAAATTCCAGGCACCCGTTTCCCAATCCAGGCCTAGAGGCTGGTGTGAGAAGGCGGATGGAGCCTGGACCTCTCCCTTCTGCTGTCTGACCCTCAGCATGTGCTCGGCGACTATCAGTGAGGTTCACGACCAAAGTGACCTGTGGGCCTCACAGGGCAGGAGATGCCGCACCACGTTGGTCCCTTTGGCTGTGGGGCCTCTAGAGGAGTTACTGGCTCCCTAGTTGCAAGTCTTGGCTGTGCAATCTTGGCTTTTTCCTAATCAGGTACTATAAGATCACAGTGAAGGGTCTGACTCTTCCCACAGAGTCTGCTGAACTCTGACCCCACAGCCCTTCATAACCTCCTGCTTCTCTGTCTTGGTGGTTTGTGTGGGCAGATGACACCCAGCCACAGAGACAGGCAAAATAAGCCCCAGGGGAAACAAAGACTCCCACACATCCTGCCTCGAATAAAGGGCAGAGGGAGGCCCTGCTTGTTGAATGGTCTCACCACTGTTCCCAGGCCTCAAAGTATGTGTGTGTGTTAGCATGTGTGCAAATCACAACAGGTTCATGCTAAGCATGCTGGGGGTTTGAAAGCCAGCTCTGTGACTAGTCTGGACTTTGGTTCAAGCCTGTGCCCTGGACAGTCAGTCAGGGGGCAGACCCCCCAGCTGAGTTCCCTATGGATGTAGCTCAGAATCAGCACCGTCCCGAGGGACCTTGACCTTCAATCTGAAGAGCATGATTGCTTTCGTTTGGGTTCCCTCAAAAGCAAACCTTGAGATGAGAATTGGGTAAAGTACTTTGTTTGCAATGTGATCCTCAAAAGCATGGGGTGGAAAATGAGACAACGAGAGGAAAGAAAATCACAGGTGTATATTAATAAGCCACTTCTGGCTTTGGGAAACTGGGGTTCAGTCCTAGTGGGAACCCTCTGAGAGGCTCTGTGGAACATGCCTTGGAGTTATTTCACCAGGGGGAAAGGAAGCTGTGCTGTATTTGTTATTTTTTTTTAAGTTTTATTAAGATATAACAGCCACACCATACAATTCACCTATTAAAAGTATACAACTCAGTGTTTAACAAAATTTTTTTACAGATATGTGCAACCATCACCATGGTCAATTTTAAAAGGTTTTCAGAGCGTCAAAAAGGAATCGCACCCATTTAACCCCTTTCTACCACACCCCACCTCAGCCTACGCAACTGTTAATCTACCTTCAGTGTATGTAGACTTGCCTATTCTGGCCATTTCACATGGATAGAATCATACAGTATGTGGGTTTTCGTAACTGGCTTCTTCCACTTTTCAAGGGTCAGTTGAGCTATACATAGCATGTATCTATACTCCAATCCTTTTTCATGGCTGAATAACATTCCGTTGTACATATATACCCATTTGTTTCTCCATTTGGGATGTGAATACCAGGAAGCAAGGCTCACTGGGGCCATCTTGGAGGCTGCCTATGAGATGGGGCATTTATTCATCCATTCCCACCATTGCACCGGAGAGTTGTTCCTGGGGAGATAAGTCCGTGACACTTCTGCCCCAAACCTGAACATCCTGAAGACATGTTCATGCAGAAGAACACCCTCAGGCAAAGATTCAGGAAACTGTCAGTGCGTAGTTGCTGTATTTGCAGATGTTTACAAGAGATAAGAGCAGGGTGCTGATTTGGTCTGTTATGGTGATCAAACCCATCCCACATCAGGTCTCCCGTATCCTCCTTCCTTGCTGAAAGGCCCACCACCACCCAACATTTGCCCTCATTCAAACATCCCTCCCCTCCCCTGCCTGACCATTCTCATCTGTTCCTCCCTTAGTTGGTCAACAGCTATTTCAGCAGATTCCATAGGCTTCTTTAAATACTTAATTGATTTTTTTTTTTGGTTTTATGATTATATAAGCAATACACACTGCTGAAAATACAAACAAACAAAAATATATTACTAGGAAGTAGAAGTCCCTTATAATCTCACTCTAGAAATGATCACTGTTGCTTGATTGACACATGTTCTTCAACAGTTTTCTGGGCATAAAAATCCCACCTAAGTGGGACTTCCCTGGTGGTCCAGGGATTAAGAATCTGCCTTCCAATGCAGGGGATGTGGGTTCAATCTCTGGTCAGGAAAATAAGATTCCATATACTGCAGGTCTACTGAGCCCTCGTGCCAAAACTAGAGAGCTTGCATTCTCCAGCTAAGAGTTGACACAGCCAAAATAAATAAAACAGAAGACAAAATTCAAATTATTAAAAAAAATTTTTTTAAAATCCCACCTACTTAAAAAAAATAAAGCGAAAAACACCTAGTCATTTACATGGCTGGGATCCAACCCTCCCTGCTATTATGTTCCTTACAGGTTTCTCTTGGCAACATATCTTGCCTGGGTGCCTCTCTAGGACAACATGTGTAGATTAGCCTCCGTTTTTCACATGCACGCACAGTGCTACTTAATATGCATGTCCCACCAATTGTTTTCCCATCCCCTATTGATGGAGAATTGATGCTTTTCAATGTGGTGTTGGAGAAGACTTGAGAGTCCCTTGCACTGCAAGGAGATCCAACCAGGCCATCCTAAAGAAAATCAGTCCTGAATATTCATTGGAAGGACTGATGTTGAAGCTGAAACTCCAATACTTTGGCCGTCTGATGCGAAGAACTTACTCACTGGAAAAGACCCTGAGGCTGGGAAAGATTGAAGGTGGGAGGAGAAGGGGATGACAGAGGATGAGATGGTTGGATGGCACATGAGTTTGAGTAAACTCAGGGAGTTAGTGATGGACAGGGAGGCCTGGAGTGCTGCAATCCATGGGGTCACAAAGAGTCGGACACGACTGAATGACTGAACTGAACTGAACTGATTGACGGAGATAGCAGATGCCTTTGGGGCCCTCTGTCTTCTCCCCTAATGTGACTCTGATTTCAGCCTCACTGGGGAGGGAGGGGGGCCCCCGCTCAGGCACAGGCCTTGCCTTGTCCACTTTCTGGTCCAAGACCTCTGACACACAGGAGTCCTCGGGACTCTTGTACAAACACAATCAGGAAGTGCAGGGGGAGCCACGAGCTCCAGAGAAAGTCAGTTAGAAACCAGTTGTCTGGTCCTTCAGGCAGATGGCTCTGGGTAAAGGATACTTTACCCAGGACCCTCTGCTTTCAGGAGCTAAGATAATTTAGGTTGTCTCCAATTTTTCATTATTACAGACAAAGTTATAACAAGTAGCCTCTTACACTTATCTCTGTATTTGAGCTACTACTCTTTTCCATAAATTTTTGGAGGTAAAGTTGCAGGGCCGAAGGGATAAACCTCACTATTTGGTGGCTATAGCCAATTGGTCCTCCAGAAATGTTATGATTCTCATCTATGGTGGGTGAGGGAGACTGTTTCCCTCTCTCTGGGAGGCTAAGTGAAATGAGTAGGGTGTCCTGCCTGCCTCCTGGATAGAGGTAGGGAGGGGGCAGGGACAACTCAGAGTCAGGCTTGTGTGGGTTAGGAGGGGTTGACAAGATTGGTTACATACTGAGGGGGGTCCTTATTGTTGCTGTCAGCCACCCAGTCGTGCCCGACTCTGTGACCCCATGGACTGCAGCATGCCGGGCCTCCTTGTCCCTCACCATCTCCCAGAGTTTGTCCAAGTTCATGTTCACTGCATCGGTGATGCCATCCAGCCGTCTCATCCTCTGTCACTCTCTTCTCCTTCTGCCCTCAATCTTTCCCAGCCTCAGGGACTTTTCCAATGAGTCATCTGTTTGCATCAGATGACCAAAGTACTAGCTTTGTTTCCAAAGCAAGCCATTCAACATCACAGTAATCCAAGTCTATGCCCCTGCCACCGATGCCGAAGAAGCTGAAGTTGATCGGTTCTATGAAGACCTAGGTCGGGAAGATCTCCTGGAGAAGGAAATGGCAATCCACTCCAGTACTATTGCCTGGAAAATCCCATAGACAGAGGAGCCTGGTAGGCTACAGTCCATGGGGTTACTAAGAGTCGGACAGGACTGAGCGACTTCACTTCACTTCATGAAGACCTAGAAGACCTCCTAGAACTAATACCTGAAAAAGATGTTCTATTCATCATCCAGGACTAAAATGCGAAAGTAGGAAGTCAAGATATACCTGGAGTAACAGGCAAGTTTAGCCTTGAAGAACAAGATGAAAAAACAAAATGAAGAGGGGAACCCACCCAGTAAGTAAATATGCTGCAAAGAGAAGACACATTTCTCACTCGGGGAAGGAGAAGGAGGGTGAATGCTGGGGCATTGGATTGGAATTAGAGGTACTGATGTCAGTTTATGGTTTTCAATGTTTATTGATAGATATAAAAATATTGATTGTGCATATATGTGTATTGTATTTACTTATGTAAAATAGAAAATTATATTTCCTAGTTGGGCTCACTGAGAGGGCCTGGGGGCAGCAACACCCCAGTAGTAATGATCATACAAGATCTTTGTTTCTAAACCCCAGTCTTTGCTAAAAGGAACCAGATCTCCTTGGAAAATGGCTGATTTCAGACTGGTGCAGGGAAATACCTGATGAGCCTGTAATATCTTATTGTGCAAGAAAACACAGAAATGTTTATGATGAAGACGTGGAAAGGATATAGGAGGCAGCTTGATGAGGTTCCCACCGGCCAAATCTGGGATAATTTAAACATGACAAATAATGATAATGGATTATTGCTCATTGAATAAAATTAGAAATCCTGCATCCACACAGATATAAATAAAGAGTGAGAGGACAAATTTTTATCTTACAGTCTAGTGCAAACTAACCAAAGAAGGAATGATAGATAGAATTACCATTTGGCAACCAATAATTAATTTATCTAAGAATCATAGACGAATGCTAAAATTAGTGGGTGTTTGATGACAAATGGGATATTTACACAATCTCAAAGCACCCTCCGTGAAATACCAATTAATTCCCCCCCAAAAAGTAGTAGTTTTCCAGAGAAGAACCCTGGCAGATACCACGTTAATCAAGGGAATAAAATGATCATTTTCAGTAACAGGACCAATCAAAACTGGTGGCTGCCTCATAGGATGCAATGAAAAGAACAAATCTCCCTTTCTGTGATACTGCCACCCAAAATGTATAACCTGAATCTCTTATAAGGAAACATCAAGCCTTAATTGAAAGAAATCCTGCAAAAGAACTGGCCGCGTGCTAAGTCACTTCAGTTGTGTCTGACTCTTTGTGACCCCAAGAACTGTAGCCTGCCAGGCTCCTCTGAACACGGAATTCTCTCTAGGCAAGAATACTGGAGTGGGATCCCATTCTCCAGGGGGTCTTCCTGACCCAGGGATCAAACCTGAGTCTCTTACATCTCCTGCATTGCAGGCAGGTTCTTTACCACTAGCACCGCCTGGGAAGCTCACAAACCAGCTGACCTAGAATCTTCAAAAATGCCAAGGTTATGAAGTCAAGGGATGATTGAGGAACTACTGCAGGCTGGGACAACTGGCAGAACTTGAAAGCATTTGAGCTCTGGCCAGCAGGAAAGCCTCAGTGCCGGTCCTGATGTTGATGGCAAGGTTGTGGTGATATAGGAGAGGGTCTCCACTGGCAGGAAATAGGTAAGAAAGTATTTAGGGAGACTGAGCTTCAGGCCAGCAGCTTATTCTCAAAAGGTTCAGGATGTACTATGCTTGCAAAATTTTTCTGGAATGTATTCTGTCGTTAAAAATGCTGCATGTTCTCCAGAGTCTATAAGAATTATCTCACTTAATCCTCGCAGCAGCCACTTGATGGATGAGAGGAATGAGGCCCTGGGACTCACACAGGCAGTTGGGGCAGTGGGGGATTCAGCCAGGCCTGCACTGTCTTTTTAGGTCTTTCAGTGAGGAATGTGGTCTGTCAGGATCAGGGCTTTGCAGGGGGAGTGAGAAGCAGGGGGAGAGAGAGCCAATGATGCCCTCCTCACAGAAATAATACTTAACCCTTTAAGCGCCCAGAAGACCATGCTGTCAGGTGTGATGGGTCCTATGCCTGCTTGGGGACCATATAGTGGGCAGGATCTGGTCCAGGCTCCTGGTCAGAGGCCCCTGTGTGCCCCTGGTGGGCTTTGGGCAGAGGGTGCCCTTCCATCCTGACCCCTGCACCAGGATCAGGAGGGCAGAAGCTGCCATACCTGAAGGCGAGCAGTGCAGAACAGGTGCGTGGCTCCTGGCTTCTCACACAGGGCCTGGGAAACTTGGGTGTGCAGCAGGGGCAACACAGGGGAAGGCATAACAGTTGGGGTGACAAAATCTCAGCTATATGGAGGGGCCTTGGGGGCCCCTCGGGGGCCCCTTGGGGGCACAGGGTACGTGACCAACTGGAGGGCATTTCTGTGTCCAAGTTTTCCTGAGCTGTCCTTTGAAGGCTTCTGACCAGACTAACCATGACCCTGATGATGGCTTGAACAAAGGGCTTGAGCAGAGACAAGCTATCAGGTTTAAGAAAGGAACTGCCTTTTAAAATGGAAAAAAAATAAATCTACAACTAAGATGCTTACTCCTTGGTAGAAAAGCTATGACAAACCTAGATAGCATATTAAAAAGCAGAGACATTACTTTGCTGACAAAGGTCTATCTACTGAAAGTTATGGTTTTTCCAGTAGTCATGTATGGATGTGAAAGTTGGACCATAAAGAAGGCTGAGCACCGAAGAATTAATGTTTTCGAACTGTGGTACTAGAGAAGACTCTTGAGAATCCCTTGGACTGCAATGAGATCAAACCAGTCAATCTTAAAGGAAATCAACCCTGAATATTCATTGGAAGGACTGATGCTGAAGCTGAAGCTCCAATACTTTGGCCACCTGCTTCAAAGAACTGACTCACTGGAAAAGACCCTGATGCTGGGAAAGGTTGAGGACAAGAGGAGAAGGGGATGACAGAGGATGAGATGGTTGGATGGCATCACCAACTCAATGGACAAGAGTTTGAGCAAACCCCAGAAGATGATGAAGGATAGGGAAGTCTGGTGTGCTGCAGTTCACTGGGGTCAAAAAGAGTCAGACATGCCTTAACAACTGAACAACAAAAATAAGACCCGAAGTAGCTAATAAATAAATATTTTAAAAATACAGTAAAATGAAAAATACATCTATATATATATTATAGGATGAATGAATGTTGACTGCTGAAAAAAAGTCTTTTGATCAGAAAACAACCAATTACCCTAATCTGCTCCCTGGAGATAACCACAGTCAGCTTCAGAATTGAGTACTGTTCAGTGCCTGGGACGGATCCCGTCTGCTTCGTTCCCCAGGGGCATACGTGTCCCCATTCTACAGACGAGGAGACTGAGGTTGGTGGAGCGAATGGACTTACTTACCCCAGGTCACCGAGCTGGTCCACAGCCTCTCCTTGCCGTCGCTGCAGCCAGCCTCCCTCGTTACAGAGGAGGCCCTGCCCCCTTCCTGCTGGGGGCCTGGTGCAGTGGGGGCTGGGGTCCTCCTGGGTCCTCTGGGGCCCGGTGAGGTTGGAAACCTTTCCTGTGGCAGGGGTTCAGCCTGACTGAAGTGGTTATGCCCTAATAAAGCCCTGCTGATTGCAGCCCACTCTTCCCGACCTTGTTTACAGTGCCTGCACACAAACACACTTGAGAAATTTCTGGGAACTTGAGAGCTTTCTCAGGAAGGCAGGATCCCAGAGAGACCACCTGAAGGTGGAGAGTGACTCCCGATGGGGCCTGCCTCCAGTCCGTAGCTTCTGTGTCCTTCCCTTTCACTCTCCACGAGCCCCTCTTGCCAGGGAACAAAGAGAGAAACCTCTTTATTATTTTCTCTCAGTGCCTTGGGAAAAAAATATTAAAAATCGCTTCCTTTGTGTTCAGAAACTGTACCAAGTTTCCGAGACATGCACCTACCCTGATTTATTTGAAAAACAGTTATCAAAAGCTGGCTGAGCGCCTTCCCGGAAACTCCGCATCCTTTATTTCATTTAATCTCCATAATAACCTTATGAAGCAGGTCTGTTGTCATTCCCATTTTCCAGATGAAGAAACTGAGGCATAGAGAGCATAAGCATCATATCTCCAACAGCCAAAGGATGAAGATAAAATAACTTGTGTCCCTGGAAATGCATCTAACAATCTCTCTGAGCTGGGACCACATGTTATAACCCCTTGGAAGGCATCAAGCCCTAACTAGGGAATGTTTGAATTTTTACCAAAAGTTCCAGAGTGAACTGGGTACCAACACTCTGGAGAAAGGCACTCAGTGGCCTGGCTTGTCCCCACGGAACAACTATCCCTGGGCTAGAGGGTGCCAGGCTAGCTCATGGCAGCTGGTGCCCCAAGGAGTTCAGAGCCTTAAAGAACCCTGATGTACCCAGGTAGCTCTTGGAGAAAACTCGTAGCCCAGTGAGGGAAAGGCAAATGGGCTTCAGAAGGGGAAGTAGGACTTTGTGGGTGGCGCTAGTGGTAAAGAACCTGCCTGCCAATGCGGGAGACGTAAGAGATGGGGGTTCGATCCCTGGCTTGGGAAGATCCCCTGGAGGAGGGCATGGCTACCCACTCCAGTATTCTTGCCTGGAGAATCCCATGGACAGAGGAGCCTGGTGGGCTACAGTCCATGGGGTTGCCAAGAGTCAGACATGACTGAAGCGATTTAGCAGGCGCACCTGGAAGATGCCACATGCTGCAGGGCAACTAATGCCACAACCAGAGAAGCCAGTGAGCTGCAGCTAAGGCCTGACACGGCCAAATAAATAATAAATAAATAAACATTTTTGTCGAAAAGGAGGGGAACTGCGGCAGATGCGTTTATACAAATCTAGTCTCTGAGAGGGTAAATATACATATGAACTTTTTTTTTAAGTTCTTGAAATTTGACCTGCTTTAAAAACGGGAGAGCCAGGCTCAGAACTGCAGAATAAAAGGGAAAGTTTTTACTCAGATAAACTTAGAGTCAAATCCCAGCTTCAGCACTTAGCTGGGGGACCTTGGGCAAGTTATTTAACATTGTGGGCTCCCTGTTTTCACGTATTAAAAGCCAATTCATTATAATCTCCGCCTCAAGGCAGCTGGGAGGAGAACTGACATTCTCTTCTTGAGGGAAGGCTGTTTATAAGTCTGCTATTTTTGAGTCCAAATGAACTAATAAAAAGGGTTAAACTTTCAGTTCCCAGATGTGCTTCCCTCAAATAGGAGTGTGACCTGGGCCTTCCTATTTGAATAACTGGAATTTCTTATCTTCTTGGCAGACACACGTTCTCCTGGGTATCGTTTTCCAAAAAGGTTACGTCGACACTTGTGAGCTGGGACAAGCCACTCAGGCCCAGCAGCAGGCTGCTGGGCTGCCAGCCCCTCTCTCTCATGCTGGTGAAGAGCCCTTGAACCCCTGGCTGGCAGATAGTAGTACTAGTGTTAGTTGCTCAGTTGTGTCCGACTCTTTGCAACCCCACAGACTGTAGCCCACCCTCCATGTAGGCTCCTCTGTCCACAGGATTCTCCAGGCAAGAATACTCAAATGGGTTGCCATTTCCTTCTCCAGGGGATCTTCCCAACCCAGGGATTGAATCCAAGTCTCCTGAGTCTTCTGCATTGGCAGGCGGATTCTTGAGCTTCCTGGGAAGCCCTGGCTGGCAGATTTGTTGTTCAGTTGCTAAGTCGCCTCCTACTCTTTGCGACCCCATGGACTGTAGCCTGCCAGGCTCCTCTGTCCATGGGATGATCCTGGCAGGAATACTGGAGTGGGTTGCCATTTCCTTACGTGTGTGCTTTGTTTGGCTGCTTGGCACCTGTACTGTCTGCCAGGAGCTATGGCTGCCCCATTGTGTGGGGAATCCTTTCTCCACTGCAGAGGGCCTGAAGGCTCCCCTTCCCAAACAGTGAGAGTGCTGGGTCAGGACCCAACTTCACAGCATCCGGTGTGTCACCCTGGGCAGGGGTCCATCAAGTGCCTCAAAGAAGTAGGGATGGGGTCCCAGCCTGGGACTCATGTTGCCACACTACCAGCCCTTTCAGCTGCAAGAGGTCTTCAGCTACCTGGTCTTCAGGAAATCATGCTTAAATTAGCCAGAGCAAGTTTTGATATTTGCAAACCAAGATCCTCACCTGGCACAGGAGCCCATATCACTTGCTACAAGAATTTATATTTTTACCAAAAAATGTACTGTACTTACACCACCACAAGTCATGGTTAATCCAAGAGAGGGGTTTAAACTTTATTTTTATTTGTTTAGAGATTTTGACTTGGAGCAGTAGTTTACCATTGACTGCTGTCAATCTTCACTGTAGTTTTAAAGAAGAACTGTAAATGATGGTGCTATCCAAGTCAAATAAATGCATGCCTGCCTCACAGCGAAGTTGTAGCTCTCCGTTATATATATATTTTAATCAGTTTTCAACATTTTGTGGATGTTGACTACCTGAGGTTTATTTTTAGATGTGCTATTAACATTTTGTTAAATTCAGAGGGTTCCTTAGAAGTTTTATGTATAAATTGTAAAATAAAAATTAAAGCTTTGTTTCATTAAAAAAAAAAGAAGAATTTCAACCATAGAATAATCTTCTAGCATCCTGCCTTGAAGTGCGCAGACTCCTGGCCATCTTTAACTTTGCGACAACTGTGCCCACACTGATGCCTAGCTCCCCACCACACGCTCCCAGCGTCCTGTTTTGTACCCTTCCCCGAGTCTAACGACTGCTGGTGGCTACACCCAGCACTTCTCACCTTGTGATGACCTTAGAAAGACTCACCCATCTGCACGAACAATTGTCATTTTTTCACTACTTCTGGGTTCTTTCATTTATTTCCTCCAACTTAATGGTATTTCCTTTGTCGTCCTGAGCCTATTTTTTGTTGTTGTTGGCACTTGACTATTTACTGCTTTTGTGTCTACTGGCTGTGGAAGCAGTCTGCCTTGGGAATGGCAATAATTGGGAAGAAAAGTAAAGTGGTTATCAGACCAGCTAGAAGTGGTCCGCTTTCTATAATCACAATGTTGAGTGGCAAGATACTACTCCTCCCAGGCTGACTGTTCCCTCTACACTCACCGCTTGGTACGCCACTGCCTCTGGGAAGATAGTCCCATGGAACTGATATTCATGGAACATGTTGAAATTGAACCAGAACTGAAGTATTAAGTGGTAAAGGTTTGCGACTGACTCTCATACAGTCCAGAAAAATTGCATATACACATGCACACACAGGGCTTCCCTGGTGGCTCAGACGGTAAAGAACCCACCTGCAATGCAGGAGGCCTGGGTTCAGTCCCTGGGTTGGGAAGGTCTCCTGAAAGAGGGCATGGCAACCCACTCCAGTTTTCTTGTCTGGAGAATCCCATGGACAGAGGAGCCTGGTGGGCTATACAGTCCATGGGGTCACAGAGAGTCAGACAGGACTAAGCGACTAAGCACACAGACACACATACACACACACACACACACACACACACACACAGAAAAGGATGCAAGAAATGTAAAATTTTAACATTTGGTGAATCAGTGTGGAGGATGTATAGGAATTCTTGATTCTATTCTTTCAACTTGTCTGTAAGTGTGAAATTGTGCCAATATTAAAAGCTAAAAGGGAGAGACTTCCCTGGTGGTCCAGTGGTTAAGACTCCACCTGCCAATGGAGGGGACAAGGGTTCAATCCCTGGTCCGGAAAGTTTCCACATTCTGCAGAACCTGAGAGTCGCAGCTACTGAAGCTTGAGCATTCCAGGGCCCTTACTCTGAAACAAGAGAAGCCACTGCAATGAGAAGCCTGTGCTCCGCAACAGAGGAGCCCCCACCTGCCACAACTAGAGAAAGCCTGCACAGCAACGAAGACCCAGCACAGCCACACGTAAATAAATAGAAACTAAAAGGAAAAGAAAAACTCTAATGCAGACACAGCAAACCATGGTGAACTAATGAATTCCCAAGTCTGACTTCATTCACTGGCAGAGCTTTG
>NW_011494640.1:4232654-4232786 GCF_000754665.1 Bison bison bison
AACCGTGGGCATTCCTAAAGGGGACAATCTAAGGAGTAGTCTCTATATTGCCTCTTAACAATGGTGTGTTAGCTAGGAAGGTGTGTGGCACACACGCACACACATACCCTGAGGAGGCATGAGGGACACACA
>NW_011494640.1:4232886-4251329 GCF_000754665.1 Bison bison bison
GCATGAGGGACACACAGGCTCAGGATGAGAGAGGTCCAGGCTTTTTTCTGGTCCTCTTGCTGTGTGACTGTGGCCACAAGTGGAGGTTGAGGCCTGAGGCACCAGTCAGGGGCTGGGGGAGGAGGTGGGTGACCCTCTGGGTGTCAGTTCCTCGGGGACCTGACAGACTGGGGTAGCTCAGAAACCAGCTGCCTGGCCCTTGGGTGGCAAAGGCCAGACGGCCTCAAGCAGATCTCTCCATGGACAGGAGAGGTGGAGGTCTCCGAGGTCCAGCTGCAGGGCCCACCCTGCTCGAGCTGTGGTCATGCTCCGCCCAGTTTCGTCTTCTCCTTCCCTCCCGCTGGGGCCAGCTCTCTGGCCACAGCTGTCTGGGGACCTGTCCCTCCCAACCGGAAGAATGATGCACCCCCAGCCCTGACCCCTGGCAGTTTTCCAGTATCTCCCAGAGAATTCTGAGCAAAGTTATGAACACCATTTCTTGAGTGGCTCAGTCCTAAGTGTTTTAACCCATGTTATTGAGCTTAATGGGCTTCCCTGATGACCCAGATGGTAAAGAATCTGTCTGCAGAGTGGGAGACCTGGGTTCAATTCCTGGGTAGGGAAGATCCAACCCACTCCAGTATTCTTGCCTGGAGCATCCCATGGACAGAGGAGCCTGGTGGGCTACCGTCCATGGGGTTGCAAAAGAGTCGGACACGACTGAGTGACTAAACAACAACTCTGGCAGAGAGCCCAGGTGGATGGGGTGGGTGGTGGGTTGGGGGTTCTCATCCAGGCCCCACTGTCCCCTGCCTTCTTTTACCCTCTCGTTTCATGAGAGTGAATCAGTTTCTGTAAGAGGAGTCAGGCCTGGTGGTGTGTAGAGTGTGGGTGACTATTGAAGCCACGCAGCTTCCTAAGATGCATTCCAGACTCCAATCATGGGGCCCAGACCTTTCTTCTCTCCCAGACATGGCCTACTCAGGCCCAGCTGAGCAAACCAGGTGGAAAAGGCTGTAACCTGCGGAGGCACCCAGCTGAGTCTGGACTGTCCTGCTGCAACATTCGCTCTTCCCAGCTCTCCCTGTTTACTGAGCCTGATTACTGGTGGCTCCTGGGCTGTCCTCACTGCCTGGGCTTCAGAACAGCCCCTCCATCCAGTCCAGTGCCTCAGGGTCCCCAGGCTCACCTCACCCTCCTCGTCTCATCCCCAGGGGGCAGGAAAGCAGGGTGGAGGTGGGGGTTTCTGGGCCTTCCAGGAGTCCCCAGGGTGAGGAAGGCTACGGGACTTGTCACAGGCCTCAGGCCCAGCGAGCCCTGTGGGTGGGTCAGAACCTGGGAGGCGGGCCCACCAGCTCCTAGAAGTCCCAGGGGCACTCCTCTGGCAGAGCTGCTGTTGTGTGGAGGTGGACCCTTAGCACCCAAGCCTTGGTAGATGTCTACCATCCAAGCTCCTGAGACTGAGATACGCACCCAGAGAACCTGACAAACGTTTAGTCCAGGCTGCGGGACTCCCAGACAGACAAGGCCCTGGGGAAGCCACCTCAGGACGGGGTGGGAGGCAGTGGATGTCAGGGGGTTCTGATGGGACTTGCTGCTGTGGAGGTCTCGAGCCCTGGCCCAGAGGCTGGGACACCCAGGGCCCTTTGGATAATGCTACAGCCATGCTGGCCACTGGGCCTTCTCCTTTTGGAGGGCATGCTTTTAGCCTCACGTGGTCTTTGATGGCTGCTGACGCTGTGAATGGTGGGGTGGCAGATGATGAGATGGTTAGATAGCATCACTGACTCAATGGACATGAATTTGAGCAAACTCCAGGAGATAGTGGAGGACAGAGGAGCCTGGCCTGCTGCAGTCCATGGGGTTGCAAAGAGATGAACATGACTGAACAACAGCAACAGTGCTATGAAAGACGCAGCCAGCTGTAGGAATTCCTAATGGGTAGGAGCCATTCTGCCTCTCTAGGCAGAAACAGGGCTTCCCAGGTGGCACCAGTGGTAAAAAAAAAACCCACTTGCCAATGCAGGTAGACATAAGAGATGCGTGTTCAATTCCTGGATCAGGAAGATCCCCTGGAGGAGGGTGTGGC
This sequence comes from Bison bison bison, assembly GCF_000754665.1. Taxonomy (NCBI): domain Eukaryota; kingdom Metazoa; phylum Chordata; class Mammalia; order Artiodactyla; family Bovidae; genus Bison; species Bison bison. The sequence goes on from NW_011494640.1 coordinate 4,234,955, forward strand.
AACCCACTCCAGTATTCTTTCCTGAAGAATCCCATGGACAAAGGAACCTGGCAGGCTATATAGTCCATGGGGTTGCACAGAGTCAGACATGACAGAGTGACTTAGCATGCACGCACACAAGGCAGAGATAAGGTCCTTCCCCATCCTCTTCTGGGCTCTGAGCACCTCCAGAGGGTCCACAGTGGGTTTCAGGCTGCTCAAGAGTCTGAGTGAAGTGGTAGTCGTGAGTGTGAGTCGTGTGTGTTCCAGTAAAGGGGCTAGGGCTCGACAAAGATCATCTCATGTTAAGTGTTGTCTGTGACCCCATGGTAGGCTGTTCCCAGTGATGCCCTCTGCCCCTCACTGCTCATCTGATGTGACTGCAGCCCCGATCTTGAAGGCACCAGCCAGGCTCATGCATCTGAGCCTGAGTAGCTAACTATCAGGGATACACCAGAATCCTTTCATGGGGACCCTGTGTCTCTTCGCTGCCTGCAACCTCCCTGAGCCTGGGGCTGTGTTTACGTGTGGAGTTCCTGGGAAGACAGCCTGGGGGCCAGGGGCTAACTCCCAGTATCCAAGGCCAAACAGTGACTCATGGGAAGGAGGTGGCGGTGGGGGCAGAGAGAGTCTAAGGGTAGAACGTCTCGCCTCCAGTTGTCATTAAGCAGAGATAATCCCACTCAAATCCCACTAACATTCTTGAGTGCTGGCTGTGTGCCAGCCCCATGCGAAATCTTCACCGTCATGTCTCATGGTGGGCACAGGATCGTGGCAAGGGTGGTACAGAGGGTCTGTGTCTCTTCCCTTCACACAGCTCACAGCCTTCCTGGGGCCTGGGGCTTTGTGCTTAACCCTTCCCAGTGCTTCTCACAGTGTGGTTCTGGGGCCAGGGTTCCTCTGGGTCAAATCTGAGGATTTCTGGATCTAGCCCAGACTAAGGAAATCAGACCCTGGGAAGAGGCCCAGGAGCCAGCATTTCCGCCTGTGAAATCCATGTTGCTAAACTCCAGAGCGAGTTCCTTCAGCTAAGGAGCTGGCTGGAGGAGGGGGGCTGAGCCCAGGAGGTGCTCCCTGCTGGGTTTACCAGTGCGCAGTTTGAAGGAGCAGGAGGAGACCCCGGGATCCACGGCTCTTCTCACTCTACAGTTTTCTCCCTCCTGTGGACACCCTGTGGTAGGCTGAGAAGAGCAGGCGGAACATCTGAATGGCAGAGAGCTAGTTGGGGTATCTGGGGTGGGAGAATATGCTTATGGGGGTGTGGGCTGGTGCGCAGGGGTAGGGGGACCAGGAAGGCAAGCGGGAGTGGGGAGGTCCAATACCAGGCTAGACTCTGGTGTTCTTATTCAGAAGGGAGTGTTGGGCCCTACAGAAGGTTTCCAAGGAGTGGAATGCTATTGTGGGGATGTTCAGGAAGATGGCTGGGCGGTGGGAGGCCACACTAGAGGGACAGTGGAGGTTCTTACAGCAGTCCTCGGGGATGGGGCACAGCCAAGACCTGGACTTAGGGGCTGGAGGACCCAAAGGCAGAGGGGGTGAAGGGGGAGGGGGTGGAGACTGCTGTCCAGGGACTGAGATAGACAGAAGGGGAGGAATCCCATGTGAAGCCTAGGAGCCTGGGATGAGACCCTTTGAGGCTTGTTGATTTGGAGGGGCTGGTGGGATGTCCTTGGGGGTAAGTTTGAAAGGCAGGGCTGGAGAAGGTGGGATCTGGAAGGACACTGTAAGAAGGGTTATGCGAAGAGTCAGCATGCTGGAACACGGGGACAGAGATGTGAGACCCTGATCACTCCAGTGGCATCTCTCTGAGGCTCAGTTTGCTCATCTATAAAATGCGTTGCTGTGAGGGTTCCGGTGTTCCTGGAAGCGCCCCCCATCAAACACTTGGAAACACAATCGCTACGGTCTGTGGCGTCCGGTGGGACCCCCAGATAAGTGTGTCAGGGTTCAGCCGTTGAGGGGGGCTAAACTGGGCTGAGGGGACGCCACTGCCCCCTGTTGGCTGTCTGGGCCAGAGCGCCCCTGGCCCCCGACGGGCGGGGCGACCTGCGGGCTGCTAGCGGGCTGGCCGCCTCCAGACTGCCAGTCGGCCCGCTCTGGCGCCGCGTCCGTCAGTCGATCAGTGCGAGGACGCCCGGCCAGCGCTCGGCGCGTGGGCTCCCGGCCCCTGGGATCTCGCGGGGCGCAGGCGGCATGGTAGGTGCGCGGGATGTGGGCGCGGCGGGGAGGGCGCGCCCGCAGGGTCGCCCCAGAGTGGTAGGGATCGCAGGGCCAGTTGGGACGCGTTCCCCGCCACCCCGCTCTCCGGAGGACTCGCAGTCTCCTTGGGTATATCTGTCTTTTCGCCGGCCTTGCGCGCCGGGAGGCATGGGGGGCTCTGGTGCGGCGACCTTTCCCCGGGTTCGCAGGAGCCTCTCTCGAACCCGGGTCGGCGCCTGCGCGTTCTCAGCTCATCGCTGCGGTCCCGGCTTAGCTCTCGCAGCAACCCGGGTAGGGAGGCCGGGAGAGGCAGGGGCGGGAGGAACTTTTGAGGGGATAAAGATGCCCCTCCATCCCAAAATGCGGGGATTCGGTGTCAGAGAGGCAGGAAGGCTGGGGGAGGCTTCTGGGTGGAGACTTTGGTGAGAAGATACTCGGGGTGAAGAATACTTGGGATTTAGGGGAGAGAAGGACCTGAAAAAGAAAGTTGAACGGTGGGTACACAGGTACGTGGGCAAGGGAAGCCCCGAACCCGCATCTGAGGAGATGAAATGGAGCTGGAGCGAGGATCCAGGGAGAGGATCCAGAAACCAAGCCGGAAAATCGGCGGTTGCTCAGAAGGGAGGGGAGGTGGTGGTGGCCGGTTTGAGGAACAGGCTCAGGTGGGCAGCTCCCAGTCTTCGCAACAAGCCACAGGACCAGACGAATCCCGTTCAGCCCCTGCCCCATGTCCCTTCGACTGTCCTTCATTTGCTGGGTGAGAAGTAAGGATCATGTCACTATGCATTGGAGTTGAGCACCTGAAATTTATCAGGCATGTTCCTGAGAACTTAATTCTCTCATTTACTCTTCCCAGAAACTAGCTAGGAGGTAGGCTGTATCTACTTACCCATTTTACAGATGAGGAGACTGAGGCACAGTGAGGGCCTGTCACAGAAGAGGATGGCGGACCTGGCACTTGATCCCCAGTCAGTCTGTTTAGCTTCACAGCCAGGGTTCCTTAGCTACTCTATCTGCCTGCTATGTCACTTCAGTCGTGTCTGACTCTGTGAGACCATATGGATTGTAGCCTGCCAGGTTCCTCTGTCCAAGGGATTTCCCATGCAAGAATACTGGACTGGGTTGACATTTTCTCCTCTAGGGGATCTTCCCAACCCAGGGATCGAACCTGAGTCTCTTATGTCTCCTGCAGTGGCAGGAGCGTTCTTTACCACTAGTGCACGTGGGAAGCCCCACTGTCTCTGGTGGGCTGGCAAAGAGATGGGGAGCCAGAGGGAGGAGAGTGAACCTCAGAACTGGCAGCATCAAAGGTATCAAATACTTGGACTTCAAACGGTTAGGGAATAGAAAACAGAAGTAAGCACTAACTTTTGGATCAGCATTATAGTTTTGGGCCCTTTCACTCCCTTGCTTGATGCCCAGTGACCCAGTCCTCCCAGCAAGGTCATGTAATCAGGCCCTTTTGTGTGTCAGGCAGACAGTGTGCTAATACCTTTCATGGATTAAATTTCTGGATCCTTGTAATAAGGGAACAGCCACAGAGAGGTTACCATGCAAATGGTCCCACAGTTCGAAATTGGTGAGGCTAGATTTGAATCCAAGCAGGTGTTTCCAGAACCTTTCCTTGCTCATCAGGACCAACTGATACTGTGCACTGTGCCCATTTTACAGGTGCCCAAACTGAGTGTCTCTCCCAAAGTCCATGGCTTGGAAGAGTAGAGACTGAAAGGGACTGCCGATGGCATAGCGCGTGCTTGAGAGTTTCCATCACTAACCAAAGGTTTCAGTAGCTTGTGAAATTAAAAATTGAAGTTCCGGGGCTTCCCTGGTCGTCTAGTGGTTAAGAATCCGCTTGCCAATGCAAGGGACCTAGGTTTGACCCCTGGGCTGGGAGGTTCCCACATGCTGCAGAGCAACTAAGCCCATGCACCACAACTACTGAGCCTACCAGACACAATTACTGAAGCCCACTCACGTAGAGCCTGTGCTCGGCAGCAAGAGAAGCCATTGCAATGAGAAGCCTGAGCCCCGCAACAAAGAGTGGCCCCCGCTTCCTGAAACTAAGAGAAAGCCCATTGCACAGCAGTGAAGACCCAGCATGGCCAAAAGAAAATAAATAAATAAATCTTTAACAAATTGAAGTCCCACTTTTTAAAAAATCATTTTTAAGATGTATATTTTGGGGAGAATTCTTTAAAATTTTTTATTTATTTGGCTGCATTGGGTCTTAGTTGCAGCACTCAGGATTTTTGTTGCTGCGTACAGAATCTAGTCCCCTGAGCAGGAATCGAACCTGGGCCCCCTGCATTGGGAGCACAGAGTGTCAGCCATTGGATCATCAGGGAAGTCCCTAAGATGTACATTTTTAAGATGAAATTGTGATGGGTCTTACAATGGATGGCAGAGTTTTCCTTTCTCAGTGGCACAAAAAATAATGGCCCTCTTTGTGTCAACGGCACCTTTAGCTGGAATTAGGATAGAGCCAGGTTCCCTGAGTGACTTTCTGGGTGTCTCTCTCTTCCGTTTCACAGGTTCCTCTCTGTTTCAACTGCTCCATCCTCCCTGGAGACAGGTCCCTGGGTGCAAGGAGCCGGTTGTCCTGCAATGGCAGCAGGGCTCTGGGGCCCTTTGACCCCCAGGACTTGAACCTGACCGATGAAGAGCTCAGGCTCAAGTACCTGGGGCCCCAGCAGACGGAGCTGTTCGTGCCCATCTGTGTCACCTACCTGCTGATCTTCGCGGTGGGCGCGGTGGGCAACGCGCTGACCTGCACGGTCATCCTGCGCCACAGGGCCATGCGCACACCCACCAACTACTACCTCTTCAGCCTGGCCGTGTCAGACCTACTGGTGCTGCTCGTGGGCCTGCCCTTGGAGCTCTACGAGATGCAGAATAACTACCCGTTCTTGCTGGGCGCAGGCGGCTGCTACTTCCGCACGCTGCTCTTTGAGACCGTCTGCCTGGCCTCGGTGCTCAACGTCACCGCCCTGAGCGTCGAGCGCTACGTGGCCGTGGTGCACCCGCTGCGGGCCAGGTCGGTGGTGACGCACGCCCACGTGCGCCGCGTACTCGCAGCCATCTGGGGCCTAGCCGTGCTCTGCTCTCTGCCCAACACCAGCCTGCATGGCATCCGGCAGCTAGATGTGCCCTGCCGGGGCCTGGTGCCCAGCTCCACTGTGTGCACCCTGGTGCGCCCGAAAGCCATCTACAACCTGGTGGTGCAAGCCACCGCGGTGCTCTTCTTCTGCCTGCCCATGGCCACCATCAGCGTGCTCTACCTGCTCATCGGCCTGCGACTGCGGCGTGAGAGACAGCTGATCCCCAGGCAGGAGGCCAAGGGCAGGGCCAGGACAAGCGACAGCTGCAGGCTGCGGGGGCTGCAGGATCGGGGTCGGACACAGGTGACCAAGATGCTGTGTAAGTGTTGCTGCTGGGAAGGGGGACTGAGCCAGGCGCTAGGCATGGAGCTGGGGGTTTCTGGGACCTGGGGGAAGGGGTTGAATGTTTGGGTTTACGATGGGGGATTAGCGTGAGGGGGAGTAACGCCACCCCCATCCCCGTGTGTGCATGCTTATGTGTGCATACTCTTTTAGATTAACTTGTGAGAAATTGACACGAAGGATAAATGTGAATGGTTCATAGCAGAATCGGCTGCATAATCTGTGGAGCCCAATGCAAAATGAAAATTCAGGGTTCCCTGTTAAAAAAATGATTAAGAACCTTAAGACAGCAACAGTAGAGCTGCTGTCTTGACTGTTTTAAGGTCAGGGCTTGGTGCAAATGCACAGATATCACCATGAAGCTGGCTCATGGGACCAAAGGCAGACAGGGCAGAAGCTGGGCTCCAGGATGACAGAGCTGTTCATGGGCTCTGGACCCCCAGGTCTCTTATCTTTGCTCCCAAATATGTCTTGGTTCTGTCCTTCCCTGAGCAGCCTGGGGGCATGACCTCAGACACAGAGTTCTCCTTTCCTGCGGTACTAACTGTCCTCTTCCCTTAGTGGCAGTTGAAAATCCCAGGGAAGGATTCTCATTGGTGGGCTTAGGTCATGGCTTGCCACAGGGCCAGAGTGGCAGGATGCTGAGGTGAGCAGCCCTCATAGATCCACATGGTGGGATCAGGGGGAGCAAAATTCCCAAAAGAAGGGGATGGGGGTGCTGGAAAGGCAAGGTGATGAATTTCCTGCATGCCATGTCTGTGGCTCATTGGGGACCACACAAGTGACCATGATCTAAAAGAGGTTGTGGGACTTCCCTGTGGTCCAGTGGTTAGGACTCTGCACTCCCAATGCTGGGAGCGCAAGTTTGACCCCTGGTCTGGGAACTAAGATCCTGCATGCCACACAGTACAGCCAAAAAAAAAAAAAATAGTGAGAGAAAAAAGAGTTCATTAGAGGCATGTTTGTGAGGGTCTATGTGATCAGGACAGTGGGGGCTGGGGCTGGCTAGGGCACACTCAGCTGGCTTGAGACTCTAGATCTTACTGTGGCCCTATGCATGCTAAGTCGCTTCAGTCGTGTCCAACTCTGTGTGACCCTATGGACTGTCGCCTGTCAGGCTCCTCTGTTCATGGGATTCTCCAGGCAAGAGTACTGGAGTGGGTTGCCATGCCCTCTTCCAAGACCTGACAGCTTCTACACACTCCTATAACACAGGACTCCTAAACAAATAGTTAATACCATCCCCCTAAGTTGTGGGTGTCAATTGATCTAACAGTTGTGTAATAATCTGATGGCCCTAGGCCTAACACTTTCTCATATACAGTGGTCCTGGGGAAAACAGGCAAACTGATGCTAACCCAGTCGTTGATTCTCTCCCCACCCTGCCCTATTCCACAGGGTCTGAATCAGGTAGGTGGGGTAGGCCAGGACAGGATGGGGCTGGTGAGACCTTGGTCAAAGCGAAGGGATTTTATCCAGCGAACTGGGGACTGCCCTGCTTCCACAGAGGGACTCATTCCTCTCACCCCCAAGAACAATGTCCCAGATCCCACAGTCACTTGTGCCGCCTCCTAATGTGGACCCGACCTGGAGCTGTGTGCTCACCCCTGCACTAGAGACCACCTGCCCCTGCTGCCTCCTACTTCCCTGCCCACTAGGGCCGAGTCTCTGCCTCTGGGGTGGCTCTTACCCTGGGAAAGTTGGGTGTTTCCTTAAGGCCACCTTGCTTGCTGGCTTGGGGCTCTGGTTTTCTTCTCTCTCCTGTCTTCACTTTCTGAGGACCTACTACGCACCAGGCCATGTGCTGGGGATGTTGTAAGCCATGTTCTGACTGAAATCCCAGATTATGAGGAAGGCCACAGAGGGCCGTAAGAGGGGGAGACACTGCGGGGGAAGGATCGTGAGCTGGAGAAGCAAACACGGGGAACAAGGGACAGAAATCAAGGCAGATCTGATGGCAGAGACCCAAGGAAGGGCAGGGTTAAGAGCAGGGCTGGAGGGACGCTCTGGAGAAAGAGTGAAGGCTTGGCTGCCAGTCCTGCCTTTTTTCTGGGGGTGGGATGGGACCTTTCAAAGAAAGGGGAGTTCGTGAAGGAAGGATACTGAGCTGAGCCCAGGAGAGCTGGGGGCTGGGGCTTTGAAGGCTTCTAGGGCCAAGGCAGGCAAGTGGGTGTGTGTGTGTGTGTGTGTCTGTGTGTGTGGGCCGGTGTTCATCTCCCTTCCCCTCCAGTGAGAGAGAGAGAGTGTGTGTGTGTGTGTGTGTGTGTGTGTGTGTGTGTGTATGGGGTATGGGGGCCGATGTTCAGTGTGTGTGTGTGTGTATGTATGGGGGCCAGTGTTCGTCGTGTGTGTGTGTGTGTGTGTGTGTGATGTATGGGGGCCAGTGTTCGTCGTGTGTGTGTGTGTGTGGGCCAGTGTTCATCGTGTGTGTGTGTATGGGGGCCAGTGTTCATCATGTGTGTGTGTCTGTGTGTATGTATGGGGGCCAGTGTTCGTTGTGTGTGTGTGGGGGGCTGGTGTTCATCGTGTGTGTGTGTGTGTGTGTATGTGTGCTGGTATACAGCGTGTGTGTGTGTGTGTGTATGGGGGCCGGTGTTCATCTCCCTTTCCCTCCATGACCTCCCCGTCTACTGTCCTCTGACCACAGGCCCCATTCTCCTGCTTCTCCCTGCTTATGCATCAGCAGGCATGGCCCCCGAGTGTCACCAGAGGGGTCCTTAGCCACACTGTGTCACACACTCAGTTCCAGTTCCACGGCGAGAGAACCGGACCAGGCCAGGCTTGGCTCGGGTGTCCACGGCTGGTCCAGGGCACAGCCCACTGGTCAGTCAGCGGCAGTGGCATGAGAGTAGCCTCTCCTAAAGGCACACGGCCAGGGCAGACAGACTTCCAGAAGCTTCCAGCTGGACTGTGGGCATGGGTGGCCTGTGGGAGAGGCATGGAGGTGAGAACAGGCGCCCTCTCTGCCCGCAGTTGTACTGGTCGTGGTGTTCGGGATCTGCTGGGCCCCATTCCACATCGACCGCCTCATGTGGAGCTTCGTGTCCCGCTGGACCGAGGGCCTGCTCCTGGCCTTCCAGTACGTGCACGTCATCTCCGGAGTCTTCTTCTACCTCAGCTCGGCCGCCAACCCCGTGCTCTACAGCCTCATGTCCACCCGCTTCCGGGACGCCTTCCGGGAGGCCATGTGCCTGGGGACCCAGTGCCGTGGCCACAGAGCCCACCACAGCTCCTACAGCCTCAGCAGGGTGACCGTGGGCAGCATCCTGGGTGACACGGGCTCCCCGGGCAGCCAGCCCCAGCCTCTGGCCGAGAACAGTAGCCCAGGGGGCCAGCAAGGGACGCACCCCTCCTGAGAGGAGCCTCATGCCGCTTCACCCCAAGGGGCCAGAAGGTCACACCCAGCTTTGGGGGGCCACACCTGCCTCTTCTGCAGTCTATCCTCTGTCCCCCTACCCCACTTCAACCTAGTAACTCTGACTAGCACCTGACTACTGCCCCCACACATGTATTGGAAGGATTATAAGGTTGCTGTCTGCTCTCCAGGCCCCCAGGCCTCCTGGTACAGCCCTGCCCTGGTAGGAACATCATGTCTGGTTAACTGGGCACGGCAAGACTCCATCTGGGGGTTCCCCCACCCACCCCCAGTTTCTGAAGTGTTTCCGGGGCGGCCCTCCCTTTCCATTTCTTGCTGAGCTTCCGGTTCTGGTCCACTCTGCCCCCTCTAGCTCTTGGTGCACCTGGGAACCTGCGACCTTCCTCTGACCCAACCGCTCCCCGGCCCCCAGTTGACTTATTCTGCTCTGGGATTTCCACCTGGTGGAGCCACTAGGTGGCAGGTGTGCCTGGGATCCAGGGGACCTGCTTCCAATCTCAGCTGTGCTGCCACCTCCTGTGCAGCCCCCACTCTCCCTGCTGTCCCCCACCCCCGCCCGGCATCAAGCAAATTGCCTCTCCTTACTTGCCTGGGTCCCTTATTTGCAAAACAAGAGGCCCTGACACTCTGGAGCATCGCACTTTGGCACTTCAGCTGGTTTTGTGTGTGGGTGCAGAAGTCACTGCTGGTAACAGATACCCTCAGATTAACAAGGCGGAAATTACCCTTCACATCCTCATTACCTTCAACCCTTACTCCTGCCCTGACCCCTACAAGCTCCCCACCCCACCTGCTCCAGAGCCACCCAAAGAACGTTCTTTGATTGTCCTAGAGAAGGTGAGACTTGGCACCGACTGAGGAACCACATGTGTGAGCAGAGGCCCCTGCCTGCCTCCATTCTCACCTCCTCACATGCTGGCTTGGGGGCCTGAGATGAGCGGAGCGTTGGGCCTGACTGACCAGAGAATCTCTGGGGACAAGAGACATGGGCCACCCAAGGACAAAGGGTGCCCCGTGAGTACTGCCTGGGGCTCAGTGAAGTGAGAAGAGGGTGCATGTGTGCTCAGTCGTTTCTGACTCTGAGACCCCACAGACTGTAGCCCACCAGGCTCTTCTGTTCATGGGATTCTCCAGGCAAGAATACTGGAGTGGGTTGCCACGCCCTCCTCCAGGGGATCTTTCTGACCCAGGGATCGAACCGGTGTCTCCTGCATCTCCTGCACTGCAGGCAAATTCTTTCCTGCCCAGCCACTAAGAAAGCCCTGAGGTAAGAAGAGAAATGGAGTAAGTCCTGAAATGAAGCTCCATCCTGAGTCCCCATGGATAGCTGGGTGCTCAGCCAGGACTCAGTTCATGGCCAGAACTTGTCCTGCTACAGCGCCTGGCCCGTTCTCCTCCTGAGGGGGAACTGCGGCAGAAGGAACCGTGGCCTCCCTGGCGAGGGGCTGTAGGGCCCCTGGGTGCTACGGGACTCTCCCTGCAGACTCTCCCCAGCTCAGGCCCCCGGCCCCCTGACTGCAAAGTGGAGGAGATTGTACAAAATGTTCTGGGGTTTTTGAAATTCAATTGTAAAAACAATACTCATTTTAGAAAACTGGAAATTACAAATGAGTGAAAACGAAAGCAATTTAAAGTAATTGCTGGGGATGGGGGGAGGGGGAAATAGTTGTTTAATGGGTACAGGGTTTCAGTTTGAAAGTTCTGGAGATTGGTTGCAAACCAATGTGAATATACTTGAATAATATTGAATTATACACTTAAATGGTTAAGATGGTAAATTGTATATGTATTTTATTACAGTTTTTTTTTTTTAAAGGAAGAATTAAGCCTAAAGGAAAAGAAAAAAAGAAAGTCACCTGTAGCTTTACTCTCCAGAGGTAACCACCATATATTAGACAGGATGGGCAAATTTGAGAAGGGAGCTTGTGTAAAGAGGCTGTGCAGAGCCATGAGGACCCAATGTCGTCTCTGAAATGAGCTCCCTGGAGGCCTTGGGGTGGCGTCGGGGGAGGCGGAGCCTGCCGTTGTTCCCACAGACTAACTGGACTCCCTGGAGCCTCTCTTAAGTGATAGTCAGAGCTGACGTGCTCCTGAGGCTTTGGTCAGCATTTGTGAAGGGCCAACTATGGGCAGAGAAGCCCTGGGCAGATGGGGGAACATAGGGGAGGTAAGTTATCAAAAGACCTGGGCTCTTAGTGTAAATTCGATGTATGTCTCTTGAGTGTCTCCATAGCACATCAATGGGTAGGTCCCATTTCTATTTGTCATGAGTTACCATGGAAAGTGGAAACAGCAGTTCCGGGCTCAGCCCTTGAGAAACGAGTGGAGGTAGAAAGGCCAGCCAGCAAGATCCCAGTCTCTCCTGGATGCAGCATCTTCTGCAGCTTGCTCTGCTCTTCTGCACGGTCAGGGTGGTAGGGGAGGTGGGGTGTGAGGCAGCATTGCCAAGTGCCCAGTGCTACTCCCAGGATAGGAGTGCTGGCTCCTCTGGGGCTCAAGTCACCTCATGTCCTGGCTACAGTCATACACATCCCTCCTCCTCCATGTTCAAGAGGCTGGGCCCTCTCTGCTTCCTGTCTCCTCCTTTCCTGCCGTGATCCTGGGTGATGCTGAAACCCACGTGGACAGCCCTCTGCGACCCTGGCGTCTCCTCCTGGTCTTTCCTACAGCTTTGGACACTCTTCTCCACCCCAGCCTTTTGGTCCTGTGGTCACCTCCTCACTCCTAGGACCTCCAGGAGCGTTTCCATTTCTGGAAGTGGGAGCTCTTGACCATGATTGCCTCCTTCCAGCTCTTTTGCTCTATAAGTCATAGTTATTCTTTAAACGTGTCTAACCTTCCCAGTTCTCAGCTGCTCTTCTTTCTCCCAGTCCATCAGTTGCCTCTGCTCTTCACTTCCTTTCCGAGGGTCCTAGATCCCACAGTTCATCATACACAACCCTCTCTGAAAGTATTTCTGAAGGCCAAGGCAATCACCGTTTCCTTCTCAGAAAAAAAGTTTTATTTTCTTTGGGAACTCACCAAGATGGGTGTCATCAACAAAGCTGCATTTGCCCACCCTTCCTTTTGTTAAAGTATCTGCTCAGGAAATATAAAGTATGCAGCACTTCGCATCCACTGTTCTGTAGACAGATGGCATTTCCAAATGAGTCCTGCTGTCCGGAAGCCCATCTCATTTCATACACTTCTCAGTGTCTCCGTCTTCCTCATTCTTGTCTTCTAACAGATCCACCAGGCATTCTTTGTCCCAAGTCTTCCCTGTAGAGAGGAGCTGCCTTCTTGGAGGGCTCCCTAGTATTTGCATTATCAACTAATTTGAGGGGAATCCCTCAGTGTGTGACTTGGTGGGAGACCAAGCCCAGGCTCCTACTATGAATACAGAAACTGAAAGTGTTCTGGACACGGCATCACTGACATCACTGTGACCCATGACTTACACTCAGACAGCCGGAGGGTCCCACGTTGGCAGCAAGTGATGCTAAGACCCACGACCCAGGGCAGCAGTGCTAACAGCAGCATCCCATCCAGGCTGCCCCTGGGGCTCCAGTTGCCCAGCCTGTCTTGGCTTCTGCCCATTTGCTCTGCCAGGTTTTCCAAGAGCTGTTGTTATGAGCTCCCAAGAGCCTTTCAATAAATTCCTTTTCTGCTTAAGTTGGTCAGAGTTGTTTGCCATTGTTTGTAAACCAAGAACCTTAGCAGATCCATCCACCCCTGCTGTGAAGGGTACAGACTCTGTTTGTTCTACTAGTGGTTGTCTTTACATATTCTTAAGATCAGCAGATATCATCGTTAATTGTTCTAAAACCCCAAACTGCAGTCTGTAATACTTAATCATTCTCCTTCTCACTCTATTTTTAAAACACTTTTTTTTAAGAGGCAAGAACGATGAGGACAGGCTTAAGGAATTTGATCCTAGAAACACATTTACATTTTCTAAGCACTGTAGTATGCTTCTTCTGACAAAGCAATAGGGTTTAGGTGGTGAGCAAGGACTCTGGTCAGGCTGCCTGGGTTTGAATCCTGACTCAAAAGTCAGACGGGACTTCCGTGGTTGGTGATCCAGTGGCTAAGACTCTTTGCTCCCCAGGCAGGGGCCTGGGTTCAATCCCTGGTCAGGAAATAAGGTTCCACATGCCACAACTAAAGATCCTGCATGCCACAATCGAAGATTCCGTGTACCTCAACTAAGACCCAGTGCAGTCTAATTAATTAATTTTAAAAAGTCAATCTGGCATTAGGCCAAAGTCAGTCTGGATTGGAAGATACATTTCAAAGAAACGGTGTGCAACCTGCCTGCACACATATGAGACTCAGAGGCCAGCACTGACTGCTGTATCCTTCCGGTGTCCAGGCCTGTAAGTCTACGAGGTTTAGTTTGAGGATGGTGGTTACTCCATGTCCCCTTGTGTGGCCTCTTTAAGTGCAACAGCTCAGCTTCACCTTCTTTCAAGCTTCTGCACAGGCAGAGGGGGATAGTTGGGGGGCTGCTCAGGAAGAGAGGCCACAGCCCAACTGGGGGACAGTGGGGATTCAGGGAAGGCTGTACCTGGCTGGCTAAGAGTTCCCTGACTCCGGAGAGGTGGTTACAAGCTAGGACTAGACTGGAGGCCAGGAAGCTGCTGCCAAATTTTCTGGAACATCTACAAGAGCACCTGGGATCTTCATTTTTTTTATATTTTTGGTTTTTATGGCCATGCCTTGTAGCATGTGGGATCAGTTCCCCAACCAGGAATCAAACTTGCATCCCCTGCACTGGAAGCTCCGAGTCAGGGAAGTCCCTACCTGGGATCTTTTAATCTAACATTCAAGTACCTTCATCAGCTCTAAGCAACGTGGGCCTCATTCATTCAGCTAAGTACTGAGTACCATGTGCCAGGCACTGCCTAAAGCTGAGGACGGGGGGTGGGCATACAGGCACTGGAATACAAGGGTTCTGACAGCTGGAACTCTGGGGGCATAGAAGACAGGCACCTGCCCCAGTGGAGGGAGGGCTTCCAGGAGGAGGCGAAGCTGCTCAACTCTCAAAAGTCGTGGGAGAAGGGGGCTGACTGGCCCCTGAACTGTGACCAGGAAACGGTGGAGCATCTATAGTGACAGTTCCACCAGAACAGAATTCATAGGAGGAGGAGGGGGGGACCCTAAATTAAACAGGGGGAGGAATGGACACTGGACAGGCAAAAACAATAGCAAAGCTGACTGCAGTCCAGGTTCTTTGCTCTCATTCTCTGGACTCTCCCTGGCTGCTCTTCCTGGAATTTGGACTTGAAACATTCCCTCCAGTCTGTTTCCTTGTCTGTCTGGCCTTCAGGCACAGGCAGGATTATTTTTGTTCCCATTTTATTAAATTTGGGGAAAAAATGAATTACACAAATAATTACTTCTATTCCCCACACCTAAATTAATCACTATTAACATTTTGCAATTTGATCTCTGTCATTTTCCGGACATATACTCTCCCTCATCAATGAATAATATTGGGTTGGCCAAAAAGTTCCTTGGGGTTTTTCCATAGGATTTTAAGGAAAAACCTAAGGAACATTTTGGCCAACCCAAAAGATTGTTTTCAGTCATTTGCTTTATAAGAGAACTGCCTAGAACCATCTGGTAGAAGCTCCATGGTTATGATGGATGCATGAAGCTGACACTGCCCAAACTGTCTAAACAGTGTTACCATCACTAGAAGTGGTCACTTCAGTTCAGTTCAGTTCAGTCGCTCAGTCGTGTCCGACTCTTTGCGACCCCATGAATTGCAGCACACCAGGCCTCCCTGTCCATCACCAACTCCGGAGTTCACTCAAAGTCACGTCCATTGATTCAGTGATGCCATCCAGCCATCTCATCCTCTCTCATTCCCTTCTCCTCCTGCCCCGAATCCCTCCCAGCATCAGGGTCTTTTCCAGTGAGTCAGCTCTTCGCATCAGGTGGCCAAAGTACTGGAGTTTCAGTTTCAACATCAGTCCTTCCAATGAATATTCAGGACTGATCTCCTTTAGGATGGACTGGTTGGACCTCCTTGCAGTCCGAGGGACTCTCAAGAGTCTTCTTCAACACCACAGTTCAAAAGTTATCAATTCTTCGGAGCTCAGCTTTCTTTATAGTCCAACTCTCACATCCAAACATGACCACTGGGAAAACCATAGCCTTGACTAGATGGACCTTTCTTGACAACGTAATGTCTCTGCTTTTTAATATGCTGTCTAGGTTGGTCATAACTTTCCTTCCAAGGAGTAAGCATCTTTTAATTTCATGGCTGCAATTACCATCTGCAGGAGCCCAGAAAAATTAAGTCAGCCACTGTTTCCCCATCTATTTGCCATAAAGTGATGGGACCAGATGCCATGATTTTCATTTTCTGAATGCTGAGCTTTAAGCCAACTTTTTCACTCTCCTCTTTCACTTTCATCAAGAGGCTCTTTAGTTCTTCTTCACTTTCTGCCATAAGGGTGGTGTCATCTGCATATCTGAGGTTATTGATATTTCTCCTGGCAATCTTGATTCCAGCTTGTACTTCTTCCAGCCCAGCGTTTCCCATGATGTACTCTGCATAGAAGTTAAATAAGCAGGGTGACAATATACAGCCTTGACGTACTCCTTTTCCTGTTTGGAACCAGTCTGTTGTTCCATGTCCAGTTCTAACTGTTGCTTCCTGACCTGCATATAGGTTTCTCAAGAGGCAGGTCAGGTGGTCTGGTATTCCCATCTCTTTCAGAATTTTCCACGGTTTATTGTGATCCACGGAGAAGGCAATGGCACCCCACTCCAGTACTGTTGCCCGGAAAATCCCATGGATGGAGGAGCCTGGTAGGCTGCAGTCCATGGGGTCGCTAAGAGTCAGACACGACTGAGAGACTTCACTTTCACTTTCCACTTTCATGCATTGGAGAAGGAAATGGCAACCCACTCCAGTGTTCTTGCCTGGAGAATCCCATGGACGGAAAAGCCTGGTAGGCTGCAGTCTATGGGGTCGCACAGAGTCGGACACGACTGAAGCGACTTAGCAGCAGTAGCAGCAGCGTTGTGATCCACACAGTCAAAGGCTTTGCCATAGTCAATAAAGTAGAAATAGATGTTTTTCTGGAACTCTCTTGCTTTTTTGATGATCCAGCGGATGTTGGCAATTTGATCTCTGGTTCCTCTGCCTTTTCTAAAACCAGCTTGAATATGTGGAAGTTCACGGTTCATATATTGCTGAAGCCTGGCTTGGAGAATTTTGAGCATTACTTTACTAGCGTGTGAGATGAGTGCAATTGTGTGGTAGTTTGAGCATTCTTTGGCATTGCCTTTCTTTGGGGCTGGAATGAAAACTGACCTTTTCCAGTCCTGTGGCCACTGCTGAGTTTTCCAAATGTGCTGGCATATTGAATGCAGCACTTTCACAGCA
>NW_011494640.1:4251499-4256224 GCF_000754665.1 Bison bison bison
CCAGGATGTCTGGCTCTAGGTGAGTGATCACACCATCGTGATTATCTGGGTCATGAAGATCTTTTTTGTATAGTTCTTCTGTGTATTCTTGCCACCTCTTCTTAATATCTTCTGCTTCTGTTAGGTCCATACCATTTCTGTCCTTTATCGAGCCCATCTTTGCATGAAATGTTCCCTTGGTATCTCTCATTTTTTGAAGAGATCTCTAGTCTTTCCCATTCTGTTGTTTTCCTCTGTTTCTTTGCACTGATTGCTGAAGATGGCTTTCTTATCTCTTCTTGCTATTCTTTGGACCTCTGCATTCAGATGCTTTTATCTTTCCTTTTCTCCTTTGCTTTTCGCTTCTCTTTTCACAGCTCTTTGTAAGGCCTCCCCAGACAGCCATTTTGCTTTTTTGCATTTCTTTTCCATGGGGATGGTCTTGATCCCTGTCTCCTGTACAATGTCACGAACCTCAGTCCATAGTTCATCAGGCACTCTATCTATCAGATCTAGGCCCTTAAATCTATTTCTCACTTCCACTGTATAATCATAAGGGATTTGATTTAGGTCATACCTGAATGGTCTAGTGGTTTTCCCTACTTTCTTCAATTTAAGTCTGAATTTGGCAATAAGGAGTTCCTGATCTGAGCCACAGTCAGCTCCCAGTCTTGTTTCACTTAACCAGATGTTAAGTGCCTCCTGCTGCTGCTACTGCTGCTAAGTCGCTTCAGTCATGTCCGACTCTGTGCGACCCCTAGAGGGATGAAAAAGAAGTACACCAACCCTAAGTCTTGCAAAAAAAACCCCCAAAACAACCAACTCCTCCCCCTTACCCCACAGAAGCTGAAACGAAGCCTGCAGATCTAACTGGCAGTTTACAAGATTGCTGAGGATTGTGGAGTCTGCTCAAGACACCTCAACGATGCAGGCCAAATCCAGTATAAGGACAAATTCTGTAAGAATTTGAAGAAGCCTTGGTTTCTTCAACAAATAAATAGTATTTAAAAGGGAGTTTCTGGGACTTCCCTGGTGGTACAGTGGATAGGAATCTGCCTGCCAATGCAGGAAAGCATGGGTTTGATCCCTGGTCCAGAAGGATTGCACATACCATGGAGCAACTAGGCCTGGGCACCACAACTGCTGAAGCCCACACGCCCAGAGCACGTGCGCAACAGGAGAAACCACCTCAAGGAGAAGCCCGTGCACTGCAACCAAGAGTAGCCCCCACTTGCAGCAACAAAGACTCAAAGATAAAATCAAAGGGGGTTTCTGTTAGAGGAAGAAAAGACGTATCAACCAAATGTAATGCGTGGAAATGTTTGAATCCTAATTCAAACATGCTAAGGGTAGAAAGGCACTTCTGAGACAGAAAACTAAACACAGACTAGATATTGCTCTTGTTGTTTAGTTGCTTAGTCATGTCCAACTCTTTGTGACCCCAGACTGCAGCACCCAGGCTCCTCTGTCCATGGGATTTCCCAGGCAAGAATACTGGAGTAATCCTGACAGCATGTAGCAGTATTTAATAAAGTGCTTATAGGCAAAATAATAGGATGCCTGGAATTCATATTAAAATACTCAAGCAAAAAAAATTTTAAAAGGAGAGGAAAAAAGTGGGGCAAGGAGTAGCTGAAAAAAGAGTGGCAAAGATATTGAAGTGGTTGAGGTGATGGGTAAAAGGGGATGCAGTATATATTCTACTTAATAATGTATGTTTGAAAATGTCCATAAGATTTTGTTTGAAAAATGTATTTGGCTGTGCCTGGTCTTAGTTGCAGCATATGGACTCTTTGTGGCATGTAGGATCTCGTTCCCTGATCAGGAATCAAACCTAGGCCATCTGCATTGGGAGGACGGAGTCTTAGTTCCTGGACCACCAGGGAATTCCCCATAATAAATTTTAAACTTGCAATAAAGACTCACTTTGTGTTTTCCTCAGTGTGATCCCTTATCTCTAGGTGAGAAAAGTGGAATTCCTAAATTTAAGGAAGGAGAATTTTCACCTCAACAAGAAATTGCCAAATTTTTCTCCAGGTGTTTGTAATGAAGGGATTCAGGATATTATACCCCAAAATAAGCCCCTTGGCAGGCTGGATATTTTAAGCCAACTGGAAAAACAGCAGTGCAGAAAGGACTCCCTGACCTTCCCCTGAAGCAGGTCATAAAACCCTCACATGAGAGGTGCCCTCCCTCTGCCCAGAGGGAAGGAGTATGTTTTCTCCAAGACTGAGGAACACCAAGAGGAATCTGAACACAGAGGCCTTGCTGTTTCCGCTAGTGACACACTTATACTCCTTTCCATCCTATCACATTTTGTCACACCCTCCACTCTTCATCAAACGTAGCAAAACACTCAGGTCTAAGCAATTCTTCAGGTCATTTCCTTATGAAGGCTCCTGGTCACATCAAACTTAAATAAATCTATATTCTTTTATCTTGTTAATCTGCCTTTTGTTACAGGGTCCTAGCTAAAAATTTTGATAGGTAGATATTTTTCCTCCTCTTACAGTAACAACTTGCCTTCTCACCAGTTTTCCCACAATCCTTAAACACTTGTTGATATTTTAATTTCTGTTAATTTGATGGATAAAATGGTATCGTATAATTGTTTTAAATGATGTTTTCCTGGTGGTTGTACCTCTTCATTCTTTTTATACTACCTACATTTCTCCTGAAAGCTACGTTTCATATCCTTTGCCCATTATTTCCTTGCCTTTTTCTTATAGTTTTTCATCTGTTGTTGTTTAGTTGCTCAGTTGTATCCAACTCTTTGTGACCCCATGGACTGTAACCTGCCAGGATCCTTTGTCCATGGGATTTCCCAAGCAGAAATACTGAAGCGGTTTGCCATTTCCTTCTCCAGGGGATCTTCCTGACCCAGGAATCAAACCAGTATCTCTTGCTTGGCAGGCAGATTCTTTACCACTGAGCCACCTGGGAAGCTCATAGTTTTGTCATATTCTGATACTCAATTTTTATTATGTTACAAGTATTGCTTCCCAATTTGTTCCTTATATTTAAAATTTTTTATGCAAGCTATCTTGCATCCAAAGTTTTAAACTGTAACGTGACCAAATCCGTCATAATTTTTTTGCCGTCATAATTTAGCTGTCTTGAGTGACACCCACATCCCAAGTTTTTATGCAGATGACACCACCCTTATGGCAGAAAGTGAAGAGGAACTAAAAAGCCTCTTGATGAAAGTGAAAGAGGAGAGTGAAAAAGCTGGCTTAAAACTCAACATTCAGAAAACTAAGATCATGGCAGCCAGTCCCAGCACTTCATGGCAAATAGATGGGGAAACAAAGGAAATAGTGAGAGACTTTATGTTTTTTTTGGCTCCAAAATCACTGCAGATGGTAACTGCAGCCATGAAATTAAAAGACACTTGCTCCTTGGAAGAAAAGCTGTGACCAACCTAGACAGCATATTGAAAGCAGAGACATTACTTTATCAACAAAGGTCCATATAGTCAAAGCTATGGTTTTTCCAGTAGTCATGTATGGGTGTGAGAGTTGGATCACAAAGAAAGCTGAGAGCCGAAGAATTGATGCTTTTGAACTGTGGTGTTGGAGAAGACTCTTGAGAGTCCCTTGGACTGCAAGGAGATCCAATCAGTCCATCCTAAAGGAAATCAGTCCTGAATATTCATTGGAAGGACTGATGTTGAAGCTGAAACTCCAATACTTTGGCCACCTGATGCAAAGAATTGACTCCTTGGAAAAGACCCTGATGCTGGGAAAGATTGAAGGCAGGAGAAGGGGATAACAGAGGATGAGATGGTTGGATGGATGGCATTACCGACTCGATGGACATGAATCTGAGTAAGCTCGGGGAGTTGGTGACGGACAGGGAAGCTTGCTGTGCTACAGTCCATGGGGTCACATAGAGTTGGACAAGACTGAGCAACTGATCTGAAATGATCATGAATTTTAATAAGAATGCTTAATTTTTTGCCACCAAATGTTTATCTTACATTTTTACACATACAGTTTATCTAAAATAATATGGTATTTTCTTCCTTTAGTCAGTTTGACCTTGACTTACTTGAAACATCTTGCATTTCAGAGATAAATACTATTGGTCAACATTCTTTTACTATCTTCAGTCAAGTTGTTGTTGTTGTTTAGTCACTAAGTACCAAATCTAAAATATGTAGGCAAGTCTTTCTTCAGTTCAGTTCAGTCGCTCAGTTGTGTCCAACTCTTTGTGACCCCATGAATTGCAGCACAGGCCTCCCTGTCTATCACCAACTCCGGAGTTCACTCAAAGTCACGTCCATTGATTCAGTGATGCCATCCAGCCATCTCATCCTCTGTCGTCCCCTTCTCCTCCCCAATCCCTCCCAGTATCAGAGTCTTTTCAATGAGTCAACTCTTCGCATGAGGTGGCCAAAGTACTGGAATTTCAGCTTTAGCATCATTCCTTCCAAAGAACATCCAGGACTGATCTTCTTTAGGATGGACTGGTTGGATCTCCTTGTAGTCCAAGGGACTCTCAAGAGTCTTCTCCAACACCACAGTTCAAAAGCATCAGTTCTTTGGCGCTCAGCTTTCTTCACAGTCCAACTCTCACATCCATACATGACTACTGGAAAAACCATAGCCTTGACTAGACGGACCTTTGTTGGCAAAGTAATGTCTCTGCTTTTGAATATGCTATCTAGGTTGGTCATAACTTTCCTTCCAAGGAGTAAGCGTCTTTTAATCTCATGGCTGCAATCACCATCTGCAGTGATTTTGG
>NW_011494640.1:4256324-4262664 GCF_000754665.1 Bison bison bison
AGTGATTTTGGAGCCCAAAAAAATAAAGTCTGACAGTTTCCCCATCTATTTCCCATGAAATGATGGGACCGGATGCCATGATCTTAGTTTTCTGAATGTTGAGCTTTCTTTTTCCCCTAATTTGGGACTTTCTGAAGCTAGGACAAGGGC
Organism: Bison bison bison; assembly: GCF_000754665.1. Classification (NCBI taxonomy): domain Eukaryota; kingdom Metazoa; phylum Chordata; class Mammalia; order Artiodactyla; family Bovidae; genus Bison; species Bison bison. Next base: position 4,256,475 of record NW_011494640.1, read on the forward strand.
AGGGTCCCTTATCCAGGGCCATGCCTTCTCACTCCCCAAAACACACACGTGACTCAAGGCTCTCTTTTTAAAATCCCAATGTGGGTATAATTCCTAAAATTTTGATCTGTTACTACAGGGCCTAATGGTGCAAATGACTGTTGAGAAAGCACATATTAAAGATGGCTTAAAGAAACTAGGAGATCATATTAAGCAACTGAGGATGTAAATCAATGGCCTTGGATGAGTTCCTTAACCTCTGTGTGCCTCAATTTCCCTAAATGTAAAATGAAACCAGCTCCAATACTTTGGCCACCTGATGCGAAGAGCTGACTCATTTGAAAAGACCCTGATGCTGGGAAAGATTGAGGGCAGGAGGAGAAGGGGATGACAGAGGATGAGATGCTTGGATGGCAACACCGACTCAATGGACATGGGTTTGGGTGGACTCTGGGAGTTGGTGATGGACAGGGAGGCCTGGAGTGCTTCGGTTCATGGGGTTGCAAAGAGTAGGAGGCAACTGAACTGAACTGAAGATTCTGAGTCACAGATTTGTTTTGAAAAGCCCATGATAAACTATATGAAAAGCAACCAGTACAATGCCTGGCACACATACAGGTATTAATGTTTTAGCTGTGATCATTACTGAAACAGAGCAGAATGCTATGGTCCTTGCCCTCCATGTCCTCTGCCTGCCTTTTGTCTGTGGAAAAACTTTAGACAAAGAATAATTTTAATCAGAAAAATGAGAAAATGCAGAAACAAAGGAAAACAGTCAAGGAGACCAAATAATAATAGCTTAGTCATTAAGCAAAGTCAAGGACCTTTAGCTCCTTCTCAAGGGCTATAGATTAATATTTGAGCCACATCTTGTGAGCCATCTTATAAATACTGAAACCCCTCCACCAGCTGGAGGAAGTTAACTACATGGTGCCCATAATATAAGCTGCCACAATTTCAAGAACTGGTTTCATCGAAACAGTAACTGACCCTGGAACTAAAGATTACTTAAAACACTGAAGATGACCACGGCCAGACTAACAACCAATTCGAAGATGACTGTCTCCGTTTCTATGTGTAAGCCCCTCCTTGTCTATAAAACCTATTGCCCCCTGACTGCTTGTGGGGGCTAGTGAGGGTGGTAAGAGGGAGGTGCCCGGAGAGGTGGGAGAGGGTGGGGTACGGTGCGGGGCGGGGCCGGCGGTCAGCCTTTGGGTATCTGCCTCCTCCTCCTCCCTGGCTTGCCAGCATCCAAAATAAAGCAAGCTTTTCTTTCCACAAACCTTGCCTCTTCATTGGCTTTTGGGCAGCAAGCAGAACCCTACTTTTGGTTACATTACTGTCACTAACTGCTTTGAAGGCAGCTTCAGACGCTGGTGGGCAGCGAGGGGAAATTCTCCAGGATCAAGAGGCCAACTGCCAGTTTGTGGTCTCCACTCCGCCTCGCGTTAGGGTCCTGCCTCCTTCTAGGCTTGAAAAAGGCGGATAATAACGACCACGCCGCAGTGACTAGGTGGCTGCCTAACCGGATTAACGGACGTGAGCTCCTGGAACTTCTCCCCTGGCTCACCAGCCCGCAAAGAGTGGCTGTTTCTATGAGCCGTGTTTGCTTTCCACAGCTCCACCAACAGTAAGTGCCTAGCTTGTGACCGCCGCCAGGTCCCCGCACGTATGGGAACCTTCGCTTACTCTACTCCGCTTACCACACGCCCTGCTGTCCTCAACGGCAGCGGCGGCGGCAACTTTGAACTCACGCCGGGTGACCGACTGTGTAAACGGCCCGCCAAGACCAAATGGCCCCCTGCGCGCAGGCGCAGTACGTGGCAACCCCCCACCCCACGCCCGCGGGCTGGTGACCCCGCCCCCAGTCTTGCTAGCCGCCCGCCCCTCCCAGGGCGGCTGGGGAGGGGCGTAAAGGCAGCATCGGCTCTGATTGCGCAAGGCCTAGTCACGAGGGCGCCATTTTCTTCCCGGCTGTGTGCCGCTAGGGTCTAGCGTGTGGAGCGGTGCCTGGGAGCGTTCTCTTGGCTAGTCTGCAGCTGCGGTGTGCGGCAGCCTCTTCCGGGGCGCGCAGTCCCAGCTGGCCGCGCCTGGAAGCCCTCCGGGCTCAGTGGGCGGGGCCCCACACCGGCGTTCGTTTTAAGGCGAGGAGAACGGGTCTGTGACTACCCTGTGCGGATTAATTTTGAAAGTGATGGTTAAGGGTCCTGGCTTGAGACTCCTGTATTTATGTTGTTAATTTTGATGGGAGTCCAGCTGGAAGCTGCTCCGGTTAACAATGAGTTCTCAAGTCTGGAGAGGTAAAGGAACTTGAAATGTAGGCTGATTTTGTTCCGCTATGGGGGCTTCCATTTGAGCAGTCGGTAATGAAGTTAACAAATTTTTAAGAACATCCAAGTTGTCTGAAAACGTGTGGTAAAGGGAGCAGAATGAGAGGAAAGGGGAGGAATTCCTTTTTTATCTTGAGGAGTTTCCGTTTCTGCTGCTGCTGCTGCTAAGTTGCTTCAATCGTGTCCGACTCTGTGCGACCCCATAGACGGCAGCCCACCAGGCTCCCCCGTCCCTGGGATTCACAAGGCAAGAACATGAGTGGGTTGCCATTTTCTTCTCCAATGCATGATAGTGAAAAGTGAAAGGGAAGTCGCTCCGTTTCTAGATGGTGGCAAAGGAGAGAGAGTTTGGGAGACCTAACCTACGAACATATACCAAAAATAATCTTTGCAATGCATTTTGATATTAGCTGGTGTGAGTTAAAGATTCCGAATGAAAATAACTAGGGTGAGGCCTAACACAGATTTATTCCAAATGGAAACAACGCAAATATTAGAGGCAAGAGGTATATAGCATGAAATGTTGAAGGCCCTGTGATATGCTTGATAGTCTTGTCCTTTTTAAGAAGGAACACAGATGAAGGTGAAACTGAAGAAAATGAGTCTTTCCCCAAAGGAGATAGAAGATGGGGAGGATGAGATGTCAGAAGATAAGGACAGTGGCAGTAGAGATGAGGAATCTATATGTACAGTGTGGAGCAGAGTAACATTAATTTTAACAGTCAAAATCCAGAGTAAAGCACTTAAACTGCACTATTTAATTTAAAAAGTGGTTTTATGAGCACTTCCAACTAGTTTCACAAGCCCACTGTAAACTCCGTACCAAAATCTAACAAAGTCATTTTTAAAAAATTGGAGACCACTCTTAGGAGCATTGGAGAAGGCAATGGCACCCCACTCCAGTATTCTTGCCTGGAAAATCCCATGGACGGAGGAGCCTGCTGGGCTCCAGTCCATGGGGTCGCTAAGAGTCCACACGACTGAGCGACTTCACTTTCACTTTTCACTTTGATGCATTGGAGAAGGAAATGGCAACCCACTCCAGTGTTCTTGCCTGGAGAATCCCAGGGACGTTGGAGCCTGATGGACTGCCATCATGGAGTCACACAGAGTTGGACATGACTGAAGCGACTTAGCAGCAGCAGCAGCTTAGGAGCATAGATGCAAAAATTCCAAACAAAATGTTAGCAAGTTGAGCATCAGTGTTATGTAAAATGGGTGATGCATTGTGACTAAGTGCGGTTTATTTGGTGTTATTTGTTTGAAAAGTGATAGTGATTACCTAGAGATACTGGTTTGAAAGACAGTTTCTTGGTTCTTAAAATTGCTTCCTTAAATTCCATTAGTTTGCATGCCCATCAAACATAATGTTTCCATATTTATCCTTTTGGCATGTATTTAGGTCCCTAGAATGGTCTGCTTCTGGCTAGGTGAAAGTCGCTCAGTTGTGTTCAACTCCTTGTGACGCCATGGACTAAACAGTCCATGGAATTCTCCAGGCCAGAATACTGAAGTGGGTCACCTTTCCCTTCTCCAGGGGATCTTCCCAACCCAGGGATTGAATCCAGGTCTCCTGCATTGCAGGCGAATTCTTTACTAGTTGAGCCACAAGGGAGCCTCTTCATTAATATTTGAACATAGATAGGTTAAGTTGGGTCTAGAAGAATTGAGGTGGGTGACTGGGTACATAGCTAAAGAATATTGAACGCCTCCTCTGTGCAGCCACTGTGTTAGGACTTGATACACTATCTCATTTTATCCTTACAGTGACCTTGTTAGGTAGACTGAATAGGGTTAGTGAATGGAAAGTAAATTATCCAGGGGGGAGGGGGATGGTTGAAATAGGTGAATGGGGTTAAGAGGTAGAAACTACTAGTTATAAAATAAGAAAGTCACAGGGGTACAGCACAGGGAATATAGTCAATAATATTGTAATAACTTCATATGGTGTATAATCTGTAAAAATATGAAATCACTGCATTGTACTCAGATGGTAAAGAATCAGCCTGCAATACAGGAGACCTGGGTTCAATTCCTGGGTTGGGAAGATCCCCTGGAGAAGGGCATGGCAACCTACTCCAGTATTCTTGCTTAGTGGGCTACAGTCCATGGGGTTGCAAAGAGTCAGACAGGACTGAGCAAGTAAGCACAGCAAGCACTGTGTTGTACACCTGAAACTAACATGATACTGTATGGTAATGTCAGTACCTCAAAAAAAAGTAAATTATCCATACACACCTTTGATTGTAATTGAAAACACATTAAATGTGTACTCAGGAGACTTCCCTGGCAGTCCAGTGGTTAATACAGGAGGTGCAGGTTTGAACCCTGGTTGGTGAGATGATCCCACATGCCTTGTGCCCCAAAAACCAAAACACTAAAAAAAAAAGAAACAATGTTGTAACAAGTTCAATAAAGACTTTTAAATGGTCCACATAAAAAAGTCTTTAAAAAAAATATGTGTATTCATTTGCTAGTCTTTTGATGTGGGTCACTGTGGCAGGAGTTTATTTTCTCTGTATAAAGTATACCCAGAGTGTATCTTCTGCAAGGCCTTGTCTTTAAAATTTGTTTCTTTAAGGCAAAGCAAAACTGAAAAAAGCAACCCAAGAAAGCAATTTGAATAGACTCCTACATCTACATTTTTACAGTTTTTTCCATTCTTTTATGGTTGCTCACCCACACCTAAATTGACTGCAGTTTTTAAGCATTATCAAGTGTGTCCAAAGCGTTCAAATTTGTTTTCATAGATTCAGTAACTTTTTGGATTAATTTGATTGGTTTATATGAAATTTATTATGTAATTGAAACTGCAATACACTGGTCATATACAAGCTTTCAAGCAAAGATAGCTGAAGCTTATTAAAGATTATTTCTGCTCATGGGGGACAGAAATGCCCAGGTGTCTGAGTATGGCATGCGTGCTTTGCATCTCCCAGCTATCAAGTTAGTAACTCTTGTTTGGAATTGAGATGGTCGTTTAATCCTTTCACAGACGTAGCTTGGTGTGACATAGTTAAGTGGACAAAGATAGGAGAGCAACTCCTGTTCTGTGGTGTCCCCAGTACGGTGCATTAACTCTCTATACCAGTCAGAGCCAAAAAATTTCCTGATGAACGTAACTTTTGTTTTGAAACCCAGACTGTATTAGCTCAGAGGAAAATAGGAGTAGTCACATTATACTTTCCTTAAACTGAAATGCACGTGATATGATTCTAGACTGTTCACACTGGCAACCCTTGGTCATTCCTGTTTAAAATGTGTTGCCTGGAACAGTTTGCTTTGATGGGTGCAGCATATGGTCCCTTTCACATGCTTTCCCTGATCCCATGTCATTCCTATGCCAGGTGAACTGGTCCTTCATCTTATGCCTATAAATTTTGTTCATAACCAGTAATGCTAATCACATATTATAGTTACTCATCTCTTCCTGTGATGTGGGTTCAGATCTGTATGTGTAATCAGTTATGTTTTATGTTTTGCTGGGTCTGCCATGATATCACAGATGTATGGATGGCTGAAAAAACCATAAATTTACTTTCTTACAGTTCAGGAAGCCAGACAGCAAAGATCAAGCTGTTGGCAGATTGGTTACTTCTGCGGCACCTCTCCTTGGCATGCAGATATCTGACCTTTGGCTGTGTTTTCACAAGGTCATCTACTGCCCATAGTTCTTCATTTTTGTATATGGTGAGTCTTCATTCAGTGTTCTGCTAAAATTTTCGTCTTTAGTCATTGAGTTTTGTAATACCATGCCCGATTTTTAGTGGCTCTGGATGGGAATTGGTGGTGTGATTGGGAAGCACGAGGTCCACCTTCGGGGGCCTGGCTCTCATTCTTGTGTATATTTCAGGTGCCAGTGTGGGGCCCTCTCTTGTGTT
>NW_011494640.1:4262764-4279251 GCF_000754665.1 Bison bison bison
TTGCAGAGCTCAGCATGTCTGACTCTTTGTAACCCTATGGTTGGACTGTAGGCCCCCAGGCTTCTCTGTCCATGGGATTCTCCAGGCAAGAATACTGGAGTACTCCAGAGGATCTTCCCGACTAAGGGATGGAAACTGCGTCTCCTGCATCTCCTGCGTTGCAGGTGGATTCTTCACTGCTGAGCCACCAGGGAAGCCCCCCTTTAGTGTTTTACTTGTGTGCGGAGATTTGGGACTCCACAGGCATGTGGAGCCACTTAGACAGTAGTTGATTTGGTGTGTTTTCTTAGGCGGTATCTTGCATAGGTTTTAGAAATCTAGATCCTTTCCTGTAGAGATTCTGATTTGAAAGTTTTAAGTGAAGTCCCAAGAATTTTCCCCCCCCTTTTTTTTCTTAGACAAACATGCCAGGTGATCCTGGGGCTGGGAGCTCTTTTACTGCACAAATTCATCCTGGAGAAATCAGCATGGATGCTAACACATGGGCCTGAGCAGACTTTGCACTTGCTGACTCTGCAGTGTGACTGCCACCTCCTGGCTACAGGGGAGATACCTCTTTATTGTTGCTCTTCCTCTAGCTCAGTTGGTAAAGAATCCACCTGCAATGGAGGAGACCCTGGTTCGATTCCTGGGTCGGGAAGATCTGCTGCAGAAGGAATAGGCTACCCATTCCAGTATTCTTGAGTTTCCCTTGTGGCTCAACTGGTAAAGAATCTGCCTGTAGTGAGGGAGACGTGGGTTCAATCCCTGGGTTGGGAAGATCCCCTGGAGAAGGAAAAAGCTACCCACTCCAGTATTCTGGCCTGGAGAATTCCATGGACAGTCCATGGGGTTGCAAAGAGTCGGACTCAACTCTCACTTTCACTTTTTCACTTTCCTCCTCCTGGTTGTTGTCTTTCAGAAGAATAGTAGGAAGATTACTACCGCTCCAGGAAATTAAAAAAAAAAGTTTCTCAGTCCCGTTTGCTGAGAAGTTAATATCACCATGCAGAAAGGGGCCAAGTTTCCAAAAGACAGGAGGATTGCCAAGCTCGAGGACCATGAGAAGAGGGCTGAGAACTCTGGGGAGGATGAAGGTAAAAACTGTGAGTTGGATCAGTGTGAGGGAGGTAAACAGACCCTTCTTGGGGCGTCCTGCTGGTGACTACAGTGCCATGGCACATGCCTCTTGGAGGGCCTCTGTGGAAACACCACGCTTGGCACCCCTGGCCGATTCCCCAGACTTGGTTTGAGGAGTCCCAGTGGACATTAGGCTTCTTCTCTCCACATGAACAGATTCAGAGTTTTATCTTTGAATACTGTATATTATTTGTTTCTCTCTTTGTGCTTGTAAACCAAGCAGGTTAATTGTCCCCTAGATTTAACTCTCAGTGATTCTTTTATCCTGATGGCATCTGTGTAACATTTTAAATGGTATTGCTTCCAAAGCAGTAATTCTCAGCATTGGTATTAAAATACAGTGGCAGTACATTTTTAATTATTTCAAAATAAAAGGTTGAAATGACAATGAATTTTTTTGTCTTAGATGTGTGTATATAGTCAGACTTACGAGCAGTTACTCCCAAAGATGAATTTGTTATTTTCATTCTCAGCAAGTCTGTGCAGTAGTAATTGATTAGGTGCGTTTTCATTTAGATTCTAGAAAAGAAACCTTGTGTCCTATACGGGCCAAGGGGAGATGAGCCTTTCCCTGGGGGTGGAGGAAAATGATCAGGATCATGAGGATGACGACAAAGGCTGAGAGGAAGAGGAAGGTCAGAAAGACTGAAACCACATTGCAGGTGGATTCTTTACCAGGTGAGCCACCAGGGAAGATCCTGGTATGGACTGCAGCATACCAGGGTTCCCTGTTCTTCACTGTCCCCCAGAGTTTGCTCAAATTCATGCCCATTGAGTCGGTGATGCTGTCTAACCATCTCACCCTCTGTCACCCTCTTCTTCTTTTGCTTTCAGTCTTTCCCAGCATCATACCATAGCCTGGATCCGCTCCCATGGCTTGGACCACAGAGAGTTCCGTGCTTTATTTGATGAGTTAGATGCCCAATATGGAAGTGTGTTCTGCTCCACAGGACTGAAGTGGCTGAGTCGTGGTGTAGTCATAAGGCAGTTTTTGGAACTGGTGGAAGAAATTGACTTTTTGATGTCCTCTGGAGGAGAATCTGTGCCTCAGCTCACGAGTAGAGATTGGGTCAGAGACCTCGCCTTTTTGGTTGTCATTGTGACACATCTAAACATGTTGGCTATTTCTCTAGAAAGGCATTCACAGGTGCTGACACAACTGTATGATTCAGTTGACTCATTCCTGGTGAAATTGTGTCTTTGGGAGACTCATTTGGCACAGAGCAACCTGGCCCACTTTCCTATGCTAGAGTTAGTTTCTGAAAATGAAAATGATGGCCTGCACTACATTCCTCAAATTAGAGTTGAAGACTAAATTCCAAAAAAGATTCTCCCATTTCACACTTTATGAGAATGAACTAATACTGTTCAGTTCCCCTTTCTCAATTAGGATTCATAATGTGAATGAAGAGCTACAAATGGAAGTTAGTGAATTGCAGTGCAATACCAACCTGAAAGCCAAATACCACGATGCTGAGATTCCAGAATTCTACAGATATCTTGGGAATGGTTACCCTAAATATAAACACCATTGTGCAGAGATTCTGTCCATGTTTGGAAGTACTTATGTTTGTAAGCAGCTATTCTCTGCTGTGAAACTAAAGAAAACCTAAATGTGGCTCCCAGTTAAAGGATTCAAGGATGAATTCTCTGCTGTGTGTTGCAACACAAGGTCCACAGCCTGATGTTGACTGACATCTTGTGGCATAAGAAAGGAATGTCAGATTTTGAATTTCAAATCTGAAGGGTAATAAATTTTGGAACTTTGAACAGTTATTTCTATTTCCAAATTATATTTTTTTCAATGTCAAATTTAAAGTGCAATCTGTGGCATTGCATATTTGTACCTTATAGGATATAAAAATAACATTTGATTATATCCTGGCAAGTTTATTTTCTTCTATACTTCGCCTTTCTAGCACTTAAGACTATTCAAATTGATAAACCTCTGCCCTAAAGGCAGCCATACTTTCCTTAAAGGTACTTGTGAAGCAGGGATGTGAACCAGGGAGTCCGCTGGAAGAACAGAATGTTTAGACACCTTGTGCAACCCTGCCCATAGGAAGACGGACATACCAAACCGGCCGAGGGGCTCAGGCCAGTGTGCACCGATAGGCCTTCACCAGGGTAGATTGTCTGGGCACCACATGAGCCACAAGGCTGATGTCCAGGGGTGGGATTCCTCTTCCATTCTGCCAGGCTCTGAGAAGGCCAGAGAGCCACCCTGTCGTCCAGGGAAGGAGAGGCAAATGGCATCAATGACCCTCAGGACAGCCTCCTAGCGGAGGTCTTGGCCACTAAGGAGGAGAAACTCAGCTGGACAGTCACCATGGAGCAAAGGGGGATGGAGGCTTTAGGACAGATCTAAACCCGTGGCTCCAGTCTTGGCTGGGCCATCAGTGCTCTCCAGAAGTCTTCCATTTCTCTTGTCCTCATGACCCCCTCTCCTCCCCCGAAGCCAGAGCATTCTTCTCTCACTCTCGTTTGGTAACATCACCTACTAAATAAAGCCCTAATAGAACCCCTCCCCTCCCATCACCTGTACACTCTGTGGGTCTGCAGCCTCCTCGCCTCCTAAGGTGCCTTCCTCCTGCCCCTGACTGATCTCCACCCCTCACCGCACCCCAGTCTCCACCCCCTGCCTCTTTAGGGCTTTCCTCCATCCTCTACCTTTCTGTATTTCTGAGATTTTTGGTGGTACTGGCTCCTTCCACCAAAATTAGACATGACCACGGAGGACTTCCCTGGTGGTCCTGTGGCTAAGACTCCACATTCCCAATGCCAGGGACCCTGGTGTGGGGTCTTCTAAGCTCATTCACTGTTCGTTGTGGTTCAGCTGCTAGGTCGTGTCCAACTCTTTTGTTACCCCATGGGCTCTAGCCTGTTGGACTTCTCTGTCCGTGGGATTTCCCAAGCAGGAGTACTGGAGTGGATTGCCGTTTCCTCCTCCAGGAAGGCATGGTCTCTGAGAGTTGTTTGTACACCCACGTTCACAATGACTAAAATCCAAGTGTCTCTCCGTGGATTGATGAATAAGCAAAATGTGGTTTATACATACGATGGAATATTAGTCATCCTTAAAAAAGGAAGAAAATTCTGACACATACTACAAATTGATGAACCTGAGAACATTATGCTAAGTGAAATAAACCAGACTCAAAAAAAAACCAAAAAACCCAGTGTGATTTTACTTATTTGAGATGCTTAGAGTAGTCAAAAATCATAGAAGCAGGAAGTTGAACAGTGATTGCCAGGTCTGTGGGGCGGGAGGCTGGGGAGTTCTTGTTTCATGGGTATAGAGTTTCAGCTTTATAAGATGAAAAGAGTTCTGTGGATATATGGTAGTGTTAACTGCATAACATGAACATATTTTATAACATCGAACTGTGCACTGAAAAAAATTAAGACGGTAAACTTTGTTTTGTGTATTTTACCACACACACACAAAAAAAATCGAAGGAAGAAACTCCCAAACTTCTCACCTAACATGGGACCACAGAGCCCCATGTAATAGGGGCTCCCCTGTCTCTCTGACCTCCACTTCACTCCCCACGGCTGAGCTTTCTTTATAGTCCAACTCTCACATCCATACATGACCACTGGAAAAACCGTAGTGTTGACCAGACGGACCTTTGTTGGCAGAGTAATGTCTCTGCTTTTTAATGTGCTGACACTGTTATTACCAGGGTATTTGCCAAGTGGTGGTTTTCAGGTTTCCTCATTTTACCTTTATGGGTTAGAGTCTACCATGAGAAAGGATTTTTCCTCCACCCTCCTTTATTTTATTTATTTTTTACTTTATTTTTTTTTTAGCCACACCACTCGGCTTGTGGGACTCTTAGTTCCCTGACCAGGGATTGAACCTGGGCCCTCACAGTGAAAGCATGGAATCCTAACCACTGAACTGCCAGGGAATTCCGCTGCCTTTATTTATTTATTTATTTCTTCACTCATTCAAATATTTATATTGATGTGGATCCGCAGATTCTTATTTTATTCTGTAGGTTCTTATTCTGTGGATTATCATCCATTACTAGCATTGTTTTGTCTGTTGTATTGTCCCTGGTTTGGCATGGGGACGGGACATTCAGGTTGCCTCCTTGGGTCTACTGACATGTCCCAGTATGCCCCCCATTATTCTTTGAGCTCTTCCTTCCCTTCCGACCCCATAAGATGTTGGCGGCTCATCTTGTACTTTCCTTGCCACAGCCCTGGAAATAGCCATTTCTCCAAGGAGTCTTGGTGCCTGTTATTGGAGAATGGCTTTAGATGCCAAGATTTAGGAGCTAGGTGAGTTCACTGGTGTTGGGCAATATGAGTTGCAAGCCGTCTCAGTTGTCAGAGTTAGGAAGCATATATGCACACACATTCTCATCCAAAGCTATTTCTGTATCTTATCAATATATATTCTTGAAAACCATGAGTTCACACTGGTGCCCCCAGTTCCAGTTCAACACCAAGGTGTTCATTTTAGCCTACCCTCATTCCTTCTTTCCTCTTTTTATTTGGCTATGCTGGGTCTTCATTGCTTTGCATGGCTTCCTCTTGCTGCTTTCAGCAGGCGCTCTTCTTTCGGTGCGAGGGCTTCTTACTGTGGTGGCTTCTCTTGTGAAGCACACACAGCTCCAGGTGCGTGGGCTTCAGCAGTAGCAGTGTGTGGGCTTAGAGCTTGTGGCTCGAGGATTCTAGAGCTTGGGCACAGTGGTTGTGGCACATGGGCTTAGCTGCTCCAAAGCATGCAGGATCTTAGTTCCCGGACCAGGGATCGAACCTGTGTGCTCTACCTTGGGAGGTGGATTCTTTATCTACTGTGCCACCAGGGAGGTGCCTTCTTCCTTATTTCTAACTTGTTTCTTTGACAGTGAGAAATCTGGCTTTTATTAGTCACCATGTATTTACTTACTTGCTTAGTGCTAAAATACACATAAGCAGTTTCTGGATTTTTAACTCAGCTCTGTGAAAAACAAACCTGCTACTTAGAGTGCATGCTGTTCTGTTTTTCCCCAGAGTAGATGGTCAAATACTCTTTTCTGAAGTCGCTCAGCTGAGTGTCCCCCAGTGTCCTCAGTGTCGTGATGGTCTCCATTGTTGCACAGTTGGGCTCTTTTGTTTCTGTTTATATTCCACTTTGGGTCGTCTCCACTCCCCTATTCCCAACTGCCTGTTGATTAAAATTTTGTTTAATTTTTGCAACACAGTAATGATTCTAAGAATCGGAACTGGAACTTCCCTCGTGGTCTAGCAGTCTACTTCCATCTTAGGGAGCACGGGCTCCATCCATGGTCAGGGAACCAAGATCCCACAGGCCACACAGCATGGCCCTAAAGTAATAACAACAAAGTCGGAACTACACAGAGACACACAGAGAAGTGTCACTCCCCATATGCCTTCTCCCTGGCCCCGTTCTTCACACCCTGCCCCTTCCACAAGTAAGCAATCTCGCTGGTTTCTGGTTTAGCTGCATTTATTACCGTATTTCTTTTTGCACATGTGTATAATTTCTAGTTCCCCTTCTGTACATGATAGGTAATAAATAGATCACTTTTGCATTTTGCTTTTTTCACTTTGCAGTTTCTTAGCAACCATTAGTAAACATTTTGGGCCATTATGTTATGACCCTGCTTACTCACCAACAGTTCATTTCGACAGTGTCCCCATCTTAGAAGGGGCTGTGGAGAGAGGTCAGGCTGGAGAGGCAGGCAGGGTCAGATCCTGGCCAAGGAGGTTGCTTGCTGCCCTCATGAAGTGGTACAGGATGGACTGGGATGAGGCCAGGGCCAGGGCCAGGGTGAGGAGACAAGAAGACCAGACAGGAGACCCTGCAGTGGCATTGGCCTGGACCAAGGCAGAAAAGATGGAGGGAAGGGGGAAACTGGGGAGGGCGACATCCGGAGATGTGGGGACAGCAGACAGAGGCACAGAGGCAAGGATGCCTTGTGGATTTCTAGCTTGGTGACTAAGGGAGAGAGTGAGGCAGAGAATCTGGTTTGAGGGAACCTGAGAGCCTCGTTGAGTTTCAGGCAGAGTTTGTTAGAGAGCCATGGTAGGGGGTGTGTGACATCACAGAGAACGGCGCTTTATTTATTGTTATTTATTTCTCTGGACATGCCATCTGGCTTGTGGGATCCCAGTTTCCTCACCAAGGATTGAACCCAGGCCCTTGGCAGTGAAAGCATGGAAGCCAGGGAATTCTAGGTGGTGCTTAACGATGGCTGCACATGGAATACCAAGAAATGAGAGTCAGAAACGGGTGTGAGAGCTTCTCTGGTGCTCCAGTGATGAAGACTCCAAGCTTCCAAGGCAGGGGGCTCAGGTTCGATCCCTGATTGGGGAACTAAGATCCTCCATGCCGTGAGCGTGGCCAAAAAACAAAACAAGAGTGTGGCATGATGTTAAATGAATGAAGGCAGACCCAAAAGGCTACTGGCTGTATGATTCTACTTATATGACATTCTGGAAAAGGTGAAATAAGAGAGACAGGAAATGGATCGGTGGTTGCCGGGGGCTGGAGTGAGGGCCTGGGAGAAATCTTGGGGGTGTGGAAATACTCTGGATTATATTGTGACTGCATGTGTTTACTAAAACTCATTGAACTGTGCATCGGAAAGGGTGAGTTTCACTGTGTGTAAATTACACCTCAATAAGTGACTTTCTAATAAAGTGGAAGGAAGCCTAGGGGACCCTGATGGTTGTGGGGCAGTGAGTGAGGAGTGTTCAGAGGAGAGAGAGGGCCCCTGAACTGAGCCCGGAGACACTATGGAATGGAGGAATTGAGTGTCAGATACCAGAGGGGACAAGTAAGACGAGGCCCACAACCAGGCCATTGATGACCTTGACCAGAGAGGACTTTTCTATCCCATGTGGGGTTCCATCCTCCCCACGTGGGTCTCCATCCTCCATACCTGGGATCCCCATCCTCCTCCCCACTTGGGGTCCCCATCCTCCCCCTGTAGGTCCCCGTCTTCCCCATGTGGGGTCTCTGTCTTCCCCCGTAGGGTCCCTGTCTTCCCCCTTGGAGTCCTCGTCCTCCCCCGTGGGGTTCCTGCCCTCCCCACATGGGGTCCCCGCCCTCCCCATGTGGGGTCACCAGCCTTCCCCCTTGTCCTCGTCCTCCCCCCTGGGGTCCTCATCCTCCCACGTAGGGTCCCTGTCTTCCCCTTAGTCTCTGTCCTCCCTACTAGGGTCCCTGTCCTCACCATGTAGGATCCCTGCCTTCCCCTTAGAGTCTCCGCCCTCCCCACATGGGGTCCCCGCTCTCCCCACATGGGGTCCCCGCTCTCCCCACATAGGGTCTCTGTCCTTCCCCCTTGGGGTCCTTGTCCCCCCCCCTGGGGTCCCCGTCTTCCCCATGTAGGGTCCCTGTCTTCCCCTTAGAGTCTCCATCCTCCCCTGTGGGGTCCCAGCCCTCCCCACGTGGGGTCTCCGCCCTTTCCCCTTGGGGTCCCGGTCTCCCCCCTTGGGATCTTCATCCTCCCCACGTTGGGCCCTTACACTTTCTGGGCTTCCCAGCAGACAGTGAGCTGAGGAGACCAGCACAATCAGGAGCCCCGGGAAGGCTGATGGAAGGCATAGCAAGGGGAAAGGCCCAGCCCGTCTCTGGGAAGTAGCAGTGAGTCCTGCCACCCAGCACTATAATTTAGGGCCTACCGCAAAGTGAAAGTGAGGGCTCCTGTTCAACAGTTAGTAAGACTCCAAGGCGGCAGGGCTGAAACCAGTCCCAGGGCCCTTCTAAGTGTGGGTGGCATGCTCATGAAGCTGGCCCTGCTGCCATCTGAGAGCTGGGTTCCCAAAAAGGCACAGGAGACCACAGGTTCTGGCTGAAGAGGCCCAGCTTGGCTCTCTGCAGCTGCGGCTCCCAGGCTCTACCAGAACGAGGACATGCCTCAGGACTGCCATCTGCTGGTCTTATCTGGCCATTGCAGCTCCTTTCAGAGAAAAGGACCTTGGGAGGAACAGGAAAAGCGGCTTGATCACCAAGTGACTCAGCCCTTACTTTCACTGAAAAGAAAACAGCCCTGGAGGGGATATTCTGCCCAGGTCGCATTGGCCACAGCACAGAACTGTCGTGCTTGAACCTGTAAAGTAGAGCTGATATACCCCCATGCAGATGAGGAAAGGAAATTAATAATTTGAGGGACTTCCTGGTAGTTCCGTGGCTAAAACTGCACTTCCAATGCAGGGGGCTTGGGAGTGCGTTGCCATTTCCTCCTTTAGGGGATCTTCCCAACCCAGGATCGAACCAGAGTCTCACATCCCTCCTGCATTGGCAGGTGGATTCTTTATCACTAGCGCCACTTGGGAAGCCCTCTGGTCAGGGGTGATCTTGTGCTAAGTCGCTCAGTTGTGTCCGACTCTTTGTGACCTTAGGGCCTGTAGCCTCCCAGGCTCCTCTGTCCATGGGGTTCTCCAGTTACGAATACTAGAGTGGGTTGCCATTCCCTCCTCCAGGGGATCTTCCCGACCCAGGGATCGAACCTGTGTTACTTACGTCTGGTCAGGGAACTAGATGTCAAATGCTGCAACTGAGAGTTGGAATGTGGAACGATGACAACAAAATAAGGTGCCACAACTAAGAGATCCCTATGCTGTATGAAGATCAGGGATCCCGCACGCCGCAACGGAGACCCAGCACAGCCAAATAAATAATAAAAAGAAAAAGAGAATTTGACTTTCTTGGCTATTGTGGTTGTCTCCTATGACCCTTCTTTTGTCTGGGCACTTCCCTAATGGTTCTTTGGGTATGAACTGGGCCTGGGGCTGGGACGGGTGGCCCAGGCCCTCATAGAGCAACGTCAGCCCAGGAGTGGGCCTCGAACCCAAGGACAGTGGAGGGGACTTGTTTTTGGCTGCGGCTGCTGGAAAAGATGTTTCCTAGCTCCTTCTGGACTAAGATGTGCAGACATGGGGGTCACTGCTTGAACTGCAAAAAGAGGTTTTGCCACCAGGATGAAAGTTGCTCTGAGAATGAAACTGACATGGAGAAATGGGGAAAGAAAGAGCAAGAAGCAAGTATAGGATGACATCTTTGAGCTGCTGGGTCAAGCCAGTCCTGAAGAGCTGAGAGTCAGGGTAGCCAGCACTCTGTAGTACTGAGGGCCAGTGAATCTTCTTGCATATTTAAACAGTTCTGAGCAGCTGCTTATGAGGAAACGTGTCTAATGCAAAAGTCCCTCGAACCTCCATCTGTGTCTAGCCCCATCTGTGATGATCTGTCTAACTCTTTTTGACCTCATCGACTGTAGCCCACCAGGCTCCTCTGTTCATGAGATTTTCCAGGCAAGAATATTGGAGTGGGCTGTCAGTTCCTTCTCCAAGGGGATCTTCCCAACCTAGGATCAAACTCGGGCCTTCCATGTTGCAGGCAGATTCTTTACCATCTGAGCCACCAGTGGTGGCAATTGAACTCTTAGTTGCAGCAGGCAGGATCTAGTTCTCTAATCAGGGACGGAACCCCGGGCGCCCTGCACTGGGAGTGTGGTGTCTTAGCCTCTGGGCCATGAGGGAAGTCCCAAGCAACCTGCTGATTCAGCTTCCATAGTAGATCTGCAAATAAGCTGGTGCTGACCCAGTGAGAGCTGTATTTCTTCCCAGCTTATATTTACAGGTTAGCATATTTTTATATGGACTGTTAAATTGTGATAAAATTCACATACCATAATACTTACTCTTTTATTTTATTTTTTATTTTATTTTATTTTTTTTTAATACTTACTCTTTTAAAGTGTACAGTTCAGTGGGGTGGGTTTTTTGTTTATTTGTTTTTTGGTATCTTCACAAAGTTGTGTGACCATCACAACTATCTAATTCTAGAACATTTTTGTGACCTCAGAAGAGACCCTATACCATCAGCAGTCCCCTCCCCATTTCCCTTTTCCCTTAGTCCCTGGAAACTACTTATTTCCTGTCTCTAAAGATTTGCTAATGTTGGATATTTCGTATGAATGGAAACATAAAGTACGTGGTATTTTGCATCTTCTTTTACTTAACATATTTTCAAAATTCATCCATATTGTAACATAGATAAGTACTTTCTCTTTATTGCTGAATTACATGCCCATATCTGGAGAGAACACATTTCATTCATCCATTCATTAGCTGTTAGGCATTTAGGCTGTTTTCTTTTTTTTTGGTAGGAATAATGCTGCTATGAACAGTCTGGTGTATGGTTTTTTAAAAATACTTATTTGGCTTCATTGGATCTAATTGCATCAAGGGGGTCTTTTGTGGCATGTGTGATCTTAGTTCTCTGACCAGGAATTGAACCCGCATCTCCTGCATTGCAAAAAGAATTCTCAACTCCTGGACCACCAGGAAAGTTCCTCATGTGTGAGTTTTTGTATGAACATTTTCTTTCTTTCTTTCACCTTTCCTTCCTTCTTTTCATTTTGGTTGTGCTGTGTGGCTTGCCAGGCTCTCAGTTCTCCAACCAGGGATTGAACCCGGGCAATGCAGTGAAAGCCTGGAATCCTAACCACTAGGCCACCAGGGAACTCCTGACATCACTGTCATTTCTCTAGGCTAAATGCACCTAGGACTGCATTGGCTGAATTATGTGGTAACTCTGTGTTTAACCATTTGAGGAACTACCAGACCGTTTTCCAGAGCAGCTGCACCACTTTACACTCCCATCAGTAGTATACTAGTCCTCCAATTTCTCCACATCCTCACCATTTCATTTTATTATTTGACTTTTTGATTACTGCCATCCCAGTGGGTGTGAAGATGTATCTTCTTGTGCTTTCGATGTGCGTTTCCTTGATGGCTAATGACGTTGAGCATCTCTTCATTACTCAGTATTTGTCATATCTCTTTGGAGAATGTTTATTCAAACCCTCTGCTCGTTTTTTAACTGGGTGTTTTGTTTTCATTTTTGTTGTTGAGTTTTAGGAATTCTTTGTGCATTCCTGATGTTAATCCCTTATCAGATGTATGATTAGCAAATATTTTCTTGCAGTATATATTATTATCTTTTCACTTTCTTGATGGTGTCCTTTGCAACACAAAAGTTTTTTTTTTTAATTTTTTTTATTTTGCTGAAGTCCAGTGTGTCTCTTTTTTCTTTTGTAACTTATGCCTTTGGTGTTGTATCTAGGAAACCCTTGCCTCCCGTAAGATCAGGAAGATTTTTGCTTACATTGTCTTCTTCGAGTTTACAGTTGTAACATTTGTTGATCCATTTTGACTTAATCTTTGTCAGTGGTAGGAGACAGGCATCCAATTTCATTCTGTTGCACGTGGATATCCAATTGTCCCCGCACCATTTGTTGAAGAGATTGTTTCCCCATTGATTTATCCTGGCACCTTTGTCAGAATCAATTGACCGTAAAAGCAAGGATTTATTTCTGGACTTTCAGATTTATCCCTCTGATTTATGTGTCTGTTCTTAATGCCAATATCACATAGTCTTGACTACTGTAGCTTTGTAGTAAGTTTTGAGATGAAAAAGTGTGTCTACCATCTTTGTTCTTTTCCAAGACTGTTTTGACTATTCTGGGTCTCTTGAAGTTTTGTATGAATTTTAGGAT
Source organism: Bison bison bison (assembly GCF_000754665.1). NCBI lineage: Eukaryota > Metazoa > Chordata > Mammalia > Artiodactyla > Bovidae > Bison > Bison bison. Next base: position 4,275,409 of record NW_011494640.1, read on the forward strand.
CAGCTCGTCAACTTCTACAGAGCAGGCAGGTAGTATTTTGATAGGGATTGTGTTGAATTTGGGGAATATTGCCATCTTAACAAAATTAAGATTTCCAATCCATGAACACAGGATTTCTTTCAGTGTAGTTTTCAGTGTACAAGTCTTTTACTCTTGTTAAACTTATTCCTACAGGTTTTTTTTTTTTTTTTTGCCATGAGGCATGTGGGATCTTAGTTCCCTGACCAGGGATCAAACACAGGCCCCCTACATTGGAAGCAAGGAGTCTTAACCACTGGACTGCCAGGAAAATCCTCATTAAGCTTATTCCTAAGTGGTTTATTCCTTTTGATGCTAGTGTAAACAGAATTGTTTTAATTCCATTTTTGATTGTTCATTGTTATTGTATAGGAAATATAACTGATTTTTGCACATTGGTCTTGTATCCTGCAATCTTGCTGAACTTTTCATTAGCTCTGTTAGTGTTTTTATGAATTCCGTTGGATTTTACATACATAAGATCATGTCATTTGAACATAGAGATAGTTTTACTTCTTCCTTTTCAAACTGGATGACTTTTTTTCTCCCCAAAATCACCCTGGATATAACGTCCAGTATAATGTTGAATAGAAGTGGTGAGAGCAGACATCTTTGTTTTGTCCTTAATCTTAAGGGGAAACACTTTCAGTCTTTCACCACGGAGTATGATGTTAGCTGTGGGTTTTGTGTAGATGCCCATTATCAGATTGAGGAAGTACCCTTCTGTTTCTTTGCTGAGTGTTTTTATCGTGAAAGGGTTTGGACTTTGTGAAATGCTTTTCCTGTGCTATTTGAAGTGAGCCCAGTATATGGTTTCTGTCCTTTATGGTTAATATATTTTTTAAAGGCAGGTAGAGAAATAGGAACCAGGAGAATGGGAGACAGGAGACAGGGAGACTTTTTACTGTGTATTCTTTTCTATTTTTTTGGTTTCCTGCATGTATTTTTTATTCACAAATGAAATTCTCTTTTAGAAAACTATGGCAACATAAGCCCGACGTGAAGTCCATCATCCTGAACACTTTAAAGCCTGCAGTTCAGCAGCGTCAGGTGTGTGCACATTGTTATGCAAACTGCAGAACCTTTTCATCTTGCAAAACTGAAACTATACCATTCACAAACAACAGCTCCCAGCTGCCCCTCCTCCTGGCCCCTGGCAACCACCTTTCTACTTCCTGTATCTGTGAGTTTGACTCCTCTGTGCTGTGCTCTGCTCTGCTGTGCTTAGTCACTCAGTTGTGTCTGACCTTTTGGGGACCCCACGGACTGTAGCCTGCCAGGCTCTGCTGCTGTCCATGGGATTCTCCAGGCAAGAATACTGGGGTGGGTTGCCATGCCCTCCTCCAGGGGATCTTCCCAACCCAGGGATCGAACCCAGGTCTGCCACGTTGCAGTCAGATTCTTTACTGTCTTAGCCACCAGGGAATAAGCCCTTGATTACTCAAGATACCTCATATAGTGAAATCATACAGTATTTGCTTTTTGTGACTCACTTATTAGCATAATATCTTTAACGTTTATCCATGTCATAGCATGCATTAAAATTTCCTTTCATTTTGTTTATCTATTCACTCGCTGATGGACATTTGGGACCTTAGGCTATTATAATAGCTAAACGTGGCTGTTGAAAAGAGTGTGCAAAAGTTTTTCAGACCCTGCTTTCAATTCTTTTGGATACATACCCAGCAGGGTTATTGCTGGATCATAGGGCCGTTCTGTTTCTAATTTTTTGAGGGCCATTGTTTTCCATGATGGCTGCACTAGTTTACATTTATAGCAGCAGTGCACAGGGTTCTAGATTTCTCCACCTCTTTACTTGTACTTGTTGTTTTCTGTTTTTTTTTTTTTTTAATAGCAGTCATCCTAATATACATGAAGTATAAATTATCTTTTAAAATTTCCGGTTTCTGAATCTACAAAACTGAGATCCAGACCCTCCACTATTTTCAATCTCACCGTCTTTCAATCCTCCACACAAGGCAGGGCCCTAGATCTAGGTTTGACTCTCCCAGATCCAGGAGGACAACTGGAGGAAGGGATAGGAATAGAGGTGGTGACCCAGTAGGGGACAGTGGGGATTCAGGAAAGGCAGGGCTTAGATAAGGTGGCCACAGACTGAGGTTAGACTGAAGGGCCTGGAAGCAGCTGCCTTATTCTCTGGAGTATCTGCAATCTCCACACTCTGAAATACCCATGAGAATTCCTGAGTACTCTCTGGCTAATCCCAAGTTCCTCCAACAGCTCTAACCTATGTGAACAGCATTCACAGAATCAACATTTACTGAACACCAACTGTTTGCTGACATTGCGGAGCCCAGGGTTCAAAGAATGAATTCCATACAACCTCAAAAAGCTCACTGCTGAGTAGGGAAACAGAAATGGAAGCAAACTGTGCTTCCACAAGCTCTGTGACAGATGGTGCTAAGAAGTTTCCGAGCTAGTCTGCAGATAACAGGGGTCTCTCCAGGAAGAGGTGGCTGAGTGTGGAAGGTTGACCAGGAGGCAGAGGTGAGGAGAGGTAGTCTCAGGGGAAGGCATGCAAGAAGGATGCATGTGGGACAGCCCAGAGGGCCCACTCGCGGAAGGTCAGTGGTCCAGCTGGCTGAAGCCTGGAGCTCACAGTTGAGTATAGGACCAGGACCTGGGTGACACACTTTAGTCCCTTCTCTGCAGCAGAAAGTGGGCTTTCAATGGTGGGATTGTAACAGGAGGGAAAGGGGCAGGGCACAACTTTTGAAAGAATGATATAACCCAAGGACACAACATAAACTGATCAGAATCAAATAGGACCACGATGGCAGACAAGACTAGACCTTGATCCCCAATCAGCAAGTAAAATGACACACCCAGAACTGCCATGACAGTTCCAAGGCACTGTTAAAAGACCAAGGAGTGGGTGGTGGCCCCAATCCTAGAAATCTCTGCCCCTCTCCAAAAGAGTTGGAACAGTCCTCCCACTCATTCAGATCAGTTCAGTCGCTCAGTCGTGTCGGACTCTTTGTGACCCCATGAATCACAGCACGCCAGGCCTCCCTGTCCATCACCAACTCACAGAGTTCACTCAGACTCACGTCCATCAAGTCAGTGATGCCATCCAGCCATCTCATCCTCTGTCGTCCCCTTCTCCTCCTGCCCCCAATCCCCTCCAGCATCAGAGTCTTTTCCAATGAGTCAACTCTTCGCATGAGGTGGCCAAAGTACTGGAGTTTCAGCTTTAGCATCATTCCTTCCAAAGAATCCCAGGGCTGATCTCCTTCAGAATGGACTGGTTGGATCTCCTTGCAGTCCAAGGGACTCTCAAGAGTCTTCTCCAATACCACAGTTCAAAAGCATCGATTCTTTGGGGCTTAGCCTTCTTCACAGTCCAACTCTCACATCCATACATGACCACAGGAAAAACCATAGCCTTGACTAGACGAACCTTTGTTAGCAAAGTAATGTCTCTGCTTTTCAATATGCTATCTAGGTTGGTCATAACTTTCCTTCCAAGGAGTAAGCGTCTTTTAATTTCATAGCTGCAGTCACCATCTACAGTGATTTTGGAGCCCAGAAAAATAAAGTCTGACACTGTTTCCACTGTTTCCCCATCTCTTTCCCATGAAGTGGTGGGTCCGGATGCCATGATCTTCATTTTCTGAATGTTGAGCTTTAAGCCAACTTTTTCACTCTCCACTTTCACTTTCATCAAGAGGCTTTTGAGTTCCTCTTCACTTTCTGCCATAAGGGTGGTGTCATCTGCATATTGATATTTCTCCTGGCAATCTTGATTCCAGTTTGTGTTTCTTCCAGTCCAGCATTTCTCATGATGTACTCTGCATATAAGTT
>NW_011494640.1:4279351-4279932 GCF_000754665.1 Bison bison bison
CCCTTTCCTATTTGGAACCAGTCTGTTGTTCCATGTCCAGTTCTAACTGTTGCTTCCTGACCCGCATACAAATTTCTCAAGAGGCAGATCAGGTGGTCTGGTATTCCCATCTCTTGAAGAATTTTCCACAGTTTATTGTGATCCACACAGTCAAAGGCTTTGGCATAGTCAATAAAGCAGAAATAGATGTTTTTCTGGAACTCTGCGCTTTGCTGGAGCAGCCGTGAAGAGATACCCCACGCCCAAGGTAAGAGAAACCCAAGTAAGTGTTGCAAGAGGGCATCAGAGGGCAAACACACTGAAACCATACTCACAGAAAACTAGTCAATCTGATCACACTAGGACCACCTTGTCTAACTCAATGAAACTAAGCCATGCCTGTGGGGCAACCCAAGACGGGCGGGTCATGGTGGAGAGATTTGACAGAATGTGGTCCACTGGAGAAGGGAATGGCAAACCACTTCAGTATTCTTGCCTTGAGAACCCCATGAACAGTATGAAAAGGCAAAATGATAGGATACTGAAAGATGAACTCCCCAGGTCAGTAGGGGCCCAATATGCTACTGGAGATCAGTGGAGAA
>NW_011494640.1:4280253-4301542 GCF_000754665.1 Bison bison bison
TACAAGACCTTTTAGAACTAACACCCAAAAAAGATGTCCTTTTCATTATAGGGGACTGGAATGCAAAAGTAGGAAGTCAAGAAACACCTGGAGTAACAGGCAAATTTGGCCTTGGAATATGCAATGAAGTAGGGCAAAGACTAATAGAGTTTTGCCAAGAAAATGCACTGGTCATAACAAACACCCTCTTCCAACAACACAAGAGAAGACTCTATACATGGACATCACCAGATGGTCAACACTGAAATCAGATTGATTATATTCTTTGCAGCCAAAGATGGAGAAGCTCTATATAGTCAGCAAAAACAAGACCAGAAGCTGATTGTGGCTCAGACCATGAACTCCTTATTGCCAAATTCAGACTTAAATTGAAGAAAGTAGGAAAAACCACTAGACCAGTAAGGTATGACCTAAATCAAATCCCTTATGATTATACAGTGGAAGTGAGAAATAGATTTAAGGACCTAGATCTGATAGATAGAGTGCCTGATGAACTATGGAATGAGGTTCGTGACATTGTGCAGGAGACAGGGATCAAGACCATTCCCATAGAAAAGATAGTTAAATAGTGGACATTTATCAATAGGCCTGTGGTCATATCCCGATAAACATAATGGAATTTACAATTTTGCTCTGTTACAGAGATAATTAGCATATTCTTTTAGGCGATGGGAGAGTCCAAGTACAAGTCCTGAGGCTCTTTTATCTGGGGGGGGTCTGGTTTTCCATTGGTATGCCATTTCTATAGAGAGCGGGCACAAAGTTCAGAGTCCATTGGGAGGGTGAACATGCGTGTAGCCTAATGTTCGCAGCCTGGCCTAAGATGGAGTCCAGCTCTGTCTGTTTCCTCCTTCAGGTTGAAGTCCCAAGCAGGGTTTTGGCTGGGTTCGAGTCCCAGCCACGTGGGTTCAAGTCCCAAGCAGAGTTTTGGCTGGGTTTGAGTCCCAGCCATGTGAGTACGAGTCCCATACTGGGTTTTGGCTGGGTTTGAGTCCAAACCATGTGGGTTCAAGTCCCAATCTGTGGTAAATGGTTTCAGGCTGAGGCACTGGAGGGTCACCCTGTTGCCTAGAAGTCATTGCAATCTTTTAATTATTAGAATATGCTTGGGTCCATTGATTAAAAAAAATACTGATGTGGCTACAGATAGAGTAAGTTACAGGGGAGAGACAGGTGTCAGAGAGGCCAGTTCAGAATTGCTGCTTTAATCCAAGCAGGATGATGAAGCCTGAAATAAGAGAGAAGCAGAGGGAAAAGTAGGGGGAGGACTCCAAAGACCCCTGAGGGCCAGGCTGTGGGAAGCCCCTGCCTTGGGAGAGAGCAGTCTAAGACACCGCCTCTGACCCGGGAGGACTGGTTGCTGTGTCTTATTTACGGAGGTACGCAAGGTGGCAGTTCAGAGTGGAGGAAGAAACTGACTTTGTAACCCTTGGAATTTGAAGATGTATAGGACACCAAAGGGAGCTGCCTGGAGTCCCGGAGGAAGGTGGCTCCTGCAGAGACCCTGTTTGGGTGCCATCATGGGGGCAGTCATCCCTGAAAGGTGGAGCGTAAACCAGAGAGGGTGCCCCAAGCAGAGGGCAGGACGTGGGGGTATAGACAGAAGAGAGTTGAGGTCACGAGGCCAAAGAGCTCATCTAGGGAGAGAGCACGGAAGGAGCAGACAGAAGGTAGGCAAAGAGGAAGGAGGCAGCCGAGAAGTCCCAGGGAAGATGTGGTCAAGAGAAAGAGGTCCAGGAAGCTAAGGTCAGAAAGTGTCCTTTGGGCTGGCCCCCAAGAGGGTGCCTGGTCCTCCCAAGGAAGAGTGCTGGAGGCCCTGCAGGGTCTGGCAGCAACTCTTCTCCATTCTTGGTGGAAATTAGTTCCTATAAAGGACCAAGGAAGGGAAGGATACTGAAATGAAAGGTGTGGCTGATGAGTAGGAGTAGGCCAATTATGGAGTAGGGCCCAGGAGGCGGGTGGGAGGGGCTCCTGGCCCCAGGGAAAGGTGTTGTTTTAGAGAAGGATTCTAGCTTCCCTTGGGCCTTGAGGGTGGAGAGCCAGGGCCTAAGGCTGTTGTAAATGAGAAAGTAGAATGCCCTGGGGGAGGGTCTGTTTTTCTCCAGGAAGTAGAAGGTGGGGTGACTGTGGAAGGGGAAGGGTGAGGAGCCTCCTGAGAGAAGAGACTTGGAACAGATGCTGGAGAGGTGGGAACGCGAGCTCCTGGGGGACTTCCTAGGCAGCTGCTGAGGGCGGAACAGTTGGAGATCCCCGACCTGTGTCATCACAAGATTTCTCCCCAGTGTGGTCAACCTCTGGGATGTAGGAGACGGGAGAGCTGACTGGGGGCCTGAACTGCCAGCCCTCCTCCATCAGGCTCAGAGGCCTCCTGGTCCCTGTGTGGTTGGGGACCTGAGGGCTGACCCTCGAGTTGGCGGATGAAGCTTCGCAGGTTCTTGGGAAGACAAATGCTGGGTCTTTTGACTCAGGTCTCTGAGCCCCACAGGCAGTAGAGGCATAAGTTGCCTTGAGCATGAAAACATTGGCCTAAATGCCAAGCAAGGCCTGGCAGGGGAGGAAGCCCTTAGGATCCCTCTTCAGAAATCTGGCTGAAAGTTCTGGAAAGCATCTCGAGGCCTCAGGGATGCCCCAGAAGATAGAAGCAGGCCGGGTTGGTCAAGGGAACCTGGTCATCTTCACAGCCTCATAGCAGACACCCCAGGCCTCTGGGCTCCGGCAGGCTTGAGCACTGGACTTCAGGCTGTGAATTGTTCTCCTGGCAAAGAGAGGTGCCCACTGGTCCTCTGGGAAGCTTCCTTGGGTGCAGCCCTGGTCCCCCCACTGTGGACCTACCTTCAGTGGACAAGCCTTCTGGGGATCACAGTGTGTGCCTGACATTCCGTTTGGCCTCTCAGTAATCCTATCGACCTGGTAAACAATTCCCTGCATTAAACTCCTGTTTTCATTTTTGGCTGCGCCTCACAGCTTGCTTGCAGGCTCTTAGTTCCCAGACCAGGGACGGAACCCAGGCCCTTGGCAGTGAAAGCACAGTCCTAATCACTGGACTGCCAGGGAGTTCCCAAACGCCTTCTGTTTTAAATACCTGATGTGGACTTTCGTGGTGATCCAGTGGTGAAGAATATGCCATGCAATGCAGAAGATGGGGGTTTGATCACTGGTTGGGGAAATAAGACTCCACATGCTGTGGGGCAACTAATCCCAAGTGCTCTAGAGCCCACATGATGCAAGGAAGATCCCGTGTGCTGCAACTAAAGCAGCCAGATAAATATTTAAAAATAAGTAAATATCTGATGTGACTTTTCTTTGCTGGTTGGAGCCTAATGGAGGCATTTGGCTTCTGGAGACCAGGAACTGGGAACTGGCACTAACCCTTCTGAAGATCAGCAGACTTCCTCCAAGGGCCTGGGAGACCCTCACATTCACATGAAGCCCATTGTGGTTGGGTGGGTCAGAAGAGTCCAGAACTGCCCACGGATGCCCAGAGTGGGAGCCTCAGGGCAGACAGGGGCAGTGGGTACTGGGGGCTGGCCAGGCCACGGCAGTGCGGCTGTGCCAGGCCAAAAGCCGAAGAGGTGGCCCACAGCTACTCAAGTACCTCTGGGGCTCTGGGCTGGTGTCAGAAGCTGGTCAAAGTCTCCACTGTGAAAATTCAGGGAAAAGAACTAAAATGATGCCTCTAGGGGGTATGGTAGCCTCCCACCTCTCCCCCACCCAGTCCCTCCTCTATCAAGGGGTATAGTGCTCTGGGCCATAGATAACCCCAGCCGGCCAGGGCAGGTGGGATCGCTCTCAGGTGGAACTGCCACCAAAAACCCAGCCAAAGTGAAAGTGAAAGTGTTGGTCACTCAGTTGTGTCCAGCTCTTTGTGACCCCATTGACTGTAACCCACCAGGCTCTTCCGTCCATGGGATTTCCCAGGCAAGAATACTGGAGTCAGTTGCCAGTTCCTTCAGAGGATCTTCCCAACTCAGGGATCTTCCCGACCCAGGGATTGAACCCAGGTCTCCCACATTGCTGGCAGACGCTTTACCATCTGAGCTACCAAGGAAGCCCAAAAAACCAGCCAAAGGCAGCATTTAAGAAAGCATCTATCAAAATATGAAAGGCCATCCTCTTTGACCCAACTGTCCTACAATTAAGTATTCTACAAGTGTAATTTGCACATGTGCAAAATGAAGTATGTAGGAAGGTTTATTGGCCTTCCCTGGTGATCCAGTGATTATGACTTTGTGCAGGGGGCACGGGTTCCATCTCTAGTCAGGGAACTAAGATCTCACATGCTACATGGAGTGCCAAAAAAAAAAAAGTATTAATAAAAGAGGAGACTTCCCTGGTGGTCCAGTGGTTACGAATCTGCCTTGCAATGCAGGGGACGTAGGTTTGATCCCTGGTCAGGGAACTGGTACCTGTGTGCCACTAACTAGAGAAAGCCCATGAGCCACAACAAAATAAATGATTAAAAAAATTTTTTAAGATTATTTACTGTTAAACTTATAATAACAAAACATAGGAAACAACCCTAAATGTCCAGCATGGAGACTGGTTAAATAAATGACCCTTCCACTCAAGGAACACTCTGTAGCTATTGAGAAGAACGAGGCAGCTCTGCATGCATTGATGCGGAATGAGTTAGGACATAAACTTAGTTACTGAAGAAGAAAGGAGAGTTCAGCACAGTGTATATAGTATGACTGCATTTGTATGAAATATAATACATATATCTAATTGTAAACACACTGGTGAATCTGAAAGGATAGAGAGACTGCTGCTGGCCCTGTCCTAGGACAGAGTGGCTAGAGGACAGGGAGGGAGGAGACAGTTCATTGTGTATTTTCTTGAACTTTCTGAACTTTGTGCCATTGGTGTGCTTTAAAACTCAACAAATAATTCACTTTTATAAAACTAAAAAATAAAAAAGGCAGATTTGGAAACAAACCTCCTACACCCCTGCCTTTACTCTGCACGGGTACTGTGGTCCTGGTTACGGGTTGGAGATGAGGGGTTGGGAGGACTCTGCTGGCCACAGAATAAAGCTGGAGGTAACTAAAGAGCCTCTTGATGAAGGTGAAAGAGGAGAATGAAAAAGCTGGCTTGAAACTCAGCATTAAGACAACTAAGATCATGGCAACCAGTCCCATCATTTCATGGCAAATAGATGGGGAGCAAGTGGAAACAGTGACAGATTTTCTTTTCTTAGGTTCCAAAATCACTGTGGGTGGTAACTGCAGCCATGAAAATAAAAGATGCTTGCTCCTTGGAAGGAAAGCTATGACCAAACTAGACAGCATATTAAAAAGCAGAGACATTACTTTGCCAATAAAGGTCCATCTAGTCAAAGCTATGGTTTTTCTAGTAGTCATGTATGGATATGCGAGTTGGACTATAAAGAGAGCTGAGCACTGAAGAATTGATGCTTTTGAACTGTGGTGTTGGAGAAGACTCTTGAGAGTCCCTTGGACTACAAGGAGATCCAACCAGTCCATCCTAAAGGAAATCAGTCCTGAATATTCACTGGAAGGGCTGATGCTGAAGCTGAAACTCCAATACTTTGGCCACCTGATGTGAAGAACTGACTCATTTGAAAAGACCCTGATGCTGGGAAAAATTGAAGGTGAGAGGAGAAGGGGATGACAGAGGATGAGATGGTTGGATGGCATCACCTACTCAATGGATGTGAGTTTGAGTAAACTCCAGGAGTTGGCGATGGACAGGGAGGCCTGGCATGCTGCAGTCCATTGGGTAGCAAAGAGTTGGAAACGATTGAGCGACTGAACTGAACTGAGACAGCATATTAAAAAGCAGACATCATGTTGCTGACCAGGACCAACTTAGAGAGCATATTAAAAAGCAGAGACATCACTTTGCTGAAAAAGGTCCATATAGTCAAAGCTATGGTTTTCCCAGTAGTCACGTATGGATGTGAGAGTTGGACCATAAAGAAGGCTGAGCACTGAAGAATTGATGCTTTTGAATTGTGGTGCTAGAGAAGACTCTTGAGAGTCCCTTACACTGTAAGGAGATCAAACCAGTCAATCCTAAAGGACATCAACCCTGAATATTCCTTGGAAGGACTGATACGAAAGCTGAAGTTCAAATACTTTGTCCACCTGCGAAGAACCAACTCATCAGAAAAGACCCCGATGCTGGGAAAGTTTGAAGGGAAAAGGAGAAGGGGACGGCAGAGGATGAGATAGGTAAGATAGCATCACTGACTCAATGAACATGAATTTGAGCAAACTCCGGGAGATGGAAGACAGAGAAGCTTGGTTGTGCTATAGTCCATGGGGTGGTAAAGATTCAGACACGACTTAGTGACTGAACAATGAGAAGCTTTAATTACACATCTGAGCATTTGGGTAGCCACCTGTTTCCCTTCCAGACTCTCAGACTCAGGTCGCTTGAGGATGTGGATTGAACCAACTCTGCCTTATTCCTAGTACATGAGCATACCCTTGCAAAAGGGAACAGGCATTCCTGCCTTCATTTAACAGATGAAAAATAGGGAGGCAGAAATCCACACAGTGAAGAAGCAACATTTCATTTCATTCTCCCACCCACTGCATGTCAGGGAGGTTCACATCTTACCATTTCTACTCCTGCAAAGTCTTGTGCATTTGCTAGGGACATCATTTCATTCTAAACAATATTCTGTTCTTCCCTGTTATGACTGTAGGCAATTTACTTCATTTGATGTTTATATACTTTTATTTTTAAAATTTTAGATGCTCTAGTTTTTTGCTTAAATTTCAGCTTTGAGGTATAATTGACATACAATATTTTAAGATATTTAAAGTGTACATTGTAGTGATTTGATAGATCTATATACTGTGAAAGGATTTCCCAAGTAGTTAATTAACACATCCAACACCTCACATTTTTATCCTTTTTTTGTGTGTGAGAATATTTAAGTTGTACTATTTTAGCAAATTTCAGTTATACTATACAGTGTTATAACTGAAATTTGCTAAAATAGTACAACTTAAATATTTAAGGCAATGGCACCCCATTCCAGTACTCTTGCCTGGAAAATCCCATGGACGGAGGAGCCTGGTAGGCTGCAGTCCATGGGGTCGCTAAGAGTCGGACACGACTGAGCGACTTCACTTTCACTTTTCACTTTCATGCATTGGAGAAGGAAATGGCAACCCACTCCAGTCTTCTTGCCTGGAGAATCCCAGGGACGGGGGAGCCTGGTCGGTTGCCGTCTATGGGTCACACAGAGTTGGACACGACTGAAGCGACGCAGCAGCAGCAGCTGCAGCATACAGTGTTATCAATCATAGTCACCATGTTTTACATGAGGTCCTCAGACCTTATTCATCTTTTCGAAAAATTCATTATTATTATTATTTTTTTGGCTGCAGTGGGTCTTCATTGCTGCATCCGAGCTTTCTCCAGTTGTAGCAGGCTAGCGCTACTCTTCATTGTGGTGCACTGGCTTCTCATCGTAGTGGCTTCTGTTGTTGCACAGGCTGTAAGTGTGAGGGCTTCAGTAGTTGCAGCATGTGGGCTCAGTCATCGTGGTGCATGAACTTAGGTGCTCCTCGGCACGTGGAATCTTCCCAAATTAAGGATCAAACTGTCTCCAACACTGGCAGGTGGATTCCTATCCACTGTACCACTAGGGAAGTCCAGACCTTATTCATCTTATAACTGAAAGTTAGTACCCTTTTACCAACTTCTCCCCATAGCCTCCACCTCCTAGCTATTGCAATAGTGTTTTAATGAACATGAGAGTGCAGATATCTTTCAGCAATACTATTTTAATATTTTGAGGAACCTCCATATTATTTTCCATAGTGGCTGCAACAATTTACATTCCATTACTTTTAAATCAATCTTCTGGCATTTAAGAAAGTGTTCCCTCCTTTTCTCCAGCCAGTTGATGCCTTGTAAATGCCCATCTGGGGTTCCCTGGTAGCTTAGCTGGTAAAGAATCTGCCTGCAATACAGGAGACCCTTGTTTGATTCCTGGGTTGGGAAGATTCCCTGGAGAAGGGATAGGTTACCCACTCCAGTACTCATGGGCTTCCCTGGTGGCTCAGAAGGTAAAGAATCCATCTGCAATGTGGGAGACCTGGGTTTGATCCCTGGGTTGGGAAGATCCCCTGGAGGGCATGGCAACCCACTCCAGTAGTCTTGCCTGGAGAACCCCCATGGATAGAGGATCCTGGTGGCTACAGTCCATGGGGTCCCAAAGAGGTCAGACACGACTGAGTGACTAAGCACCTGCACAACTGCCCATCCAGCCTCCGATTCTTCCCAAAGAAGACAGCAGCAGACAGGAATTATCCTAATTTTCATGCCCATACTCCATTCACTGAATGGACACTTATTAATGTCCATTTTATGCACTTTTATGCACTGGGAACTGTCTGGACACTTAAGAGGCATTAAGCCATCTGCATCAGTTACACAGGTACACTTACCTTTAGCGTCAAATTGGTCTGGACCAAGGGGAAGCCCCTTGGTTTGACAATCCTCAGTCAGTCTTGTCTTCTCGTGGTTCTTTCCTGAGCTTCCAAGTCCCCCTTTACTGGCTCCTTTCCCATAGGCTATAAGCCACGGAGAAACTTGTGACTACTCCCTCTCCCAGGGGCACTTCCCACAGGGGCCTTACAACTTCTCTATCCACAGCAGTGTGGCTGCTATCCATCACACTTGCCAAAACCTCTGATATCTTTTAGTACCAAATCCAGTAGACCCTCTCAGGCCTTACCTTATTTGACTTTTCTGGAGGCACTGGACACTGTTCTTTGCTTCCCTTTTTCTTAAATTCTTTCTTCCCTTGGCTTCCAAAATTCCCCTTTCCTATCTTGGCTTCTGACTCCGGGCCTTTTCCCACCACTGGACCTGGGTCTGCCCAGCCTTCTCCTCTCATTCCGTCTGCTATTCTAGGCTGGTCCCTTCTGTCATCTGTCTGCAGCCAAGCGGCCACCTTCTCAGAGCCAATTGCCTAAAGTGACTGGTATTTCTCATGCACGCAGCATGTCCAACACTGAATTCAGGAGCTTCCCCCCAAACCTGCAGCCCTGTTGGCGTCACTCCACTTACATACACACATTCAACAGATAATGGCAATAAATGATCCTTTATCCCTCTCCATGAAGTGAAGTGAAAGTCGCTCAGTTGTGTCCGACTCTTTTCGACCCCATGGACTATACAGTCCATGGAATTCTCCAGGCCGGAATACTGGAGTGGGTAGCCTTTCCCTTCTCCACGGGATCTTCCCAACCCAGGCATCAAACCCAGGTCTCCTGCATTGCAGGCAGATTCTTTACCAGCTGAGCCACAAGGGAAGCCCAAGAATACTGGAATGGGTAGCCAATCCCTTCTCCAGTGGATCTTCTTGACCCAGGAATCGAACTGGGGTCTCCTTCATTGCAGGTGGATTCTTTACCAACTGAACTATCATGGAAGCCCATAATTCAAGTCACCAAGTCTGTTAATAATAACACTAACTAGTATTGAGGGCTTATTATACATCTCATTTAATACTTGTTACAACCCCAAAGTCAGGTGCTATTAATATCCCCATTTTATAAAGAAACTGGGATGACAGAGTAGGGTCTATTTCAATCCTAGTTCCAGGATTCCCTGGTGGTCCAGTGGCTGACTCCACGCTCTCAATGCAGAGGGCCCAGGTTTGATCCCTGGTCAGGGTACTAGATCCCCCTGCCACAAATAAAGTTTGCATGCTGCAACTAAGACCTTATGCAGGTCAGGAAGAAACAGTTAGAACTGGACATGGAACAACAGACTGGTTCCAAATAGGAAAAGGAGTTCGTCAAGGCTGTGTATTGTCACCCTGCTTATTTAACTTCTATGCAGAGTACATCATGAGAAACGCTGGGCTGGAAGAAGCACAAGCTGGAATCAAGATTGCTGGGAGAAATATCAATAACCTCAGATATGCAGATGACACCACCCTTATGGCAGAAAGTGAAGAGGAACTAAAAAGCCTCTTGATGAAAGTGAAAGAGGAGAGTGAAACAGTTGGCTTAAAGCACAACATTCAGAAAACGAAGATCATGGCATCCGGACCCACCACTTCATGGGAAATAGATGGGGAAACAGTGGAAACAGTGTCAGACTTCATTTTTCTGGGCTCCAAAATCACTGCAGATGGTGATTGTAGCCATGAAATTAAAAGATGCTTACTCCTTGGAAGGAAAGTTATGACCAACCTAGATAGCATATTGAAAAGCAGAGACATTACTTTGCCAACAAAGGTCCGACTAGTCAAGGCTATGGTTTTTCCAGTGGTCATGTATGGATGTGAGAGTTGGACTGTGAAGAAAGCTGAGCGCCGAAGAATTGATGCTTTTGAACTGTGGTGTTGGAGGAGACTCTTGAGAGTCCCTTGGACTGCAAGGAGATCCAACCAGTCCATTCTGAAGGAGATTAGCCCTGGGATTTCTTTGGAAGCTGCTAAGCTGCTAAGTCACTTCAGTTGTGTCCAACTCTGTGTGACCCCATAGACGGCAGCCCACCAGGCTCCCCCGTCCCTGGGACTCTCCAGGCAAGAACACTGGAGTAGGCTGCCATTTCCTTCTCCAATGGGTGAAAGTGAAAAGTGAAAGTCAAGTTGCTCAGTCATGTCTGACTCTTAGCGACCCCATGAATCGCAGCAAGCCAGGCCTCCCTGTCCATCACCAACTCCCGGAGTTCACTCAGACTCACGTCCATCAAGTCAGTGATGCCATCCAGCCATCTCATCCTCTGTCGTCCCCTTCTCCTCCTGCCCCCAATCCCTCCCAGCTTCAGAGTCTTTTCCAATGAGTCAACTCTTCGCATGAGGTGGCCAAAGTACTGGAGTTTCAGCTTTAGCATCATTTCTTCCAAAGAAATCCCAGGGCTGATCACTTTCATCAAGAGGCTTTTTAGCTGTTCTTCACTTTCTGCCATAAGGGTGGTGTCATCTGCATATCCGAGGTTATTGATATTTCTCCCAGCTATCTTGATTCCAGCTTGTGCTTCTTCCAGCCCAGCGTTTCTCATGATGTACTCTGCACAGAAGTTAAATAAGCAGGGTGACAATAAACAGCCTTGACATACTCCTTTTCCTATTTGGAACCAGTCTGTTGTTCCATGTCCAGTTCTACCTGTTGCTTCCTGACCTGCATATAGGTTTCTCAAGAGGCAGGTCAGGTGGTCTGGTATGCCCATCTCTTGAAGAATTTTCCACAGTTTATTGTGATCCACACAGTTAAAGGCTTTGGCATAGTCAATAAAGCAGAAATAGATGTTTTTCTGGAACTCTCTTGCTTTTTCCATGATCCAGCGGATGTTGGCAATTTGATCTCTGGTTCCTCTGCCTTTTCTAAAACCAGCTTGAACATCTGGAAGTTCATGGTTCACATATTGCTGAAGCCTGGCTTGGAGAATTTTGAGCATTACTTTACTAGTGTGTGAGATGAGTGCAATTGTGCGGTAGTTTGAGCATTCTATTTATTAATAGATATTATTTATTTTATGTTAATAGGTATTTATTTAATAAATACGTAAAAATATTAAAATTTATTTGGTTTACTGTGAGCAGCACACAAACAATATTTAATCTCAAGAAACCTCTAGTACTAGGAATTGTTCACAGTAGGAACCACCCTGGTGGTCACAGGATATTGTAACTGCGGGCTGAGGAGAAGAACTTGTCAGGCCAGCCACAAACCAGAGCCTTTGACTATGTAAAAGTGGTCAAATAAATGCTCAAAAAAATAAATTCTAGTTCCTAGCTATGTGACCCTGGACAAGTTAATCTATCTCTCTGCCTCAGTTTCTGTAAAACAGTGGTAATTTATTTTTAGAGGTATAAAGAACTGGAATAGTGCTTAGAAATTCATAATTATTATAGAAGTATCAGCAATTACTTTTTTTTTTTTTTTAATCTCAGGCTGACTCCAAAGCAAAGCACTTGAACACTCATATACTCAGACTTTCTCCAGTGCTCCCTTTACCTAAATACTTCATTCATTCAACAAATTTTCACCACTACTTGTATCAAGCAATGCTTAAGGCACCAGGAATACAGCAGAGAACACAGGTTGTATTCTTTGAGGCTGGGGAAAGAGCAAATGGGCAGTAAACAGACAAAAAATGCTAGGTAGTGGTTAAGAACCTGCCTCCATTAGGGTGGTGTGGTAGGAAGCCTCTGCGTGGCACTTTTCACTGGAGGGTGGGGGAAGGCCTCTTAAGAGGTGATATAAGCTGAGATCTGAACTGACAAGTCAGCCATGCCAATATTTCTATAACTCATCGTTGTCACTTGAGCATGTTCCCTGCTTATCTCCCTAGCCTCTTCCCATGAGTGTCCAAAGCTTGCTCTGTGCCAAACTGCTTGCAAACACTGGGGTTTTATTCTACCACGCCTTGGCTTATGCTGTTTTTTCTGTCCCTAGTCACCCAGTACGTGTCCACTTGGCTCCATCCCAGAGTTCAAAATGAAAACCTCCTTAGGATGCTCACCAGATATCAGAAAGCAGGGTGCAGACCAGAGCATGGGCCCGTCTCCTCCCTGATCAGACAGCCCCAGTGGGTAGCTGTGGGCTTCCTATTCACTTAGTCACAGGAGTGTTTTAGTAAGAACTGCAAAATAATTTGATGGCTCAGAGAAATCCCCATCAGCCCTTGTTAAAATACAAAACCCTGGGCCCAGCCCCACATCTCCTTAATTAGGAACCCCAGAGGTGATTCTGAACATTAGTTCATTTGGGGAAACATCGTCATAGCTGAAGATACCTTGGTTTTGTTTCAGGTACCAGATGCCAGATATAACTTACTACCTGGGCAGCTCTAAACTGAAGAAAGTGCTCTGGGCTGTTTTACACCAATTAAGTTTTGCCAATGATCCATCTGAACAACTGGCAAAAGCACAACGCAAAGGCAATCTTCTATTCCGTCCAGGGAACCTTCCTTTAGACTCTTTTGACTAACTCCTGGACCATCTGACACTGACTTAGCAGCCAACGTTTTTAAAAAGGAGGTGCTTTCGTTCCAAATAACAAAGAGGGAACTTTTAAGTGGTCAAAGGCCCTGCTTTGTGGTTGGCCTGACCAAGTTCTCCTCAGCCCGCAGTTATCCCGTGACCACCAGGGTGTTGCCTACTGTGAAAAATACCTAGCACATGAGGTTTCTTGAGATTAAATATTATTTGTGCGCTGCTCACTGTAAACCTCACATACTAGATTGTCTGTATCAGCAGTTCTCAGGAGGCAGTTTCTGAGATGGGGCACCGGGGGAATCACCAGCAGACAGGGGTACTTTCTGGCGCGGTTCATTAGCAGGGGGAACTAAGGTGGGCGCTCAACGTGGTGGAGTCTGAATTCCCGAAAGTCTTGGGCTCTTTAGAGAGGAAACCGGACAAACTCTTTTCTGCACTGCCTCCAGGAGGCTTTGTGTAGAATGTGGGCCGGGGCCGCCCGTGAAGCCTCTCAGGAAACCCAAGCCCTCCGAGGCAGACAAGACCCTCCCTGACTGAAAAATCAGAGACAACTGGTATCCACCGCCCGGGAGTTAAGGAACACGCGGCGCCAAAATGTCCGTCCCAAAGCGCAGGCGCCGAGAGCGCGGGCCGTGGATGGGCACTCCGGATACCGCGCCAATAGCCCAATCAGAGCTGGCTTTGCACAAAGCGAGTCCCGCCCCAGGCCGCCGCCACGAATCCCCTCCCCCTTCCTTGGCCGCGTCGGCCCGCCCACTCCGGCCCGCGCCCCGCCCCGCGCCGTTCTCAGCTAGAGGCTCGCGATTGGCTCATGAGAGGGACGCGAAATCTGGTTGGTCGAGGCGGAGTCACGAGGGTGCCGTCGTCGCCTTTCCAGAGGCGATTACTGGGCAGGCTCAGTCTTTCGCCTCAGTCTCGAGCGCTAGCTGGCAGCCAAGCGTACGCGCTCAGGGATTAGCGGCCGCCATCGACGGTGCTTAGGTTCCTCTGGACTCGTCTGCGCCACTCGCTCGCCACACACTCCGCCGTCATAAGCCGCCATCATGGTAAAGCTCGCAAAGGTAAGAGGCCTTGCCCGCGCGAGCACGGACATCAAGGCCCGTTTTTCGAGGAGCGCGCGCCCTGCGCCGCCAGGAGGAGGGCCTGCGCGCCGTCCCGGGCGCGTTCGAGGGCGCCATGCTGTGGGAAGTCTCGCGCGATTAGCTGGGAGGTCTCGCGTTTTTAGCTGCTTCGTAGCGAAGTGAAGAGCTTCGGCAGGTGCCGCGCTGGTAGTGAATGCGGCGGGGAAGGACTTCAGGGCCGGGAGCGGGGAGGGGGAGAAGGGCCTCGGACTGATGAGGCGAAACTCCTGCGACGGGCCGGAGCGGGGCCCCGCCTCCTGACGCACGTGCCGCGGCGCGGGGCTCGCCACGTGGGCCGTGCCGTGTAGGGCCGGCGGCCTGCGGAGGGACCTGGCCTTGTGGGGAGGGCGGCGGTGCACCTCGTCTCCGGTCCCGGTCCAGCGGGGTGGGTGGACGGGAGCGGGGTGGGTGGACGGGAGCGGGGTGGGTGGACGGGAGCGGGGTGGGTGGACGGGAGCGGGGCTCCGGTAGGAGGCCCTGCCGCATGCTTTCTGCGCCAGGCTGCGCGCACGTGGTGGCCTGCGACTTGTCCCACGTGGCCGTTCCAGGGCTGAAAGGGGCGGGGTTGGTAACCTGGGAAAGGAAGTCTTAATAGAAGACTACGGGTTAGACGTGTTTTTTTTAAAGCTGCCTTCAGAATAGGGTGGTGGGATTTGGTGCCACAGTTTACCTCAAAGGCTTTTTCAAGGTGGTTTTCCTCACGTGAAGGGCCTCGAATTGTTGGCAGTTACATTGGTCCAGTTGTAGTCCGCATTGAGAAACGGTGCGGTGAAGCAAGGTTCGATTCGGGTTGGAGGTGTAATTTTTAAAAAGGGGTGTGCTTAAAGAACGTAGCAAGAAGAGAGTAGCCTTTTTATCCAAAGCAAAAGTTTTTTTTTTTTTTTTAAAGAACTTGAGAGAAAATACGTAGGAAATTGAGTGCTAAGTCGCTTTGGTCGTATCCATTTCTTTGCGACTCCATGGACTGTAGCCCGTCAGGCTTCTCTGTCCATGGAATTCTCTAGGCAAGAATACTGGAGTGGGTTGCCATACCCTCCAGGGGATCTTCCCGATCCAGGGTTTGAACCTCCGTCTCTTATGTTTCCTACAGCCGGGTTCTTTTATCACTAGCGCCACCTGGGAAGCCCTGTGTTAACATTGGTATGAAGGATAATTTTTATGTAAATTGTAGTTAACAGTATGAAGAGGGAGTTCTAAGGGACATTAGTGCCGTTTTGCTATGAAGAATGGCTTGAAATGAGGGAGGGTGTAATGTGTCACGTCTGTTTTAGGCCGGTAAAAATCAAGGTGACTCCAAGAAAATGGCTCCTCCCCCAAAGGAGGTAGAAGAAGATAGTGAAGATGAGGAAATGTCAGAAGATGAAGACGATGAGAGCAGTGGAGAAGAGGTAATTGTATATAGTTCAATGTTGAATTGCCTTAAACTACAAAATGGAGACTTAAAGCAGGTGGTATTGGATGTCTGAAAATATTGGCAGAAAAACCAGGATTCTGTTAATTCACATAGGACCTGTTGTAATGGTCGAGCATTTCACAAAGTTGTATTGACCTGTCATGATGGCACAAGAATATTTGAATGAACTTGAGAGCAAAGATCTGTAGGTGTGTGTATGTGCATGCACATGCGTGCACACCTTCTGCAGGGCTTGGTGTGATATATTGTAGTAAATCACTAGTTTCCCACTTTCAACATGTTAGTTCCACATACCAGATAAACAGAGTGAGTTCTACATACCAGGTAAACAGGGTGGACAGTTAACTGTCCTGCGAATGGCAGCTCTGAGCATTATATTCAGGTCAGAGGTTAGCCTTATCAGATTCTTCTAGCTTCCCAGTAGGATCAGTTGGTCTCTGTTACCCTGTATGAGTTTGATAATACTAATCACTGTTACAGTGGTGTGGATTGAGAGTTGCCGCCTTTCATTGTATTAGCACTTATTTAGAACTCCCAGCTACTGTTGATTCACTGTAAAGAAGACTCATTGCTTTATTTGTTCATATTTCTTATTTAGAATTTAATGAAGGTTTTATTTTGGCACATGTTACCTGATAAAACCAATAGTTAACAAAAAGTAGTTTTGAGTCTAACTTTAAATATAGACAAGTGATGGTTTTTATCAAGCTAATGTGGTCTTTACTAACTTTGCCACTATTGATTATCCCACTGGCCTTTTTTGATGTTCATTTTCTCTTTGGTTCTAAGAATGAGCATTCATTGAACTTCCTACCTCCACCCACTGTGAGAGCCCCAAATGACTTAATAACATTTAACAGGTTGTCTTCTCTATGTGTTAAGGCTTTATGTGTCAAGTCATAATCCTTAAAGCAGTGTATAAAGAGCCAACTCAGTGGAAAAGACCCTGATGCTGGGAAAGGTTGATGGCAAAAGGAGAATAGGGCAGACAGAAGAGGATGAGATGGTTAGGTAACATCACTGACCCAGTGGACGTGGATTTGAGCAAACTCCAGGAGATGGTGAGGACAGGGACGGCTGGCTGCAGTCCAGAGTTGGATGTGATTTAGTGACTGAACAACAGTTATTTTCAGATGTGAAAACTATAGAGGCTTAAAATTAAGTTTTAAAACTTTGTCTAAGCCCATGCAGTGGCATCTAGTCTATTTTCAGGGTCTGTGTTAGAGTTTCCTGCAAGATTAAGACTGTGACTTCAAGTGTACAGAACATGTTAATTTGACCCTACCTTTTAACTTGTTCACATCTGGTGCATGTGGTGGTGAACTGAGGCAGTGCTAGAGTTGAGCATTTATTTATGGGACAACTCTTTGAGTTTGAAAACAAGCTTATGTTGTTTTTTGTTTATTCTTAAAGGTTGTTATCCCTCAGAAAAAAGGCAAGAAGGCTGCCACAACTCCAGCAAAGAAGATGGTGGTTTCCCCAACAAAAAAGGTTGCAGTTGCCACACCAGCAAAGAAAGCAGTTGTCACCCCTGGCAAAAAGGCAGCAGCTATGCCAGCCAAGAAGACAGTTACACCTGCCAAAGCAGTGGTTACACCTGGCAAAAAGGGAGCCACCCCAGGCAAAGCAGTGGTAGCAACCTCTGGTAAGAAGGGAGCAGCCACCCCAGGCAAGGGAGCAAAGAACGGCAAGAATGCCAAGAAGGAAGACAGTGATGAAGAAGATGAAGATGACAGTGAAGAGGAAGACGATGATGATGAAGAGGAGGATGAGCCAGCAGTGAGGAAGGCAGCTGCTGCTTTTGGTGCTGCTCCTGCCACAGATGATGAGGATGACGAGGATGACGATGATGACGACGATGAGGAGGAGGAGGAGGATGAGGAGGATGAGGAGGACGAAGATGGTAAGGCATTGTATTGGTAGTTCCTGGACTCCTGTTTGCAAGGTACATTAGGGATGAGGTGCGGGTGGTAGAACTACATATTACTGAAAACCTGGGGGGTTAGATAAGAATCATCCCAGGGATTCTCTGGGCTGATTGTGATGCACTAGATTGGGACCCATGAAAGATTGCCTGCTTGTGTTGCTGAGTCCTTTCTATGCTTTGCAACCCCACAGACTATAGCTGCTCCTGAGTAAAATGCTTCAAACAGCTCATTCTGTGTTTTACTTATCATAGCTGTAAGCACAGTGGCATGAATAAGATTACATTTATTTTCCTTTAGGTCTTCATGAACTGGGATAGAACTCAGTTTTTGACTAGGTGGTTTCTCTTTCAGACTCTGAAGAAGAACCTATGGAGATTGTACCAGCCAAAGGAAAGAAAGCTCCAGTAAAAGCTGTTCCTGTGAAGGCTAAGAGCACTGCTGAAGATGAAGATGAAGAGGATGATGATGATGATGATGATGAAGAGGAGGAGGAAGAGGATGACGATGATGAAGACGACGACGATGAGGAGGAGGAGGAGGAGGAGGAAGAGGAGGAAGAGGAAGAAGGTAATGAGTTGGATTCTCAAGTACATTGATATGAGTTTTGTTTAAAAGGAGGTACTTGAGTATGTGTGGATGACGCTTGTGGATGACATAGATTGTTTGAACTCTTGTCCAGAGCCTGTCAAAGAAGCACCTGGAAAACGAAAGAAGGAAATGGCCAAACAAAAAGCAGCTCCTGAAGCCAAGAAACAAAAAGTGGAAGGTAACTTAGAGAATTGGGGGATTGGGAAATGATACCACATAGCACAAGTGATGAACAATAAAGGGACTTAATACTGAAACCTGATGTTATATTTCAATGTGCTGATGTGCTGTGTACAGAAATAATTTGATTAATATTTAAGTATACTGGAAAATTGACTAATTTGAGAAAATTTTTGTATAGGCACAGAACCAACTACGTCTTTCAATCTCTTTGTTGGAAATCTGAACTTCAATAAATCTGCTCCTGAATTGAAAACGGGTATCAGTGATCTTTTTGCTAAAAATGATCTTGCTGTTGTTGATGTCAGAATTGGTGTGTCTAGGTAAGTATAGGGGGCCTGTGTCATAACATCACACATTGTTTGTGGGTCTGCTGTTGCTTTTTCCTTTCAATTTTAGGACCTTAGCTCATTATTCTTAAACAAGAATATCTAAAAGTCTTCAAAAATTAGATATTATTGAATTAAATAATCTGATTATCAAATTGTGAAACCCCCAAATTGAAATTTTCATAATTCCCCTTAATTTTTGATATTACACAAACTAAACATTTCTTAGACCTGAAAAGCCATAATAGTGAATGCTTTTAAACAGGATTCTCTTAGTGCTTAAACAGGTTCTTTTATCATGTGCTATTAGTTGTTAAGCAGCAGTGTAGCTAATGAAGATCTCAGAGATGAACTTGCATCATTAGGTCTTGATACTTACAGACCTTGTTCTGTAGCCCCATCTTAAAGGGCTTAACTTAATTTTGTTAATAGTACAGGTGCTTCTTAATCTTGGTTTGCACTATTATGTTAGTGTTACTGCTTGTCCAGAGTACTTGGTAGCTGTGACTTTTGTGGGTTTGTCCCACCACCTCCTGACCTGTAATTTTTAAAATTTTTGTCTCTTCACTTTAAAGGAAGTTTGGCTATGTGGATTTTGAATCTGCCGAAGACCTGGAAAAAGCCTTGGAACTC
Organism: Bison bison bison; assembly: GCF_000754665.1. NCBI lineage: Eukaryota > Metazoa > Chordata > Mammalia > Artiodactyla > Bovidae > Bison > Bison bison. Next base: position 4,299,387 of record NW_011494640.1, read on the forward strand.
ACTGGTTTAAAAGTCTTTGGCAATGAAATTAAACTAGAAAAACCAAAGGGAAAAGACAGTAAGAAAGGTATGTAAAGCTTTAGGTAACGCTGATACTAATAGCTTGTTCATAGCTATGTATCTAATTTAATGTAGACAAGCTGGGGTAAGTAGTTTAACCTTTTTCTTTTGGCTTCCTCATATGTTGAGGATTAAATGAATTAGAATGTTAAATGTTTACATCAGTGCTTGGCACTGCTTGCTAGACTTAAAAAATAATTGGTTCAGTATATCTAAATTAATAGTCTTTTCCTCACTGGACTAGAGCAGATCTCTTAACTACTCTCTCTGCATCTTTTACCCTTTTCTAGACACTTGTCACTTTTCAAGTGTGTGTTCATCACCTTTTTATTTGGGGCACCTGCATTGTATACCTTATGAAATCCTAGTTCCCTGACCAGGAATCAAACCGTGCCCCATGCAGCAGTGGAAGCACAAGAGCCCCAACCATTGGACCATGAGGGAATTATCTACAGTATTTTTTCCCATAGTCTTTTAAATTAAAACATACTGAACACTTTATATACATAGCATATGATATTTAGCTCTCTTTTTAAGTGTTCAGCACATAGTTAGCTGTCAGCTGTGAAAACAGTTTGTTTTTCCATTGCTGTATCTCCATAATATATAATAGCAGAGTGCCTTTTACATTATTAAATCTAAAAATTATAATTTTTTTGGTTGTGCCCTGTTGCAAGCAGGGTCTTAATTCCCCAACCAAGGATCAAACCTGTGCTCCTGCATTAGGAGCTCAGTCTTCACCACTGGACTACCAGAAAAGTCCATAAAAATTTTAGCAAGAACTTGTACATTGGTCAGTCTTTGATCTTTGGGACAAGAAGGGTCTTTTAAGCCATTCAGTTCATTTTTATGTTTTTTTTTTTTAATCTAGATCGAGATGCAAGAACACTTCTGGCTAAAAATCTGCCTTACAAAGTTACTCAGGATGAATTAAAAGAAGTGTTTGAAGATGCTGTGGAGATCAGATTAGTCAGCAAGGATGGAAAGAGTAAAGGGTATGTTTTGTGTCTACTGAAATGTTTCATTAAAATTAATGCACTTTAATTTATAGAAGAAATGTTTATTTAACGTTCCTATGTTTGTGATTTTGGGCAAATTATTCTATAACCTCAGTTTTCTATCTGTACAGTGAGGATAATGTACCTAATTCAGAATAATTTTATTATAAACTAACATAAAAGTACTACCTAAGGTCTAGCTTTCTAGAAGTATCGGGTAAGCTTTCTGTAGTGGGAGGAAAGTTTTAGTTGAAAAGTGGAAAATGGCAGAAACCTTGACCATTTCAATTAGTATAAAACGGCATTTTTATTTTACTTGTCTGAAATAGTCATATTGCTGAGATTAAGAAAGAATTAATATGGTTTTTAAAACCAAGTGAGTTCTTTACTTTTTTCCCCCCTATTGTAGGATTGCTTATATTGAATTTAAGACAGAAGCTGATGCAGAAAAAACCTTGGAAGAAAAGCAGGGAACAGAGATAGATGGGCGATCCATTTCTCTGTACTACACCGGAGAGAAAGGTCAAAGTCAAGACCATAGAGGTGGAAAGAACAGCACTTGGAGTGGTAAGAATTTAAGTTTCCTTCTGGGTTCTGAAATTTAGGAGAGAAAAGAAATCCTTTGCATCTTTGTACTTTATATAGTGGATAAACTGGATATAGATCAGCATGCTATACGTCTATTTGTAATTGTCTTGAATGAGAGCTATATGAAATATTTGTGCTAGAACATAGATAAATCTAGCTTCCTTTGTATGTTTTATACTGTAAAGAACTTAGATTGTGTGCATTTAAATTAGAATATTGTTCTAGGAAGACACAGGGCTATAGTCAGCTTGCACATCTGCACAGTAGGAATGGAAGGAACCAGCATGTAAGTACTTAACAGGTATTTGATGTTGAGTAGCAAGTAGGATGGAGAAGGCAATGGCACCCCACTCCAGTACTCTTGCCTGGAAAATCCCATGGACAGAGGAGCTTGGTAGGCTGTAATCCATGGGATCTCGAAGAGTTGGACATGACTGAGCAACTTTCACTTCACTTTCATGCATTGGAGAAGGAAATGGCAACCCACTCCAGTGTTCTTGCCTGGAGAAT
>NW_011494640.1:4301642-4317229 GCF_000754665.1 Bison bison bison
TCCATGGGATCTCGAAGAGTTGGACATGACTGAGCAACTTTCACTTCACTTTCATGCATTGGAGAAGGAAATGGCAACCCACTCCAGTGTTCTTGCCTGGAGAATTCCAGGGACAGGGGAGCCTGCTGGGCTGCTTGTCTATGGGGTTGCACAGTCGGACATAACTGAAGCGACTTAGCAGCAGCAAGTAGGATTCCACCTATATTAACATTGGTGTGTTACCTCTCTGAAGTACAGAAGTTCTTGGAGAACACGGTACAACTGTGACTTAAGTTGGGATGTACTGCTTCAGAGTCTTAACTTGACATCTCTTTATTTATAGGTGAATCAAAAACCCTGGTTTTAAGCAACCTCTCCTATAGTGCAACGGAAGAAACTCTTCAGGAAGTATTTGAGAAGGCAACTCATATCAAGGTGCCCCAGAACCAAAATGGCAAATCTAAAGGGTAAAGTATATTTATGTCACCAGTTAACAGGCTTTTTAAGAGTTGTCTTGTGGAAGTGAAATCATGTTCTCACATTTAGCAGAAGCTGCATTGTTTAAGGATTTGCTTGAGGAAAAAGGCTTGGTGGCAGCAGCAGAGTCATGTGCTTAGTAACTTACTCTAAGTATTGACTTAATCCTCAGGTATGCATTTATAGAATTTGCTTCATTTGAAGATGCTAAAGAAGCTTTAAATTCATGTAATAAAAGGGAAATTGAGGGCAGAGCCATCAGACTGGAGTTGCAAGGACCCAGGGGATCACCTAATGCAAGAAGCCGTAAGTCACTTTGTTAACAGGAATTTGTGGTTGGGTCCTGAGATCTACAGAAGAACATTTGCTTCTTTCTGTTGCTGCTGAGTAAATGATACTGGATATGATGACTGATTATCTGAGAAGTAACTGATGAAATCTCAAGAAAATTCCTCTAGATAGTCAAGTTCTGATCCAGCTAAGTCAACACTGAGCAGCACATTGCCCTGTGGTTCACTGTCTTGTGTTTATAGCTGCCTATTTTAGGACTACTGTCACTTATTTGGGTTGCTGCTGCTTCTGTTTTCCATAAAAAGATTCTTAACTGCTCTGGTGATCAGTGTAAACATTACGTGGAATTTGGTCCAAACCGTTTGCTGAATTAAGCATTAATTGACCCAAGTTGCTTTAACCTGCTTTTTCTCATATAGACACTCTTAAGTTGAAAGGCTAGCATTTGCTAAGGGAAGCATTCTTAGCCAGTAGTCAGATGCTAGACTGTAACGTAAATCCAGTGTTTTCATGGATTGTGACTGATACAGTTTTTATTTTTATTTCCCAGAGCCATCCAAAACTCTCTTTGTCAAAGGTCTCTCTGAGGATACCACAGAAGAGACGTTAAAAGAGTCGTTTGATGGCTCTATTCGAGCAAGGATAGTCACTGACCGGGAGACTGGATCCTCCAAAGGGTAAGAGGCAGGAAATGTGCGGCTCTCCCACCTTGAGTCTTCTCACTGAGCTCCTTTCTGTCAATCAGTGACAGTTGAGGATTCGCACGAGAAGAAGAGATAATTCACGGAGCTAGCGTTGTTGCCTTCTGTCTTCACAGAGGCCTATTCAGCTGTTTTGTGAGACATTCTGTTTCAGCTTTCTGTAGGGAAGTGCTCTCACCTGGGTCTTCTCAGTTTAAGGCTTATGGGATCACTATGAAACATGTGAGATTAAACTTGGCGTATGTGTGCTTTATAACAGGCAATTTCATTTGGTGTTTTAGGTTTGGTTTTGTAGACTTCAACAGCGAGGAAGATGCCAAAGCTGCCAAGGAGGCCATGGAAGATGGTGAAATCGATGGAAACAAAGTCACTTTGGACTGGGCCAAACCTAAGGGTGAAGGTGGCTTTGGTGGCCGAGGAGGAGGCAGAGGTGGCTTTGGAGGCCGAGGTGGTGGCAGAGGTGGCCGAGGTGGCTTTGGTGGCAGAGGCCGGGGAGGCTTTGGAGGTAAGAAGCGTGGAGGGCCACCCTGCTGTGTTCACTGGTTTATGTGGCCATGCACTTCCCAACCTGCAGATCCATGTTTCCGCATCAGTCCCCAAGTCCTTACTCACCCTGCTGGGGAGGGATGACTGGCTTTTAGAGCCTGTTTAATGATGCCTTGCTTTTCTGCAGGGCGAGGAGGCTTCCGAGGAGGCAGAGGAGGAGGAGGAGACCACAAGCCACAAGGAAAGAAGACGAAGTTTGAATAGTTTCTTCTATCCCTGTCTCTCCCTCTTCCATTTGAAAGAAAGGACTCTGGGGTTTTTACTCTGTTAACTGATCAATGACAGAGCCTTCTGAGGACATTCCAAGACAGTATACAGCTCTGTGGTCTACTTGGAAATCCGTATAGATAACATTTCAAGGGAGTAACCCTGTTGGTGTTGACTGGATATTCGTATAAACTTTTTAAAGAGTGATAGAGCTAACCCTTATCTGTAAGTTTTGAATTTATATTGTTTCTTCCCATGTACAAAACCATTTTTTTCCTACAGAGTTTGTTTTTTTTTTTTTTTTTTTTTTTGTTGGGGGGTGTAAAGGAAAGCAGAACGTTTTATCATGATTTTTGCTTCAGCAATTTTGGGACAGATTAAAAGTCCTAGAACTCTGGTGCCAGCCTTGTACTTCCTGTCTTAGAGTGTTTCTCCTGGAATATCACTGAGAGTAGAGCATGGTGGAGCCAAGTTCTACCATTCCATATCTGTTCCACCCCTGATGAAGATGTTTCTGCTTTGGTTTTGAGTGTCCCAGCCATAAGTTTTGGTGAAATGGCTACTGAAGTAACAACTGCAGCCTTGTGTGTCTTCATATGAAAGCCTGCTATGATCTTATCCCAATTACAAAAAGTCCTGAGGGTCAGGTGTCCTGAAAAAGTGCTCTGGAAAGAGGGCTAGGAACGCTTTGGTTGAGCCTCTTAGATAAGCATACAAGAGCAGTGCCTGATGAGAATTCTTCTGGGGTGAATGGGCCAAAATGAAAGCTTCCAACAACTTTGGTTAAAACTGACAAGAAAGGCCTTCAGTTTTGCACTGGGTTAATTCAGACATTGTGCAAGTATTCCCTGCCCACCCCACTTCCAAATAAAGGTCACATGAGAGACCTAGGTCAAGGGATTAACATTTTAGTTGAAAAACAGTGCCCTAGGTGATAGAATGAAAGATACTAGTGGAATAGAAGGCCAGCTGAAAGATAGAAACCAGGGGTCACCAACCTTGTTAGGAACCGGGCTGAAAATAGGTGATCCAGTGCCATCACAGAATTACCAGCTGAGCTCTGCCTCCAGTCAGGTCAGCAGTGGCATAAATAATGTCACTTGAATCACCCCCAACCTGTCCCCACCCCATGGGGAAAAACTACCAGTCCTTGGTGCAGATTTCTGGCTCTGAGTTGCTGGTGGAGTGAGGGTGTCTAAACCTTGACATGTGATGCACCATGTCTCGGTCACTCTGGTACACTCTTTGTGACCCATGGACAGTAGCCTACTAGGCGGCTCTAGTATTACAGGCAAGGATGGATACTAGAATGAGTTGCCATTTCCTACTCCAGGGAATTTTCCCAACCCAGGATTGAACCTTAGTCTCACATCTCCATGGCAGGTGGATTCTTTATTAGTGTCACTTCACTATCTGCCAAGTCTGTTGTACAACAGGTCAGGATAAATACCTACTTTGAAGCAGGGAAGATTGAAAATTTGGTTCTGCTAGAAAGAAAAGCCAGCATAGGGACATCATCTGATTAACGAAACCTAAAAACTAAAATGAACCCTTTGTGACCTATATTTTCTAGATTTAAAAGATCTAATTAGTTGGAGCCATTTGTGCTAGTGCATGCTGGCTGAGTCACTTCAGTCGTGTCAGACCCTGTGACCCCATGGACTGTAGCCCACCAGGCTCATCTGTCCATGGGATTATCCAGGCAAGAATGCTAGAGTGGGTTGCCATTTCCTACTCCATGGGAAATGCAGAGATCAAACCTCCATCTTCTGTGTCTCCAGCATTGGGAGGTGAATACTTTACCACTGAGCCATCTGGGATGGCTCATGTTGTCTGTTACGTCTTGAAGCAAACGTGTAGAATTTTTGACTGGACGTGTGGAAATTTGCATCAATGGCAGCTCAGTCTGTCACAAACTGGACATTTAGGAAGGGCCTGTATGATTGGTCTCTAGGTCTCCAGGGCCTTTTCCATTATCCAGCAGCTGTCTTGTGGGTACCACCCCTGACTGCTTAGCTCAACTTTAGACAAGTTTCTGGGTTTAAACCTGAAGGTGTAATAAACAACTTGGCCATCTAGAAACATGAATTAGCATTTGCTGGCTTGCTAACCCACTAGCAGCTAATGCTGCTTATGTTGTATCCATGGTGTGCCAGGCTTTGATCTCAGTGTCTCTAACCTGCTGTGGGTCAGGATGAGCAGAAAAACAGTTCTTTAATCCTAACTGTTCTTCCTTCCCGTCAAGGGAAGGAGATTGTCAAGCACTATATACTACAGTTATTCCAGTCAGGGATATTATGGTGATTTCCACTGGGATGAAGATGAAGGGTGGTTACCCTGTAGCACTTGGATTTAGGGAGTCCAACAAACCTTTTAATCCTAGGCCTTCTCAGCGCCCGTCTGGTCTCTTGGTGAGGGTTTTGCAGCCATTTTAGAAAAGCAGCTCCCTACAGCAAATGGTTGTCACCACTTTCATCACTCTTCCAGTAGGTGGCAGCACACCCCCAAAGATGTGGACACCTGACAGGGAGGAGTCGGGGGGAAGCCTTAAGTTTAGTTTCAGGTCAGTGCGTCTTCCAATTCAGTTTAAGTAGTGGTGGTGGTAGTCATTCAGCCGTGTCCAACTCTTTGTGACCCCATGGACTATAGCCCTCCAGGCTCCTCTAGCCACAGGATTTCCCAGATAAGAATACTGGAGTGGGTTGCTATTTCCTTCTCCAGAGGATCTTCCTGATCCAGGGACCGAACCCGCGTCTCCTGCGTTGATAAAGTGAAGTTGCTCAGTGGTGTCTGACTCTGCGACCCCATGGACTGTAGCCTACTACGCTCCTCCGTCCATGGGATTTTCCAGGCAAGAGTACTGAAGTGGGTTGCCATTTCCTTCTCCAGAGGATCTTCCTAACCCAGGGATCGAACCCAGGTCTCCCACACTGTAGGCAGACGCTTTGCTGTCTGAGCCACCAGGGAAGTCCAAGAAGTCCTTCATCGGTAGGTGGATTCTTTACCACTGAACCACTAGAGAAACCCCGGGCTTAGGAATCTGCAGAAAGTCCACTCAGAGCACAGGAGTGCTATGGAATCCCCACAAAAAAGTGGATACTAATTGGGCCCAAGAATTAAATTTTGTTGAATGGTTGTTCTATGCTGTTTATCTCTCTGAGTTGTCACTTACCCATACTTGGCCCACTAATAACTTCGTTGTAACTCAGTCTTTGTCTCCCCTCAGCCTTAAAAAGTGCAAAGCTTTTCTCATCCAAAAAGAGTTTGTCTCTTCACCCTACCTCCCTGCCTAGCTGTTCCCTCTAAACTTTACTGCCAAACTTCAAGAAGGGTCACGCTGCTGCTTCCCACTTCTTTGCCTCCAGTAGGGTGGCTGCTGTCCCCACACCAGCATTGAGTTCGTTAATGGGTTCTCATGACCAAAGGCTGTAAATCCAGTGGTTGGTCTTCCCTTCGGTTTTGGCTTCCCTGTAGCATCTGACAATTCCTTTCTGTTTGAAACTTCCTTTTCTTCCACTTAAGAAAGGGGTGGTGGTTCTAACAGTAGACCAGTGTGAAGAGGGACAAGAACAAATACCCCTGGGAGTAGAACCTCTCAGAATTTTACCCAATTAATATGTGTGAGCTAGTGGCTGTTCCTCCATGTCAGGTAACCCCGTAATTAGAGGAGAAAGACTTAATGATCCTTCTACTTGGAAATGTGAAAAGAACACTTGTATAACTGCTGACTTCTGAATGGAGGGACTTGGTTTTATTTACTGTCCTGTCTCATGGCCCTAGGATAGTCCATGACACATGCTAGGTCCTCAGTAGATAATGAATGAAGAAATCCTGGAGAAACGTCTTCCCTCAACTGCAGGAAACCTATGGCAGCAGCAGGAAGGAGTCTCTAAGGCCAGGAATTCTTAACATATATTTTTGAAGTTCTTAATCTTTTTGTGTTGGAAATTCTTGGGTAAAGCCTTTGAAAACTTTTCAGAATAATGTTTCCCATTAAAAAAAAAAGGATTATAAGGGAAATAAGTATACTGAAAAAAGTTTTCAAAATATTAATATTCATAATTTGTGATAGAATTACGTGTTCACTAATGCATTAGGTAGGTGTGCGTGCATGCTAAGTCGCTTCAGTCGTGTCCAACTCTGTGCCACCCTATGGACTGTAACCCACCAGGCTCCTCTGTCCATGGGATTCTCCAGGCAAGAATACTGGAGTGGGTTGCCATTTTCTTTTCCAGGGGATTTTCCCAACCCAGGGTTTTTGAACCCTGAGTTCGAACCTGGGTCTCCTACATTGCAGGCAGATTCTTTACCATCTGAGCCACCAGGAAAGCCCCAGGTAAGATGTATTTATGTTTAAAATACAGTTCCTGTTGCATGCGTGCTCAGTCCTGTTTGACTCTCTGTGACCCCCCCCGGCCAGACTCCTCTGTCCATGGGATTTTCCAGGCAAGAATGCTGGAGTGGGTTGCCATTTCCTCCCCCAGGGGATCTTCCTGCCCAGGGAGTGAACCTGTGTCTCTTTCATCTCTTGCATTGGCAGGCGGATTCTTTACCATTGCACCACCTGAGAAGCCCAAAATATAGTTAGGGAGTTTGGTTCTGGTGATGGTGGAGTGGCTTTTAACAGATTAACCCTCCTGTTGGGAATTATAAACTTGACAAAATATAAAAATCAACTTCTGAGGTGTTGAAGACCAAACAATAGAAGCTGAAACAGGTACCATCCTTGAAAGAAGCTAAAGACACTGGGGGAGATACATGTTTAACCAGCTTTTCCCTTGAGGATATGCCCCCCACCCCCTACGGATTGGCATGAATCTTTGGACATAGACTTTAAGCAGAAAGGGAGTCTTACTAAACTGAGAAGTCAGGTTGGAGCAAACATGAATCTGGCAACCTGCCTGAAGATAAGAGATAACTAATTGCCTTCAAATTCTTGATTGAGTCCCATATTTATGAGCAGCGCAAGACTCTCATGTTGTTGCTGTTCAATTGCTCAGTTGTGTCTGACTCTTTGTGATCCCATGGACTGCAGCACGCCAGGCTTCCCTGTCCTTCACAGTCTCCCGGAGCTTGCTCAAACTCATGTCCGTTGAATTGGTGATGCCATCCAGCCATCTCATCCTGTGTCATCCCCTTCCTCTCCTGCCTTCAATCTCTCACAGCATCAAGGTCTTTTCCAGTTAGTTCTTCTCATCAGGTGGCCAAAGTACTGAAACTTCAGCTTCAGCATCAGTCCTTCCAATTGATTTTCAGGGTTGATTTTCTTTAGGATTGACTGGTTAGATCTCCTTGCAGTCCAGGGGACTCTCAAGAGTCTTCTCCAACACCACAGTTCAAAAGCATCAATTCTTCAGTCTTCTTTATGGTCTAACTCACATCCATACACATCTGGAAAAACCATAGCTTTGACTAGACGGACCTTTGTCGGGAAAGTGATGTCTCTGCTTTTAAATATACTGTCTAGGTCTGTCATAGCTTTTCTTCCAAGCTAATTTCATGGCTGCAGTCACTATCCACAGTGATTTTAGAGCCCCAGAAAATAAAGTCTCTCATTGTTGCCGTTTTTTCCCCATCTTTTTGCCATGAAGTGATGGGGCTGGACACCATGATCTTTGTTTTTTTAATGTTGAGTTTTAAGTCAGCTTTTTCACTCTCCTCCCAGGGGAAAACAGGAAAGGTGAGAAAGAGCTGGCTATAGATTCCAGCAGATACCTGGTGCTGGAGGGAAGTTTGGAGTTCAAATTTTTCCCAGTTAGAAGGGTTTGATAAACACTTCAAGTGTTTCTTTGAAACTCAGAAGGGTCATACATTAGACATACAGAATAGCACATTCCAGGCCTAAGGACTAAGGACTAAGACTAAGGGCAAATATACAAAATATACAAAAGTAGACTCACCCTAACAGAGTAAAACCTAAAACAATCAGTGGGGGAGTCTGCTGGGAATTTAACTGCATACTAGAACAAAATCTAACAGTGTTCAGGGGAAGATAACAATCCAGACTCTGCAATATGTCATTCATATTGTCCAGTAAGCAAAAAGATTAACAGACGTGCAATGAACCATGACTGTCCACAATCAAGGGAAAAAGGCAAACAACTCATGTTGAAATTTGTAAGCAAGCACTTTAATCATTGTAAACATGTTAATCTACAGGAAAAGATAAGTATATTGAATGAAGAAATGAGGAATTTCTGGAGAGAATGGAAACTCTAAGAACTGAATGGAAATCCTAGAAGTGAAAGTACTATGTTAAAAATTTAGCTAGAAAGGCTTAGTAGCAGGAAAAAGGATCCATAAGGATCCAAAAGGATTGGTCTAGAAAATAGACCAATAGCAGTATAGAGTTCAAAACATGCTACTCCTAAATATGATATCAAAAGATATTAAATATTTCAAGCTGAAGGAACTTGAGAAACAGCAAGTGCATGAAGGATTTTTGGAGTGTCCCCTGAAGCAGCTCATAAAACCCTCATATGAATGTACCCTCGTTATACCCAGAAGAAGGACTTCCCTGGTGGCTCTGATGGTAAAGCGTCTGCCTACAATGCGGGAGACCCAGGTTCAATCCCTGGGTTGGGAAGATCTCCTCCTGGAGAAGGAAATGGCAACCCACTCCAGTATTCTTGCCTGGAAAATCCCATGGATGGAAGAGCCTGGTAGGCTACAGTCCACGGGGTCGCAGAGTCCGGACACGACTGAGCGACTTCACTTTCTGTCTCTGAAGACAGAGGGACACCAAAAGGGAATTTTAAGGAATAGGCCTGCTGTTTTCCCCGTTTACTACACTCAGTTTATATCCTTTTTTTTTTTGTCCTTATTTTTCCACAACTCTCCATTATTCATCAAACCTAACATAAAAATACTCAGGTTTAACCACTTCTTCAAGTCTTCATTTCCTTATAAAGGCTTCCATGTCTCGTAAGACTTACATAAATGTGTCTGCTTTCTCTTTTTATTTATTTGGCTACATCAGCTCTTTGTTGGTGGTGCACAGGTTTGCTCTGTGTTATGTGGGATCTCAGTTTCCCCCACCAGGGACTGAACGCAAGTCCCCTGCATAAGAAGGCAGATTCTTAACCATTGGATCACCAGGGAAGGCCTGCTTTTCTCTCTGTCTCGTTAAATTTTTTAATTGCAGGATAATTGCTTTACAAAATTTTGTTGTTTTCTGCCAAACCTTAACATGAATCAGCCATCAGATCAGATCAGATCAGTCGCTCAGTCGTGTCCGACTCCTTGCAACCCCATGAATCGCAGCACGCCAGGCCTCCCTGTCCATCACCAACTCACAGAGTTCACTCAAACTCACGTCCACCAAGTCAGTGATGCCATCCAGCCATCTCATCCTCTGTCGTCCCCTTCTCCTCCTGCCCCCAATCCCTCCCAGCATCAGAGTCTTTTCCAATGAGTCAACTCTTCGCATGAGGTGGCCAAAGTACTGGAGTTTCAGCTTTAGCATCATTCCTTCCAAAGAAATCCCAGGGCTGATCTCCTTCAGAATGGACTGGTTGGATCTCCTTGCAGTCCAAGGGACTGTCAAGAGTCTTCTCCAACACCACAGTTCAAAAGCATCAATTCTTCGGCACTCAGCCTTCTTCACAGTCCAGCTCTCACATCCATACATGACCACAGGAAAAACCATAGCCTTGACTAGACGAACCTTTGTTGGCAAAGTAATGTCTCTAGCATAATGAATATGCTATCTAGGTTGGTCATAACTTTCCTTCCAAGGAGCAAGGGTCTTTTAATTTCATGGCTGCAGTCACCATCTGCAGTGATTTCGGAGCCCAGAAAAATAAAGTCTGACACTGTTTCCACTGTTTCCCCATCTATTTCCCATGAAGTGTTGAACCTCCTTCCTATCTCCCTTCCCACCCCACCCCTCTAGGTTGATACAGAGCCCCTGTTTGAGTTTCCTGAGCCATACAGCAAATTCCCATTGGCTATCTATTTTACATATGGTGATGTAAGTTTCCGTGTTACTCTTTCCATACATCTCACCCTCTCCTCCCCTCTCCCCATGTCCATAAGTCCGTTCTCTATCTCTGTTTCTCCATTGCTGCCCTCCCTGTAAATAAGTTCTTCAGTACCATTCTCCTAGATTTGGTATATATGTGTTAGAATACAATATTTGTCTTTCTCTTTCTGGCTTCCCTTGTGGTTCAGCTGGTAAAGAATCCACCTGCTTTTCTCTTTTTAAATCTTTTTTTTTTTTTTTAATCTGTTGTTACAGGGCTCTAGCCAAGAACTTAGACATATAAAGGAAAAAGATACTTTTCCTCCCCAACATGATCCAAACTAAAGGTCTAAGAGAAAAAGATGAGAGAAAAAGAAACAGAGCCTCAATGGCAATATCAAATTGTCTGTCATATGTGGAATTGAGTCCAAGAAGGAGAGGAAAGAAGGAATAGGCACAAATAAATCTCTTAGAAAAATAATGGCAGAAAAATATCTAAATTGATGAAAAACAACCTACAGAGCCAAGAAGAAAGTCACACACACCTCAGCATAGCATAACTGAGTTGTTGAAAAACAAAATAAACTTTTAAACAAAGCCAGGCAAAAGAATGAAGGCTAAGCCTCACAGGAAAATGACAAGATAATGGATGATAGTGTTAAAGGAAAAGTATCAATCTAGAATTCTGTATCTACAAAGTGTTTTTCAAAAATAAAGGGAAATAAGTCATTTTCAAACAACTGAAGCCGAGAGAGCTCATCAGTAAGTATACTTGAGTTTCGAGAAATGCTGAAGAAAGTTTTTCATGCTGAAGGGGAATGATGTCAAATGGAAAGCTGGGTCCTCCAGAAGAAATAAAGAGCACCAGAAATGCTAAATAATACCCTTTGAAAGGTCTAAAGCAAAAACCTAACACCTATTTGCTGGGGTTTATAATATATGTAAAAGTAAAATACATGACAAAAATAGCACAAACTAAGGAAGTGGGTCCATGAAGTTGTATGATTTTGAGATCCTTGTATTAGACTTAAGCTAGTATAAAGTTAATTCAGGGTAAACAGTGATAAATTAAAAATACATAGCGTATGTTTAACCCTGGTTGTTCAGTCGCTCAGTAGTGTCCAACTCTTTGCGACCCCCTGAACTGCAGGACGCTACGCTAGGCTTCCCTGTCCTTCACTCTTTCCTGGACCTTGCTCAAACTCATGTCTATCGAGTCAGTGATGCCATCCAACCATCTCATCCTCTGTCACTCCCTCTCATCCTACCCTGAATCTTTCCCAGCTTTGGGGTCTTTTCCAATGAGTCAGCTCTTCACATCAAGTGGCCAAAGTATTGGAGCTTCAGCATCAGTCCTTCCAGTGAATATTCAGGGTTGATTTCCTTTAGGATCAACTGGCTTGATCTCCTTGCTGTCCAAGGGACTCTCAAAAGTCTTCGCCAGAACCACAAATTGAATGCATCAATTCTTTGGTGCTCAGTCTTCTTTATGGCTTTATAGTCCAACTCTCACATCCATACATGACTACTAGAAAAACCATAGCTTTAACTATACAGACCTTTGTCGGGCAAGTGATGTTTCTGCTTTTTAATATGGCATTTAGTTTTGTCATAGCTTTCCTTCCAAAGAGCAAGTGTATTTTAATTTTGTGGCTGCAGTCATCATTCTCAGTGATTTTGGAGCCCAAGAAAATAAAATCTGTCACTATTTCCACATATCCCTCATCTATTTGCATGAAGTGATGGGACTGGATGCCATGACCTTAGTTTTTTTTTTTTTTTTTATGACCTTAGTTTTTTGAATGTTGAGTTTAAGTCAGTTTTTTCACTCTCCTCTTTCACCCTCAACAGGTTCTTTAGTTTCTCTTCACTTTCAGCCATTAGAATGGTATCATCTGCATATCTGAGTTTATTGATATTTCTCCCAGAAATCTTGATTCCAGCTTGTGATTTATCCAGCCAGGCATTTTACATGAGGTACTCTGCATATAAGTTTAAAACAAGCAGGGTGACAATATAGAGCCTTGTCATACTCCTTTCCCCAACTAGGCCATTGTTCCATGTCCGATCCTAACTGTTGCTTCTTGGCCTGTGTACAGGTTTCTCAGGAGACAGGTAAGGTGGTCTGGTATTTCCACCTCTTGAAGAATTTTCCACAATTTGTTGTGATCCACACAGTCAAAGGCTTTGGCATAGTCTATAAAGCAGAAGTAGATGTTTTTTTTGAACTATCTTGCTTTTTCTATGATCCAGCAGATGTTAGCAATTTGATCTCTGGTTCCTCTGCCTTTTCTAAAACCAGCTTGAACATCTGGAAGTTCTCAGTTCACGAACTGTTGAAGCCTGGCTTGGAGAATTTTGAGCATTACTTTGTTAGTGTGTGAGATGAGTGCAATTGTGCGATAGTTTGAACATTCTTTGGCATTGCCTTTCTTTGGGATTGGAATAAAAACCTTTTCCAGTCCTGTGGCCATTGCTGAGTTTTCCAAATTTGCTGGCATACTGAGTGCAGCACTTTCACAGCATTATCTTTTAGGATTTGAAATAGCTCAGCTGGAATTCCATCACCTCTACTAGCTTTGTTCGTAGTAATGCTTCCTAAGGCCCACTTGACTTCACATTCCAGGATGTCTGACTCTAGGTGAGTGATCACACCATCATGATTATCCGGGTCATTAAGATCTTTTTTGTATAGTTCTGTGTGTTCTTGCCACCTTTTCTTAATCTCTTCAGCTTCTGTTAGATACTTACTGTTTCTGCCCTTTACTGTGCCCATCTTTGCTTGAAATGTTCCCTTAGTATCTAATATTCTTGAAAAGATCTCTAGTCTTTCCCATCCTATTGTTTTCCTCTATTTCTTTGCATTGTTCACTTAAGAAGGTTTTCTTATTTCTCCTTGCTATTCTCTGGAACTCTGCATTCAGTTGGGTATATTTTCCCCTTTCTCCTTTGCGTTTCACTTCTCTTCTTTTTTCAGCTACTTGTAAAGCCTCCTCAGACAGCCACTCTATCTTCTCGCATTTCTTTTTCTTGGCCCTCCCTGGTGGCTCAGATGGTAATCCCCAGAGCAACCATTAAATGAAATCATACAAAGAGGGATAGCTGAAGACTCAATACAGAATATAGAATACTAATTCTAGGTGGCAAAATGTGAAAAAATAACCTAAAATAAGATAGAAGAACAAGGGTTAGATGGGACAGTAAAAAGCAAGTGTCTTGAACAGATATTTTAAGAAAGAAGCTATCTGGTTAGGAAAAAAACACATGAAAAAGTGGTCAACATTCATCGTCATCAGAGAAATACAAAACTGCAACAAGATACCACTACACACCCAGCAGTGGGGCCATAGTTAAAACTACTGACAATGCTAAATGTGGTCAAGAATACAGAGCTAGAACTCTGAAATTACTGGCAGAATGTACATGTATAGGCACCCTTGTTATTTATTTTGGGGGGGCCATGCCACCTGGCTTGTGGGATCTCAGTTCCCCAACCAGGGATTGAACCCAGGCCTCAGCAGTGAAAATCTGGAATCTTAACCATTGGGTGACCAGGGAACTCCCTAGGTACACCTTGTTTTATTGTGCTTTAATTTTTTTTTTTCTTTTCACTTTTTGGCTGCTTCGCATGGTGTGATATGTGGGATCCCAGCTCCCCAACTGGAACTCCCGCAACTCCCGCAGTGGAAGCCAGAGTCTTAACCTCTGAACTTCCATGGAAGTCCCTGTGATCAGTGACCTTTGATGTTACTATTATAATTGTTTTGAGGCATAGTGAACCAGATCTACATAAGACTGCAAATTTAATGTGTGTGTAATCTGGCTGCTTCCCCTGTGGACTGTCCTTCTGTCTTTCCCTCTCCTCGGGCCTCCCTGTTCCCTGGGATGCAATATTGAAATTAGGCCAATTATTAATGATAACCCTACAATGACCTCTAAGTGTTCAAGTGAAAGGAAGTCACATGTCCCTCAATTTAAATACAAGACTAGAAATGATTAAGCTTAGTGAGAAAGGCATGTGGAAAGCTCAGACAGGCTGAAAAGTAGGCCTCTGGCACAGAACAGTTAGCCAAGTTGTGAACTGAGAAGAAAAGTTTCTGAAAGAAATTAAAAGTGTGACTCATGGACACATGAGTAATGAGAAAGTGAAGCAGCCTTACTGCTGACATGGAGAATGTCTCAGCGGTCTGGAGAGAAGACCAAATGAGCCACAGCATCCCTTTAAGCCAAAAAGTGAAAGTTGCTCAGTTGTAAACTTTGCGACCCCACGGACTATGGCCTGCCAGGCCCCTGTCCATATAGTTCTCCAGGCAAGAATACTGGAGTGGGGTCTTCCCAATCCAGGGACTGACCCTGAGTCTCTTGCATTGCAGGCAGATTCTTTACCATCTGAGCCACCAGGGAAGCCCTCCCTTAAGCCAAAGCCCAATCCTAATCAAAGCCCCAGCTCTCTTCACTTCTGAGAAGCCTGAAGAAGGTGAGAAAGCTGCAGAAGAACAGTGTGAAGCCGGCAGAGGTTGGTTCCTGAGGTTTAAGGAATGACGGTCTCTCCACAACAGAGAACTGCAAGGTGAAGCAGCAAGTGCTGATGTAGAAGCTGTAGCAAGTTAACCGGGAGATCCAGCGAGGATCCTGAATGGAGGGCTACACTAAACGAAGTCCCTGCTGGGACTTCCCAGGTGGCGCTAGTGGTGAAAAGTCTGTCTAACAGTGCAGGAGACCTGGGTTTGGTTCCTGGATTGGGAAGATCCCCTGGAGAAGGAAATGAAGTGACATAGCACAGCACACCAAACAATGGATTTTCAATGTAGACAAAACAAATTTTTAAAAAAATATACTTTTTTTTGTTATTGTTTGCAGGGTCTTAGCTCCCTGATGAGGGATTGAACCTGAACCCTTGGCAGTGAAAACGCCCAGTCCTAACCACTGGACTGTCAGGGAACACCTTTATAATGGAAGAAGATGCCATATAGGACTTTCAGAGCTGGAGACGAGAAGTCAATGCCTCAGAGGACAGGCAGACTTTCTTGTTAGGGGCTAAAGCAGCTGGTGACTTCAAGATGAAACTGAAGTTCTTTTACCATTTCCAAAACCCTGAGGCCCTTCAGAATTATGCTAAATCTACTCTGTCCATGCTTTATAAGTGGAATGACAAAGTCTGGATGATGCACAGTACCTTACAACATGGTTTGCTGAGTATTTTAATCCCACTGCTGAAAACTACTGCCCAGAAAAAAAAAGATTCCTTTCAAAATATTACTGCTCACTGATGATATACCTGGTCACCCAAGAGCACGGATGAAGATGTACAATGAAATTTGTGTTGTTTTCATGCCTGCTAACGCAGCAGCCATTTTTTTTTTGAAAAAATTATTTACTTATTTTTGATTGCACTGGGTTTTCATTGCCACGTGTGGGCTTTC
>NW_011494640.1:4317329-4334724 GCF_000754665.1 Bison bison bison
CGGGCTTCTCATTGCAATGGCTTCTCTTGTGGAGCACAGGCTCTAGGCACACAGGCTTCATCAGTTAAGAGGCACGAGTTTAGCTGCTCTGAAGCATGTGGGATCTTCCCGGACCAGGGATCAAACCCATGTCCCCTGCATTGGCAGTCAGCTTCTTATCCATTGTACCACCAGGGAAGTCCCACAGCATCCATTCTGCAACACATGGATTGAGGAGTAATTTCGATTTTCGAGTTTTATTGTTTAAGAAATACATTTCATATGCTATAGCTGCCATAGATTGTCATTCCTCTGATGGACCTGGGTAACGTACAGTTGACCCTTGAACAATACAGGGACTGGGGATTCCAACCCTCCTCACAGTCGAAAATCTGTGTAGTGCTATCTCAGTACTTCAGTGGAGGAAGTAACTGTAGATGTGGTGGAAATAGCAAGAGAACTAGAAGTAAAACCTCAGACTTGCCTGGCGATCCAGTGGTTAAGAATCTGCCTGTCAATGTAGGGACACAGGTTCAATCCCTGGTCTGGGAAGATCCCACATGTCACGGAGCAACTAAGCCTTCGTGCCACAGCTACTGAAACCCATGCTCTAGAGCCCATGTTCTGCAATGAAAAGCCACCATAATAAGAAGCTCCCACACTGCAATTAGAGAGTAGCCTCTGTTTGTCACAGCTAGAGAAAAGCCCGTGTGTGCATGCTAAGTCGCTTCAGTTGTGTCTGACTCTTTTTGACCCCATGGACTCCAAGCTCCTCTGTCCGTGGGATTATCCAGGCAAGAATACTGGAGTGGGTTGCCATGTCCTCCTCCAGGGGAGTTTTCCCAACCCAAGGATCAAACCTGCATTTCCTGCAACTCCTGCACTGCAGGTGGATTTTTTACTGCTGAGCCACTGGGGAAGTCTAGAGGAAAACCCACACAGCAACAAAGACCCAGCACAGCCCAAAATAAAAATAAATAAATAAAAATTTTTTTTTTTAAAGTGGAGCCTGAAGATGTGACTGAGTTGCTGCAGTCTCATGATAACACTTTAATAGATGGGGAGTTGCTTCTTATGGATGAGCAAAGAAAGTGGTTTCTTGAGATGGAATCTACTCCTGGTAAAGATGCTATGGAGATTGTTGAAATTACAACAAAGGATTTAGGATATGACAGAAACTTGGTTGATAAAGCAGTAGCACGGTCCAGGAGGACTGACTCCAATGTGGAAAGTTTTACCATTGATAAAATGTTATCAAACCGTATCACATGCTACGAGAAATCATTAGTGAAAGGAAGAGTCAATTGATGTGGCACACTTCATTGTTGTCTTATTTTAAGAAATTGCACAACCATCCCACCTTCAGCAACAACCACCAGGCATCAACACAGAGGCGAGACCCTCCACCAGGATAAAGATTACAACTCACTGATGATGGTTATCACAACTTCTATATGCACTGGGAAACCAAAAAAATTCACATGACTTACTTTATTGTGATATCTGCTTTATCACAGCGATCTGGAACCGAACCTGCAATATCTCCAAGGTGTGCCTATATAGCCATTTTGGAAAGCGCTGGACCGTTTGTTATAAAGTTAAATGTACACCTACACTGGAAGTTTATAGTAAGGTGAAGTTAAAGATATACCTATCTGGTGCCTCATCAATTCCACTCCTAAATATTTACTCAGGAGGAAACATAATATATCCACAAAAAAAATCTTGTACAAAAATGCTTGCAGCAGCTTTGTTCATAATAGCCAAAAACTGGAAACCACTCAAATGTCCATCAAGAGGAGAATGGATGAATCAACTGTGGTATAATGCAATGGAATGCTCCTCAGCAATAAAAGGGAACAAACGACTTAAATACCCAACAACATGGATGACTTAAAAATAGTATATCCAGTGAGAGAAGGCAGAATGAACAAGCACAACCAATCACTTTTAAATACAAATTGGAACAGTGGTTGCCTCTGGGGTTGGGAGGGGATTGAGTGGAAAGAACCTCAAGGGAATTTCTAGGGTCGGAAATAGTCTAAATCTTGACTGCGGTGGGGGTTACAGATTGAGCAATTGTCAAAACTCATAAAACTGCACATTATGATTTGTGCATTTTATTGAATGTAAATTATACATTGACTTTTAAAATGTACAAGCAAATTAAAGTTAAATTTTATTTTTTAAAGACATATTGGTGTTAAAGTTGTTATTTAGTTTGAAATAAAGCACTATATTATATAACTACAAGGATATATTGTACAACACAGGAAATACAGCCAGTGTTTAATCTTACCTATAAATGGAGCATAACATTTAAAAATTGTGAATCACTATATTATATACCTGTAACTTATGTAATATTGTACATCAGTTATACTTCAATTAGAAAAGTAAATACATGAACTTAAAAAAATTATAGGGTGGGCTTTGACAAGACAATACACACACAATTTTTTACACCCAATTGATTTCAATTTTCTGTTTCAATGGTATGGTGGTGGTTTAGTTGCTGAGTTGTGTCTGACTCTTGCAACACCATGGACTGTAGCCTGCCAGGCTCCTCTGTCCATGGGATTCTCTAGGCAAGAATACTGGAGTGGGTTGCCATTTCCTTCTCCAGTTCAATGGTATAAGTCTTGAAAATCTTCACTTTCAAAGATAAATATCTAAGCTTCCAGGGCTTTCTTTACTAAAAGAAGATAGGCTTTTCTCAAAGAATACCAGCATTCTTCAAGGCTCTTTTAGTTTAACTCTACTTGTCATAAGTATATTTGTTCTAAGAAAAATGAGTTCTTTAGCTAGATCACAATTCAGAAACACACTATCTCAGAAAGAAAAGATTGTGGATTCGTGGTTCAATTTTGATGCCCTAAAGACTGAAATCTTCCCTGGTTGCTCAGCACCAGGATCAGTGCCGAGAATCAGCACTGCAATACAGGAGACACAAGTTCAATCACTGGGTTGGGAAGATACTCTGGAATTTTTAAATACTCTCACAGTTTTTAAAGGAATGGCAACCCACTCCAGTATTCTTGCCTGGTAAATCTCCTCTGGACAGAGGAGCCTGGCAGGCTATAGTCCATGGAGTAGCAAGAATTAGACAAGACTTAGTGACTAAACAACAACAACAACGACTGAAATAACTTTTGAAAGAAGTATGAACTGTTGCTAGGTGTTGGCAAATTTTTCTATGCAAAGAAGTCGATGTTTTGTGTCTGGTCTCTATCCTAAGAGAGCACTTTTCCAGCCCAGATCATTTGCAAAGGTGGATTTTTAGGAGCATCATAAATGATGACTTTGGGACCTCAGAGAAGTCTCATTCATATGGTTAAATATATCTGCTACTACTGCTAAGTCACTTCAGTCGTGTCCGACTCTGTGCGACCCCATAGATGGCAGGCCACCAGGCTCCACCGTCCCTGGGGAATCCCAGGCAAGAACACTGGAGTGGGTTGCCGTTTCCTTCTCCAATGCATGAAAGTGAAAAGTGAAACTGAAGTTGCTCAGTCGTCTGACTCTTCGTGACCCCATGGACTGCAGCCCACCAGGCTCCTCCATCCCTGTCCATGGGATTTTCCAGGCAAGAGTACTGGAGTGGGTTGCCATTGCCTTCTCCTAAATATAACTAAGTAAGCCAATTCAAGGATAAAATTTTTTTTTGTTCAAAACATTGCCAGAAGTGCCTTTCTTTTTCTTTCAAAAGACAGTAAGACTTCCGCTGTTTGTTTGAATAAAGCACTTGTCCTTTGAAAGCCAGTGAGGAGCATTTTCTGGAGTCTGTTCCCATTTCCTGACAAGCTTTTTGCAAACGGAGTGATTGAGGGACCTGATTCTTCAGAAGTTGCTGACTTTATGAATGTTGACAAAACATCTTTCAGAGACGTCGGAAAAGTCTTTACTGCCTGTGCATTGAGAGATGACGACATGGAGAGTTTCATCACTAAGTCCAAATGAAATCAGCTTTGCAGGAGGTCCATCTGGGCAGAGAATGAAGCTTTTCTTCCCAGGCAAAGTTCTATTTGGCAAAGACCCTTTTTACTGCTTCCAAAATGTCCACAGTCTTTACAGTTTGCAAAAGCCACTCAGAAAGTCAGGATTCTTTGGTACTGCCAGCATGCCAACAGTGAGGCAAACAAGAAGACCCCTCTATTGGGATTGATGAGGCAGCTCTGTCCTCAAAGATCTGCTTCAAAATGTTGAAAGACATGCCATCTATTCTAAAACGTATCACACCACATGACAGGGTAACTGCTTCCAGTGTTTCCTTCTGATCCAATCCCCAAAACAGCCTGGTAATTTCTGCACGTGCCATTGGAGTCTAATATGTCCCTCCGATGGCGTGGGAGATTTTCCTCTGGGTCCCTGGTAAGCAGTTTGGAGGATGCTCCAATAAAAGCTTACTGTGACATAGCAAATCCAAGTGTTGGAAGTGCTCCAGCTTTTCTGAATTGAGTTTTCCTTACACAACCACCACCCCCACCCCAACATCTTTTAATGATTTTCAGGACAGATAGATGTGCCGTGCCCTTTCCATTTTGCTGATCCCATTCTTCCATTCACAAGAATTTTTCAGTACAGGAAACACTGAGGCTTTTGTATCCTGTCATGTTCATTACTAAAAGCGAAACAGTTATGACCGATTCATGTTGATGTATGGAAAAAGCAACGAAATAGTGTAAAGCAATTATCCTTCAGTTAAAAATAAATAAAAGTGAAACCAGATAATACATCCTCTGTATTGTACTTCAGTATTACTCCTATAATGTGACTTCTTACAGAGACCTTGCTGGTCTTCTGATGTGTCAGCCTGGCCAAGTGAGAGTCCCCAGTTCTTTAGTCAAGCATAAACTGGGTGTTGCAGAGAAGATGTTTGGTAGATGGGCTGAAAGTCCATAGACAGTTGATTTTAAGTCAAGGAGATTATCCTAGATCCTCTGGGTGGGACTGATTTCAAACAGTTGAAAGGCTTTAAGAGCAAAGTGTTAGATTCCCCAAAGAAATTCTGTCCATGTACTTCCAGCCCTGTCCCTTCCCAACAGCTGCCCTATGTATTCGGGACATGCCCACCCCCATAAGCCTGAAAGCCAGTTCCTTACATTTACAATGCAATAAATCTCTTGATATATACAGCTGATTCTCATTATCAGTTTTTGATTTTTGTATTTGTAAATTCAACCACTTGCTAAAGGCTACTTGTAACCCCCAAATCCATGCACATGGTGTTTTCGAGATCATACAAGATCATTCACATGGTCCTCCAGGACACGCGCAGAACTTGTGAGATGTCTAACATGCATCTAGTGAAGTTGAATAAGGTGACCCTGCTTTGTGGGTTTTTTTTTGGAGGGGACCCTGCCTTTTTTTCTTTTTTGCCATGTCACGTGGCTTATGGGCTCTTAGTTCCCTGACCAGGGATTGAACCTGAGCCTCCACAGTGGAAGTGCGGCATCTTAACCACTGGACTGAGAGAGAAGTCCAGACTCTGCCTTTTTGGTGCAGCTCTCACACTGTAAGCAAGTGTCCTTTTGACAATCCATTTAGTGCCATGGTTTTGCATTTTTGTCCTTCTTGCTGGTGATTTTACCATTTGAAATGGTCCCCCACGCAGTGCTGAAGTGGTGTATACAGTTCTAAGCTGTGTGCAGTGTGCCTTAAGGGGAAAATGTGTTAGATGAGCTTCACTCAGGCCTGAGTTATGGTGCTCTTGGCTCTGAATTCAATGTTAATGAATCAACATATATGTGAAATTAGACATATGTACATGTGTCTTTAAACAGAAACACATGTAAGCAAGGTTATGTATTGATTGGTTGATGACATTTTCCCCAGGAGCAATGCTTTCGTGTTCACTAATCCAGTGTGTGCACCGATTTTATAGAACATAACTACTGCAAAGATGAAGCATTAACTGTATCTTCTGCTGACAGTTTCTCTGCTTAAAATCCTGGTTGATAGTGACAGTCACAGAACTTCTAAGATTACTGTGGTTTGTTGCTCATGTTTGCAATCAAAGGAAACTTAAAAGTCAGTGAAGGTGAAGTTGCAAGTTTTATTCCCATCCAAGTTTATGGCTCCCCTGAATTCATGGCCCCCAGGTTAAGACACATCTAAATAGAGGGTCATGGAGAAGGATCACATCAATCCTGGCAGTCAGGTGGTGTGGGCTGGAGGTGGGGAGGTTCCCACAGGCTCTGCAGAAGCCAGTGAGGCAGAGAAGGCCCAGTCGGGCTACTTTAGCCCTCCCTAGCATGTTGCCTGCGGTTATTCTTGCTTCATATATATATAAACCAGTCGACCCTAAAGGAAATCAGTCCTGAATATTTATTGGAAGGACTAAAGCCGAAGCTGAGACTCCAATACTTTGGCCAGCTGAAGTGAAGAACTAACTCATTGGAAAAGACCCTGATGCTGGGAAAGATTGAAGGCGAGAGGAGAAGGGGAGGACAGAGGATGAGATGGTTGGATGGCATCACCGACTTGATGGACATGAGTTTGAGCAAGCTCTGGGAGTTGATGATGGACAGGGAAGCCTGGTGTGCTGCAGTCCATGGGGTCACAAAGAGTTGGACATGACTGAGCGACTGAACTGAACTGAACTTTTAAAAACATTTATTCAGTTGCACTGGATTTTAGTTGGGACACACAATATCTTCAATTGTGGCATGGGAACTCTTAGTTAGGTATGTGGGGTCTATGTTCCCTGACCAGGGATTGAATCCAGGCCCCTCGAATTGGGAGCACAAAGTGTTAGCCCCTGGAGAAGGCAATGGCACCCCACTCCAGTACTCTTGCCTGGAAAATCCCATGGACAGAGGAGCCTGGTAGGCTGCAGTCCATGGGGTCGCTATGAGTCGGACATGACTGAGTGACCTCACTTTCACTTTTCACTTTCATGCATTAGAGAAGGAAATGGCAACCCACTCCAGTGTTCTTGCCTGGAGAACCACAGGGACGGGGGAGCCTGGTGGGCTGCCGTCTATGGGGTCGCACAGAGTCGGACACGACTGAAGCGACTTAACAGCAGCAGTAGAAGTGTTAGCCCCTGGACCACCAGGGAAGTCTCTCCTGTGGTTATTCTTCAAAGGATGGTTGGGTGACCCCATCTGGAAGAGCAGTGTTTGCCTCCAGTGCTGAGGAGCTGCCCTCAAGGAGGGGAGTTTGGCTGGTGTAGCCCTGGGGTCCCTCTCTGGTGGAGTCTCAGAAGATACAACTGGGTGGTGGGTGAGCCTTGATTGTTTTCAACTGGAAGTAATCCTCATGATCAAGAGACATTTTAGGGCGGCAGATTTTGTCCCCACATTTTAGGGCGGCAGATTTTGTCCCCTCTGCTCCCACCTTTAAAACTTCTGGTACAAAGTTTCAAGGTCCAGAAGTAGCGCTAGTAGATAGTTGATCTCAGGGAACCGGTCTGTCGGCCAAGGAAAACAAAGGTTCATGGTTAGAACACATGATAAATCCAGATTCTTAGTCCTGAGCACTGCCATCGGGGAAGATTTCTAAATGTCAGGGTCAAAGCATCTAGAGCAGTCAGAACTGTCTCTGATGAGTTCAGCCATGAGGATGAGGGTGGTTTAAAGAGGGGCAATTGTGTGATCTCTCTCCAGAGGATGTTAGGTGTTCAACTTAACTTTTCAGGGCTTCAGGAAAAGGACAGCTTTGATTTATTTATGTATGAATTTATTTAGCTGCACTGGGTCTTAGTTGAGGCACTCAGGGTCTTTAGTTGCAGCATGTGGGATTTTTTTTTAATGTTTAATGTTTATTTATTTGGCTGCACTCAGCCTCAACTGCGGTATGCAGGATCTAGTTCCCTGACCAGGGATCAAACCCGGACCCCCTGCATTGGCAGTATGGAGTCTTAGCCACTGGACCATCAGGAAAGTCCCACAGTTTGGGTTTTTGATGAAAAAAGTGGGATGAAAAAAGCCAAGTCAAAAGTGGGAGAGAAGTTGGAAACATGAGTTGGAAGAGTGGTAGCCAAATTCTGGAGAAAGCTAGAAGAATTTAGGATATTTTCTAGTTTATAGGGATCACTTTGGGGTTGGACACCATCTGTCTTTTTTATTTTTATTTTTGGCTGCTCTGCAAGGCTTGTGGGACTTCAGTCTCACAAGGGATCGAACCCTTGCCCCCTGCAATGGAAATGCAGAGTCCTAATCATTAGACCACCAGAGAAGTCCCAGACACTATTTGTCTTGATTCATCTATTGTTCTACCTATGATTTTAAACCTCCTTCTGTGTGGACCTTTTGTCTCTTTGTGAAATTAACCAGTAAACCCTGGTTCATCAGATCGGGGGGATCCTTTGGCCGCCTGTGCACACAGGACCTCTCTGCCATCCTGGAAGGTGAGGGGGGCCTGCTTGGCCAGGGTCATTACAAAGAGGGGCTGGTAATCCGTCCTGTGCAGGCCTCCGTGCCCTGCAGCTTCAGGTGCTGGGAACATGAGGACTTGCTTTTGGCATCCTTGGGTCATGAAGCTGGACCTTGGTCCTTCTTGGCTGGGCTCGAATTTACCTCCAATTGTTGATGCTTCCTTAAGCACAGCTCTGTGGACCCAGGGTATCGCTCTCTATTTAGGTCTTATTGTACCCATTTTGTGAACAAGAACTGAGAGTTGCAGAGTAACTAGCTGACCGAGCTGACCCCATCTGACCTCACCCTCTGTCAGATCACAGCTTTGGCAGAACCTTTACCTCAACATCTGCTCTGTTGGGTAAGGATGTGGCTCTGCTTTTGACCCCGGGTCTGTGGCGATCCGTCCCTGAATGACCCGTCCCCAACCCCCAGCGTGAGGTCGGGGGTCTGCACATTTCCCCTAAAATCCTCGGTGCCCACCTCAGGCTCCTACCTGGGGAAGAGCTGTCACCCAGTTGGGACCACTTCTGCTCTTCCCCTGCAGGAGACTGCCTTCTCACACTCTTCCCAGTGTCACAACTATGCACATCCCATGACCCGTGGCTCAGGAATGAATGGATGAAAGCTTGAGAAAATACTTCACCCCAGGTGGACCTATTGTCTTCAAAGGGCTCCTCTGTGACCTGAGCTCTTTCCCGGAGGCTCTTGGGGCTTTGTTAGCATCTAGACAGCTGTCCATGAGCCTGGGGGAAGTCTCAGGTGGATCTGGGTGAGCTTCAGGTCTTGGCACTTGCAGTGTTGCTTTGAGAATCCACGGATCCTCTCTAGAAATACCCACAGTCATACACATAGAATTTTAAAAAAAATTTTTTAATTTTATATTGGATTTTTTTTTGTATTGTTGATTAACAATGTATTCATTTCAGGTGTAGAGCAAAGTGATTCCATTGTACATATACATGCATCTATTCTTTTTCCAAATTCTGCCCCATTTAGGTTATTACAGAATATTGAGCAGAGTTCCTTGTGCAATACAGAAGGTCCATACACATAGAATCCTGCCAGCAACTTCAAGGGGCTCGGGAACCCGCCACACCCCCGCCCCGAGTCCTTCAATCTCATCTCCTATTTCAGGCATCACTCAGTCAGGCAAAGTGAAGACAAAAAGTTAAAGGTATTGCAATTGCTCTAAGACATCAGGATTGTGAACCTAGGGGCAGAGTCCTGGCCATGGAGAAGGTCAGATAGCATGTTGCCCACTTGCAGTGGTCCCACTGGGATAAGGTAGGAATGGAAGTGTCCTGCCTGCGAGTTAGCCAAGGTCCAAGGTTAAAGGCAGAGCCCTCCAGACCATCACATGTGCCTGAGACTTCTCACACCAGCGGCATCAAGTTCAGCCAACTGTACTATTTGAGGGGACAACCCCCCCCCCCACACCAAGACTGCCCTTACTGCAGGCACCGGCTGCACGTTCAGGGGCCCTGGGACCACCTTTACTTTAGATCAGCTGGCTACAAATTTCAGGGTCCTCAAGGCTACAGATTTCATGATGCTCACAACCACTCTCAGGTCTGATGATTTGCTAGAATGACTCATAGAACTCGCTGAAAACTACTATACTCAACAGCCACATTTATTACAGGGAAGGATACAAATTAGAACCAGAGTAGAATGGTGGCATCCAGGGATGTCTGAGTGTGGAGCTTGGCCCTTCCTTTCCCTGTGGAGACATGAGTGGCATCGCCCCTCCCAGCCATGTGTGATGAAACGCACAGGGGATTGCCAACCTGGAAAGCTCACTAAGCCTCTGCGTCCGGCCTTCAGACGGGAGTCTCACTGTGGAGGCCATGAATCAGGGGCCGCTTGGTTGGATGCTATCACCAGCCCAACCTCCTTCCCTGGAGGATGAGCTGACATCACACAATAAGTCACTTTGTTAGAATAAAGTATATACCGTGGTCCAGAGTCCCACCATGAATGACAGATAATCTCATGTTACTTAGGAGATTCCAAGAGCTTGGAGTTTCCCTCCCAGGATCCAGGACAAAGGGACCCAGGCCAGATCTTTCTCATGGGAGAGGCCAAATTTCTTAACACACAGCTCCTGACCTCAGTCTTCTGCACCTCAGTTGGCTGCTCACCTCAATTCTTTTTCTTAAATGTTAATCACTCAATCATGTCTGACTCTTTGCAACCCCATGACCTGTGGCCCACCAGGTTCCTCTGTCCATAGAATTCTTCAGGCAAGAAAACTGGAGTGGGTTGCCATTTCCTACTCCAGGGCATCTTCCTGACCCAAGGATTGAATCTGGGTCTCCTGCACTGTGGGCAGATTCTTTACCATCTGAGCCACCAGGAGTGGTTTAATTATTATTATTTTTTAATTAATTAATTTATTTTTGGCTGTGCTGGGTCTTCATTGCTGTGTGGGCTTTTCTCTACTTGCAGAGAGCTAGGGCTACACTTCGTTGCGATGACTTCTCTTGTCGTGGAGCATGGGCTTAGCGCACACGGGTTTCAGTAGTTGTGGTTCTCGGGCTCTAAGAGCGTAGGCTCAATGTTGTGGAACATGGGCTCAATTGCTCTGTACCATGTGGGATCTCCCCAGACAGGGGATGGAACCCATGTCTCTTGCATTGGCAGGCCAATTCTTATCCACTGAGCCTCCAGGGAAGCCCCTCGCCTCAATTCTCATTGTACATTCTGCTTGGTAAGTGACCCCATAAGTCTCCTCCAGGCTGTGAGCTTGCAGTGGGGGAAGTGTTGAAGCAGGTGGCTGAACTCAGGGTCTGGTCCACTGATGGGAAGTGACATTTGCTTCTCTCCCAGTAACTACCAATTTCTTCCCCTGCATCCCTTCTGGTTCATCTGTGAAGAGACCCAGAGTCCTGACTGGTCACTGTGGAAGGGCGACAGGTGGCCACTTTCACAACCTCCTGCTCTTAGCCTTCCCCCTGTGGGCACTCTGTGGACATGCTTACGCTGAGCCACGTCCTGTCCAGTCTGAGTCCTGCTCCATGTTGACTGAGCCTGCGGTGCTTAGAATTGGGACGACAGAGTAGAGGACTGAGCACGGCTCAGTTTCGCATCATCTGGACCAGAGGCTGATGGGGGTGGAAGCAGAGTCAGTGGACTGAGGAGTTCACCAGAGACAGGAATGAGAGACAGGAAGTAGATGATGTTCTCAGAGGCTTGGGGTCTGAAGGCCAGAGTAAAGACAGCAGTAGCTGCAGAGGATCACAGAATTGAAGGAGGCTTTTTGTTTGTTTTTAATGTGTGAGAAACTTGAGTCCATTTAAACGAACATCGAGAAGGGGTAGGGAAACGACAGATAGATGTTGAACACAGAAGAGGGAGATTTTGGGGCTTGGGAGGCTAGGCTTTCAGACTTGGATGGAGTGGCTACCTTAGAGAGGAGGGAGGGTGGGCCTTCCATTTCATTTTTATATATTTTTTTATTTTGCTGCACTTTGAGTCATGCAGGATTATAGTTTCCCGAACAGGGATCCAACCCACACCCCCTAAGATGGAAGCACAGAATCTTAACCACTGGACCACCAGGGAGGTCCCAGGGGTCTTCCATCTCCCATCAATCTTTTCATTTCCTTGTGAACTAAAACGCAAGGTCATCTGATAAGAAGTGGGTAGTTGTCGTGGTCAGTGGTTTGAGAAGAGTGAAGAAGGTCTCAAATAGGCTGGTATATAGGAAGCATGAAAATAGACCCAAATGCACAGAAGAACTCAGTAGATAATAAATGTAGCACTTCAGATTGGTGGAAGAAAGAGGGGCTGGTGTTGGGACAGCTGGATAAACACCTACCAAAAGAGACATTGTTCCTAATGCCTTACATTAAAATAAGTTTCAAGTGCATCAAAGGTATTGATGTGAAAAGTAAAATATTAAAGAAGTAGAAGAGGGAATTCCCTGGTGGTCCAGTGGTTAAGACTCTGAGCTTCTACTGCAGGGGGCATGGGTTTGACCCCTAGTCAGGGAACTATCCTACATGCTGTGTGGCTAAAAAAATACAATAAAGTTCTAAAAGAAAACACAAGAAAATTTGTTTTATAACCTCAAAGTTGGAAAGGACTTTCTGAGAATGACATAGAGCCTAGAAGCCATAAAAGAAAAGATGGGTAATTTACATAAAAATAAAATATCACTGAATTATAGAAAAATTATGAACAAAGTTGAAAGATAAATGACAAATATTTGCACAGTATATTGAGTAAATGTCTTTGGTGAAGCCCTTCTACAAAACAATAAGAAAAAGACAAATAAGCCAATAGAAAAATGGACAGGTCCAGCAGTTAAGACCTCGATTCCACTGGAGGGGGTGCAGGATGGATTCCTAGTTGGGGAACTAAGATCTCACAGTCCTTGGCCTTGTCATGGCCCCAAATAAAATACAATAAAAGACAAATTTTTTTTAATTGCAAAAAATTTTTTAAAAAAGTGGACAAAGATTGTGAACAAACCTTTCTCAGAAAAGGAAACACAGATTACTCATAAACTCATGAAATAGCTGTTAACCTCACTCAGAGTAAGAGAAATGCAAGTTAAAACAACACCATGTGCTCTTTCCTGCCTATTAGATAGTAGAGCTCACTGAGTTTGCCTCAGACTCTTGGGGCAAGTGTATGGAGACTGGGCTCCCTTGTGCGTTGATATAAGGCATGTAGGTTGGTAGATCCTGGGGAGAAAGCGAGTTGGTAATAGCTTTCTCTTATGGGCTGAGTTGTGGGCCCCCTCACAAATTCATATGTTTGAAATCCTAACTCCAGTACTTCAGAACATGAGTGTATTTGAAGAGAGGGTCTTCAGGAACATTTAGGAACATTAAAAAGAGGTCATTAGGGTGGACTCTGTCCACTATGACTGGTGTCCTTATAAGAGGAGGAAATGTGGACATGCACACATACACGTAAAGACACAGGAAGAAGACGGTCACCTATGAAGCCTCAGAAGAAACCACCCCTGCAGACACCATCTCAGACCCTGGGCCTACAGACTGTAAGGACATAAATTTCCATTGCTGAAGCCACTCGGTCTGTGGTATTTTGTTACGGCAGCACTAGCTGAATAATACACCTAAAATTTAAATTGATGTGGAAATTTTACTCGTAGGAATTTATGCTCCAGTTAGAGCGGCCCGTGGGTTCATGAGCCCACACAAGGATATGCAAGCAGCCCTGTTTGTATCATTCAAGGTTTAATCAGGAAGACAGAAGCCATTCTAGGTATTTTGAGTAGAGAGAGGTTAATACAGGGAAGTGGAGACTTGCAGCAGCACTGGAGGGGCTGGGAGAGGAAAGGACAGAAAGACAGTGGGACTGAGGGGGTGGCAGGGAAGTGCCACCCGTGACCCCAGGTGCCAGCAGGACAAAGCAGGGGTTCCCCAGGAGGACACCAGCAGCCTCTGGAAACTGGCACCAAGGATCTCAGTTGCACATAGCACTAAAGTGAGGGTCTTGCAAGGGGGACCCCAGAAGCCAAGAAAGACCCCAGCAATGATTGTTGCTGCTTTTACCCATAGCTGCATGTAGAGAGCAATGGCTCCTACTTCCTTCAGCCTTTGGAATCTGGTGACAGTGCCCCTCCTGGGCAGAATCCAGCCTAGAACATACTGGAAAGGGATTCTGGGAATGCAGTGGATATATACAAGGGGACAGAGATGGTGCCATATTACAGTAATTGATCTAGCACTTTCCTCATCAGGGCTCATCCATAGAATGGAACACTGAGCCATTTCAAATGCACTGTGACAATTCTACCTGGATTGGTGATGTGGAATGATCTTTTAGGCTCACTATTAAGCGAAAAAGCAAAATGTGGCGAGCCTCATGTGCTTCAGTTTGTGTAAAAGATAAAAAGAGGGTGAGAGTTCCATATATGTTTGCATAAATTACCTTGAAAAGCTTCCCTAGAGCCAGGTGGCAGTGGAGGCCTGGGCAGATGGGAACCTGAAAGCCCCAGCCAGCCCCTGATGAATGTACCCCTCTGTGTGGTTGTGTGGCTTTTCTTGCCCAGGGACCGTCAGCAGCAGTAGTGGCCAGAGAAGACGCCCAGGGAATCTGAGGAAGCCAGGATGGGTCTCGAGCACAGATGTCAGCGTTCGCCAATCGAGCCCCCAGGGAAGCTCTGTCCGAAGCGAGTAGTTCCAGGCTGGAGCTTGGGGTCGCTCTAGGCTGCAGGTTTTCCTGCAACCCCGGCGAGGTGAGGTGTGTCTGGCCCTCTGCTGGCCCAGGAGCGCGGTGCAGACGTGCAGCCATTATCTGACAGGGCGGCTGCTGGTCTCTGGGGCAGGAGTGCCTGGCCAGCGGCAGGGGTGTTGAGTCCAGGGCCGGCTCTCTACCCCAGGCCCTCAGTCTGAGTGTCCTTCTACAGGTTCAGACCCTTGGCTTGCTTCTTCCTGTTTTTTTTTTGTTTTGTTTTTTAATTTTAAAAAACAAGTCTGGAAACGGTTTTGCTGTCTCAGGATTAGACATACCTGTCTAGCACACCTATCATTCTGAGTTTTTCTTTTCTTGTTATTATTGGGTCACACTGTGCAGCTACGGGATTCCAGTTCCCCCACCTGGAATTGAACTTCAACCATGGTAATGAAGGCCCTGAATCCTAACCTCTAGTCTACCAAGTGGCTCAGTAGGTAAAGAATCCGCCAGCAATGCCGGAAACCTGAGTTTGATTGCTGAGTTGGGAAGATCCCCTGGGGAAGGAAATGGCAACCCACTTTGGTATTCTTGCCTGGAAAATTCTATGGACAGAGGAGCCTGGAGGGCTACAGTCCATGGGGTTGCAAGCGTCGGACACGACTTAGTGACTAAACTCCCCTGAGTTTTTTCTTTTAAATTGGTTTATCTTTTTTCTTGGGTATCCAATTGCTTTATTATTTCACTTTTACATCTTCTTCTTTCGTTGAATCTTGCATGTCCTTTAATATTTTCAACACTTGTGTAGTTTGGTTATTATTTATCCTTTATTTTTCTGACCATCTTGTTTCCTATGTTGAATTGCTCATCTGGGCCAAGAGTCGTGGGGTCGCTGTGTGGCTGGAAGGACTCCGAGTCTCCAGCCTGATATCAGGGAGGAGGGCCTGGCCTCACAGGCCTGGGGGCGGGAGGCACAGGCAGTTTCCCTTCCTACCCTACCCTTGACCTCTCTCACCTCTGACTCCTCAGATTTTTCTGGCCCTCACCAGCTAGCCCTGACTACATACGCATCACTTCCCTATGCGGTGGCCACAGGCTTCAGCAGCACGAAAGACTGAACGGGGATACTCCTCTATCTAGTGTCTTGCTTTAACTTTCTCTGCTGCTTTATGCAGAAAACAATGACTTGTTCAGGACGGTTCCCACTGCTTTTGTGACATCATTATTATCTTTTACTTTTTGTCCTTTAATCCTCTGAACTTTATTATATGTTCTCTTTGTTATCTTCCAAATTATTATGTGTCCTCGAGCCACTTATTAAAAGAACAATTCGTCCTCAGTAAAATCTCTGCTTTGTTATATATGACAATCTTGACTGTCCCAGGGTCAGCTTCTGAGCTATTAAGTATCATTAATCTGCCCAATGTAGTCTTGTACCAGACAATATTAACTGCTGTAGCAGCTAATCTGTAATGGGTTTTCAATCTGGCAAAGCTAGTTTCTTTCCTTTCAAATGTTCTTAACTAGCCTCGATTACTCTTTTCAGATGACTTTTAAAAGCTTTGTCAAATTCTGGGGAAAAAAATAAAAATAAAAAAGAATTTTGGATGGAGTTGTGTTAAATGTTAAACATTAGGGAATTCTCTGGTGATCCAGGAGTTAGGACTCTGTACTTTCACTGCCGAGGGCATAGGTTCAACTCCTGAAGGGAGAACTAAGATCCCACATGTTGTGCAGTAAAAAAAAAAAAAGTTAAACATTAATATTTAGACTTCCAGTTTGAAACACATGCTCTTTAAATATTCTTTACTACAAAGAAAACATTTTTGTGTTTCTTCATACACCTCTCATATTTATCAGGATATTCGTCACAATTTTTGTGGTTATCTTTCTATATACTACCAACAATCAGAAATTACAATTTTAAAAGCCTTGTCAAAAAAACCCCATTCCATTTACAATAGCATCAAAGATTTAAAAATGCTTAAATATTAATTTGACAAAAGATTTGTAAGACCTGTACTAAAAAAATTGCTGAGAGAACTTAAATAGATATATGCACGCACATGTATTTATATAGTGTTCATAGATGGATCAGATGGCTCAATATTATTAAGATGTTAATTCTCCCCCAAACTGACATACACATGCAGTGTAATCCCAATCAAAATCTCAGTAGGTTTATCCGTGGAAATTGACAAGCTGATTCTAATGTTTATATGGAAATGCAAATAACTCAGAAAAACCAAAGCAACTTTGGAAAAAAAGGAATGAAGTTCAAGGATTTATATTACCTGATATCATAAAACTACAGAAGTCAAGATAATATATACTGGTGTAAAGATACACAAATGCATCAAAAGAATAAAGTCCAAAAATAGACTCCCATACATATGGTCAATTAATTTTTCATAAAAATGAAAAGCATTTGGTGGAGAAAGCATAATCTTTCAACAAACAGTACTGAGACAATGGACAACCATGTGTAAAAACCCCAAAACTGAAAAATTAAAAATTCAACCTGGATCATGCATTCTCAGGAGAGGTGGTATTGCCTATAGGAGGCAGAAATGGGTTCTTATAAATCACTGCAAATGGTGACTGCAGCCATGAAATTAAAAGACGCTTACTCCTTGGAAGGAAAGTTATGACCAACCTAGATAGCATATTGAAAAGCAGAGACATTGCTTTGCCAACAAAGGTCCGTCTAGTCAAGGCTATGGTTTTTCCAGTGGTCATGTATGGATGTGAGAGTTGGACTGTGAAGAAAGCTGAGCGCCGAAGAGTTGATGCTTTTGAACCGTGGTGTTGGAGAAGACTCTTGAGAGTCCCTTGGACTGCAAGGAGATCCAACCAGTCCATTCTGAAGGAGATCAGCCCTGGGATTTCTTTGGAAGGAATGA
>NW_011494640.1:4334824-4336203 GCF_000754665.1 Bison bison bison
CTGGGAGGGATTGGGGGCAGGAGGAGAAGGGGACGACAGAGGATGAGATGGCTGGATGGCATCACTGACTTGATGGACGTGAGTCTGAGTGAACTCTGAGAGTTGGTGATGGACAGGGAGGCCTGGCGTGCTGTGATTCATGGGGTCGCAAAGAGTTGGACACGACTGAGAGACTGAACTGAACTGAAGGGGAGTGAAAAAACTTACCTGTTAACAATGGCTTGTGGCCCTCCGTAGCTCAACCCTACCTGAAAAAAAATCTTATTCCTTAGTATTTAATTTCTCTCATTAGGAAAAAATTAAGTTTAAATTTAAATCAATCATTGAAGTTTTAGCTAATTGAATTTTTATTCTTGAAGAGGCCATAAAAACAATGATTTAGAAAAATTACACTTAGATTCATACCTCAAATCACTAAAAAAAAAAACCTTCAAAGTGGATCATTACACCTAAATAAAAACCTAAAACTAAAACTTATAGAAGGAACTTCCCTGATGGTTCAATGTCTAAGACTCTGAGCTCCCAATGCAGGGGTCCTGGGTTCGATCCCTGGTCAGGGAACTAGATCCCATATGTCACATCTAAGACTTGATGCAGCCAAATAAATAAATAAATACTTTACAAAAGTTAATGACAAAAATTGTAATGCCATTATCACATTTTAAATTTAAACATCAGTTCCTTAATAGCATAAAATATTTTGTCAGTGTTATTTTCCTGATTATCTTGTTATTTTTTTCATTTGATTTATTCAAATCTGCATTCAAAGAAGAGCCACACATGGGTCTGAAGTCTCCTTCAATTTATAAATTCTCTTTCCTGCTTTTCAGTTTTCTTGCTGTCTGTTCATTGAAGGCACTGGGCAATTTGCCCTGCAAGGATTACATAGTCTTGGTTTTGTTGAGAATATCCTTGTGGTGGTGTTTGTTCCTCTGTCTCCTAGTATTTCTAGAGAATTGATCAGATGGAGGCTCAGTTTTTTGGCAAGTATATGTCAGGGTGGTGCCGTGGGGTGGGTTGCTGGGACCCTAGACTCTGAGAGATTTGCCAAAGGAAGTTTTTACTGGGGAGGGCTCTCGGGATTGAGGCCTAGGGGAGTGGGGGAGGTGGAATGGGGCAGAAGGAGTAGTTGGCCTGTGATGCGGTGGAAACCAAGGCCTCAGCTGACCACAGGGAGCTCTGGAGCTGGGACAGTCCTTCAGAATTGCTCTGGTTGGAGGCAAGGGGTGGGGCTCTTGTGCCCTCGAGTGGGCGTGTCTTTAGGACAGGAGAATAAACTGTTAACTTAGCAGCAGCAGCAGCAGCAACCCCTGGGGGGACCCCAAGTGTCAGCAACAGGCAGGAACACCACTCTGGCAGCTGGGGGGAATGCCCGCCCA
>NW_011494640.1:4336303-4343836 GCF_000754665.1 Bison bison bison
GGGGGAATGCCTGCCAAAGTCTTGGAGGTGGCACCTCTGTGGTGTTCCAATCAATATTTCTTATTGCTTCACATGGGGAGCATGGGGGTGGCTGGGATGGGAGACATGTAGTCTCTGGCTGCCTCTCTTATGATGTTACAGCTGATCAGTGGGTTCAGTTCTTGCCAGTTTCATCTATTCATCACAAGCTTTCCATCAGCTTTTCCTCACTAGTTTAAGCAGCCAAAGTTAGATCTTTTATTTCATGGGGCATTAGGAGATGGTGCTATTCTAAGCCTAGCATTCTTGTCTCATTTAAAAGCTGGAAGTCAAAAAAAAAAAAAAAAAAGCTGGAAGTCTTCTATAAATAACGTCCTCATAAACTGGTATCTTGAGGTACAATTCATACAGAATAGGTGGAATAAACACTTGATTCCTTTCCTTGATTTTCCAATTAAAATACATCCATCTAGGGATGCTGAAGCTGGTGATCTATGAATCACACTTAGATTGGCAGCTCAGCATCACTAGAAATTTTGGTAGAACTTCAGACTCTCAGGTTTATAACCAGACCTACTGAATGAGGGTCTGCCATTCAATGAAATCCCACATGTCCATTAATGATTGAAAATGGCTGTAAAATAATTTCCTTTACATATATCAATAAATATTCAATTCCATACTGGCTATTAAATTTTATCAAGCATCTTTTCATTATATATTGAGATGATCAGCACACCTGTGCAGTGTTGAACTGCATCTTTTGATTCTTTTGTGTATGAACATCCTTTTTATTTCTCAGTAGCATTTCATGGCATGCATATCCCATGGTTCATTTATCCATTCATCGGATGTTTATCCATTCATCGGATGTTTATCCATTCATCGAATGTCCATCCATTTGGTTGATGGACACCAGGTTAGTTTCTGGTTTTTCTTTTTTATTATCAGTTTTGGTTGCACTGGGTCTTCCTTGCTGAGTGCAGGCTCTCTCTAGCTGTCGTGAGTGGGGGCTACTCTCTTGAAGTGTGTGGGCTTCTTGTGGCTTCTCTTGTTGCATAGCACAGGTTCTAGGCCTGCGGGCTTCAGTGGTTGCAGC
This sequence comes from Bison bison bison, assembly GCF_000754665.1. Classification (NCBI taxonomy): domain Eukaryota; kingdom Metazoa; phylum Chordata; class Mammalia; order Artiodactyla; family Bovidae; genus Bison; species Bison bison. The sequence continues at coordinate 4,337,382 of NW_011494640.1, forward strand.
ACATAGGCTCAGAAGTTGTGGTTCAAGGGCCCTAGAGCATGGGCTCAGAAGCTGTGGCACACGGGCATAGTTGCTCCACAGCATATGGAATATTCCCGGACCAGGGATTGAACCCATGTCCCCTACACTGGCATGCAGATTCTTATCCGCTGCACCACCAGGGAAGTCCAGTTTCCAGTTTTGGACTATTACAAATAAAGCTCCATGAATATTTGTGTACAGGTTTTAGGTAGAAACATGCTTTTTCTTGGATAAATACTGAGTTTCGAAATGGCTGAGTCATAGATTCATATTTAATTTGGAAAGAAACTGCCAATGTGTGTTTTAATTTTTATAAAACATAAATTTATTTATTTTTGACTCCACTGGGTCTTCATTGCTGCTCGTGCACTTTCTCTAGTTGTGGTGAGTGGGGGCTACCTTCTAACTGTGGTGTGCGGGCGTCTCATTGTGGGGCTTCTCTCGCGGTGGAACACGGGCTCTGCAGCACAGGCTAAGTGGTTGTGGTGCACAAGCTTAGTTGCCGCACAGCACGTGGACTCTTCCTGGACCAGGGATTGAACTGTGTTCCCTGCAGTGGCAGGTGATTCTCAACCACTGGACCACTGGGAGAAAGTCCAATATATTTTTTCAAATTGACCCTCAAAAAGGTTGTTTAGGTATAACTGTTACGTTTTGGTATAATTTGTTATGCAGCAATAGGTAACTTTCACAGGTTCAGTTCTGGAAAGCGGACCTGAACCCGTGATAGAAAAGAAAATAGAAATTCCTACTTCCTCTCTTCTGTCTTGGATTCCTCTTTCCTTCACTTCAAATGTGGGTTTTAAGCCACTATGCCAGATCTTCTCAGACTTGAAAGCCCCATGGAAAGTGATGGGAACTTTATTTAAATTGGGGGATCCGCCACAAAAGAACAATTCTGATGGATTTTGGTGGGTAGGGAATGGAAGCCAGATTGCAAGAAGGAGCAACAGCACCCAGGAGGAAAAAAATCTTGTAAGGACGGGGTTTGATGGAGGGTGAAGGCTTCTCTGGGGACTCCAGCATAGGAAGCACCAGCTCTTGAGTAGAATGTGAGGGTCAACTTCATCCATCCCAGACTCAGGTTTTGTAGACGGAATCCATAATTTTTATCTCCTAATAACCTTTTCTTTGGGGGAAGACACCGTCCCCTCACTGCTGTCTTCCGTTTGCTTGTGTGTGTGAGTGTGTGTGTGTGAGAGAGAGAGATATTAGTTTCTCAGTCACACCCTCAGCAGTAAAAGTGCGGAGTCCTAACCACTGGACCACCAGGGAATTCTCGGTCCTCTTCCATTGTAATCCTGCTCATGTCATGTGGATCAAGTGGGATGAAGCCAATCCCTGGCCTCAGGGATGTCCTGATTAGAGAATTCCATTCTCCTCACTGTAGACACTGGTTCTAGCTTGGACATAAGATACAATCAAACCTAATTATTGGGTATTTGCTAGAAATATCAGAAAATACACTCTTTTTTTTTTTTTCTTTTAGGAGTGAGCTGTAAAGATCACCTACATCTAAAGCAGCCTGGGACCATTTTTCCCTCCCATCTCTAGAAAGCCTGTTAGAGAATCAAGTCAACTCAGAATGAAGAAGAGCTAACCGGTGAAGAGCAATCACATGTTAAGCACCTGGACCAGCCATACCTGAAGCCCTAGTGATTTGTTTTTATCTACTAAAACTTTATTTTTTCCCTGAGCTAGTTTGGAGTAGGGTTTCTGTCAGTTACCAGTGACTGAAACCTGAATAGGAGAATGCTTTGTGGCAAAATTGAAAGAAACAGATTCCCCCAAGGAACTCTACTTCAGTATCCGCCCTCCTAGTAAGGGAGCATGGTATGAGAAGGGGAGATTGCATCTCAGTTAAATGAGAAAGTGCCTCTTCCTCCTCTCCCTCCTACCACTCCCACTCCCAGCTTTCTCTTATAATTTTACGTTCTACTATTTTTAAAATACTTAGTTATTTAATTAATTTATTTGGCTGCACCAGGCCTTAGTTGCAGTATGCAAGATCTTTGATCTTTGCTGTGACATGTAGTATCTGGTTCCCTGACCAGGGGTTGAATCTGGGCCCCCTGCATTGGGAGAACAGAGTCTTAGCCTTACTGGACCACCACAGAAGTCCTAATCTTACATTTTAGTCTTCATTAATTACATGAACTTGTTAATTATATTTGTCTTTTAATAAATTTGGCCATGGTCTAGCTATTTCAATGCTTTATTTAATTCCTTTATTTATTTTATTGAAGTATAATTAACCTACAACACTATGTCAGTTCCAGGTACACAACATAGTGATTCAATGTTTGTGAACATTACAAAGTGATCGCTATAGACCATCGATATATCTAGGAAGCGTCTGCCATTATACAAATATATTACAAGGTTATTGACTCTACTCCCCATGCTGGACATCTCACCCCCATGCTTTGGGTGCATATTGTAACTGAAGTTTGCACCTCTTAGTCTTTTTTCATCTGATTCTTTCCTTCCCCCAACCCCCTCCCTCTGGCAACCATCAGTTTGTTCTCTGTATTAATGAGTTTGTTCTGTTTTGTTATGTTTATTAATTTATTTTTTTTGGTAAGATTCCATACATAAGCAAAATTATACAGTATTTGCCTTTCTCTGTCTGCCTTATTTCACTATCATAATACCCTCTAGGTCCATCCATGTTGGTGCAAAGGGCAAGATTTCATTCTTATTTATGGTTGAGTAACATTCTACTGTGTGTGTGTGTGTGTGTGTGTGTGTGTATACACACTGCATCTTCTTTTTCCACTCATTTCACCATCACTCATATCGATGGACACTTAGGTTACTTCCATATCTTGGCTATAGTAAATAATGTTGCAGTGTACATAGGGACACATATATCTTTCCAATATAGTATTATCGGTTTCTTTGGGAAAAAACCCAGAAGTGGAATTGCTGGATCATATGGTAGTTCTATTTGTAATTTTTCAAGAAACCTCTATACTATTTTTCATGGTGACGGCCTCAATTTACATTCCCATAAACAGTACACAAAAGTTCCCTCCTCTTCACATCCTCCCCAACACTTGTTATTTGTTGTCTTTTTTTTTTTAAATAAGAGCCATTCTGATAGGTGATATCTCATTATAGTTTTGATTTGTTATTTTTTTTTGCCATCCCAACTGAGAATTTATTGGCATAAATGCAACCATATAAAAACCTAAGTAATGAAACACAGTCATGATGTGCCCTCCATGCCCCGGCACATAAAACCCCCTTTTGTGGGAGGGAGTGAGGGGTACGAGGAGCCCCGAAACTGCCTAAGAACGCCGCAGCCCCTGGGGCCTTTGCAGGACTAGCTGGACTGGGGTGGGAGAACCCAGGCACCGCCTTAGTGCATCCAGTAGTCGGTGGAGCAGGAGAGCTCACAGAGCTGGCTAGGCCAGCTCTAGGCTGAAGTCTAGGCCAATGGTGAGGTCCAGGTCACGGTTGTTCTTGGCATTGCGCCACATGCCGGTGGGGCCAAAGATCTCCTCGCCTGTCTTCACTATCAGATAGTCCTCCATGTAGAACACCGTCTGCTTCCAGGGAGGGGATGGGGACTCAGGGCTGTGCAGAAGCCAGTTCTCTTGTGGCAGCAGGTGAACTTGACGTTGAAGTCGGCCACCAGAGCATGCATGCAGCCGTTCGGCTTCACTTGCAGGCAGAGGGGGGAAGTGAAGGCCAGGTCTTCCACCTTGACGGTGTAGATGTCCACTTCCTTTATGAGGCAGGTTGATGACCAGCTGCTTGGGGTCCACCACGTCCACCAGGGGCTCCTTGATGGCCACATCTTTGATGCAAGACGTCAAAGCTGCACATGTTCTCCCGCCAGTGGACCATGTAGTCTTTGTTCTGCTGGTCCTCAATGGCTCTTACATACCAGCATGGCTCGGTCTGGGAAGATGAGGCCATTGGGCACCAGCCACTTGTCTCGGGCGTAGACCACGGTGTTGAGCATCAACTCATAGGAGAGGTAGTAGCCCATCTATGGTGATGAAATCTACCTCCTCCACCTTCCCCTTGATGATAGTCACCACATGGTCTAACTTGTTAGCTTTCACGATCTTCATGAAGTAATCAGAGCTACTGAAACACTCAATCCCAATGACCACGCGGGCCCTGGCCTTGGCAGTAAACATACAGAGGACCCTTGTGCCTGAGCCAACGTCCAGCACCATCTTGTCTTTGAAAAGGTGTGGGCCATGAAACATGGAGTTGCTGTACATGAATGTGCGGACCTTTCGGCACTTCCTCATGGATGCTGAAGTGAGCATAGTAGTCAAAGTAGCAATCTTTGGACATCACGTCCTCAGCATTGGGCTTCTCGCTGAGCCACAGGAGACCACCTCTCCAGTCTCTCTGCCCCAGTCTCTAGCTCAGCCCACAGCTGGGGAGGGGAGGGAAGGGAAGGCAGAAGTGGGGGCAGACACAGGGAAGCACAAAAGTGGGGGGGTTACTTCTTCAAGAGGCAGCTGGAGGCTCATCCCATTAGCCAAGGTGGCTACAAAATTCTCCAGGATGCAATTTGAGGCCTTGGCTGCTGCCATCTTCAGCCATGCCTGCTCTTCTTCTGGCTGCTGAGACCCCTCCCCACTTTTGATTTGTTAATTTTTTTTCTTAAGAAACAATTTTTGGATTCTTTTCAGTTCTACTGCTTTCAAATTCATTGATTCAGCTTTCATCTTTATTATGTCTTTATTCTTTCCTTTTTACTGGCTTGGCTTTAGTCTGTTTTATTTATTTATGGCCACACCACGTGGCTTACAGGATGCTCCCTGACTAGGGATTGAACCCAGGCCATGGTGATGAGAGGACCACATCTTAACCATTAGGCCATCAGGGAATTCCAGCTTTCAGTTCAGTTCAGTCACTCAGTCGTGTCTGACTCTTTGTGACCCCATGACCTACAGAACGCCAGGCCTCCCTGTCCATCACCAACTCCTGGAGTCCACCCAAACCCATGTGCATTGTGTTGGTGATGCCATCCAACCATCTCATCCTCCGTTGTCTCCTTCTCCTCCTGCCTTCAATCTTTCCCAGCATCAGGGTCTTTTCGAATGAGTCAGCTCATCACATCAGGTGGCCAAAGTATTGGAGTTTCAGTTTCAATATCAGTCCTTCCAATGAATATTCAGGACTGATCTCCTTTAGGATGGACTGGTTGGATCTCCTCGCAGTTCGAGGGACTCTGAAGAGTCTTCTCCAACACCACAGTTCAAAAGTATCCATTCTGTGGAGCTCAGCTTTCTTTATAGTCCAACTCTCACATCCAAACATGACCACTGGGAAAACCATAGCCTTGACTAGACGGACCTTTCTTGACAATGTAATGTCTCTGCTTTTTAATATGCTGTCTAGGTTGGTCATAACTTTCCTTCCAAGGAGTAAGCGTCTTTTAATTTCATGGCTACAATCACCATCTGCAGTGATTTTGGAGCCCAGAAAAATTAAGTCAGCCACTGTTTCCCCATCTATTTGCCATAAAGTGATGGGACCGGATGCCATGATCTTAGTTTTCTGAGTGTTGAGCTTTAAGCCAACTTTTTCACTCTCCTCTTTCACTTTCATCAAGAGGCTCTTTAGTTCCTCTTCACTTTCTGCCATAAGGGTGGTGTCATCTGCATATCTGAGGTTATTGATATTTCTCCCGGCAATCTTGATTCCAGCTTGTGCTTCTTCCAGCCCAGCGTTTCTCATGATGTACTCTGCATAGAAGTTAAATAAGCAGGGTGACAACATACAGCCTTGACGTACTCCTTTTCCTATTTGGAACCAGTCTGTTGTTCCACGTCCAGTTCTAACTGTTGCTTCCTGACCTGCATATAGGTTTCTCAAGAGGCAGGTCAGATGGTCTGGTATCCCCATCTCTTTCAGAATTTTCCACAGTTTATTGTGATCCACACAGTCAAAGGCTTTGGCATAGTCAATAAAGCAGAAATAGATGTTCTTCTGGAACTCTCTTGCTTTTTCCACGATCCAGCGGATGTTGGCAATTTGATCTCTGGTTCCTTTGCCTTTTCTAAAACCAGCTTGAACATCTGGAAGTTCATGGTTCATGTATTGCTGAAGCCTGGCTTGGAGAATTTTGAGCATTAGTTCACTAGCGTGGGAGATGAGTACAATTGTGTGGTAGTTTGAGTATTCTTTGGTATTGCCTTTCTTTGAGACTGGAATGAAAACTGACCTTTTCCAGTCCTGTGGCCACTGCTGAGTTCTCCAAATTCGCTGGCATATTGAGTGCAGCACTTTCACAGCATCATCTTTTAGGATTTGAAATAGCTCCACTGGAATTCCATCACCTCCACTAGCTTTGTTTGTAGTGATGCTTTCTAAGGTCCACTTGACTTCACATCCCAGAATGTCTGGCTCTAGGTGAGTGATCACACCATCATGATTATCTGGGTCGTGAAGATCTTTTT
>NW_011494640.1:4343936-4350162 GCF_000754665.1 Bison bison bison
CTTCTTAATATCTTCTGCTTCTGTTAGGTCCACACCATTTCTGTCCTTTCTTGAGCCCATCTTTGCATGAAATGTTCCCTTGGTATCTAATTTTCTTGAAGAGATCTCTTGTCTTTCTCATTCTATTGTTTTCCTCTATTTCTTTGCATTGATCACTGAGGAAGGCTTTCTCATCTCTCCTTGCCATTCTTTGGAACTCTGCATTCAGATGCTTATATCTTTCCTTTTCTCCTTTGCCTTTCACCTCTCTTCTTTTCACAGCTATTTGTAAGGCCTCCTCAGACAGCCACTTTGCTTTTTTGCATTTCTTTTTCTTCGGGATGGTCTGGCTCCCTGTCTCCTGTACAATGTCACGAACTCCAGCGTTAGTCTGTTTTAAAGTTCTTTCCCTGAAATTTTGAGTAGAAATATGAGTTTGATTATTTGTATTCTTTTTTTCATAGATAATGAATGCATTGAAAGTTGTTAAATTTCACAATATTCAACTGCTTTAGGCCCAAGGTTTAACATGTGACACTTCTGAAGTCATAATGATGCAAATTTGTGTTATCAACATAAATATAATGATGTGGTATTCTTGATTTCAAAATAATCTGCCTCTGTACCTTTCACTTTCTCTTTGAGGCACAGGTATTTAAGAAAGCGGTTAGGATTGTTGTCATTGTTCCTGTCATTTGGTTTACTTTTGTGGGTAATTTCTGGTTTACTGTCTCATGCACACAGAGTTTGGTCTGCTCAATTTCCACTTTGAGGGACCCTTGATATTTTCTTCCTAATATACATAGGTGGTAAAAGTTTCAGGAGCAGAAAGGATGTATGTGCTGACTTGAGTATTGTACAGAGTTTGATATGAATCTTTGATTCAGTCCCACTTCCTTGCTGGCTGCTAACCGGGGCTTGCTCTCAGCTTCTATTAATAGAAGCTTCTCTCACTCTTTATCACTTGGCCAATCTTCATCTTCAGTTCCATGTTGTATATGGAATTGTTTTCTGCTTTGAATCTGTCTGACTTCTTCAAATGACAGGAGAAAACTCTCCACTTCTAAGGGCTTCTGGGATTCATTCAGGCCCACGCAGATAACCTCCCTATTTTTAGGTCAATTGTAACATATAATGGGCTTCCCAGGTGGGGCAGTGTAAAGAATCTGTCTGCCAATGCAGGAGACACAAGAGTCTTGGGTTCAATCCCTGTATCGGGAAGATCACCTGGAGGAGAACATGGCAACCCACTCCAGTATTCTTGCCTGGAAAATTCCATGGATAGAGGAGCCTGGCGGGCTACAGTCCATGGGGTCACAAAGAGTCAGACATGACTGAGCGACTGAGCATGCGTGCAAGGGGTCAAGGGAAACACATAATGCACTGTAATTGTAAGAATGATACCTCATCAAATGTGAAAGTTCCTGGGAGCAAGGAAGATATCTTTGGGGGATGAATATCCTGTGATCAACAATGGCTCGTAAGTCTTTACTATAAAAGATACATTTTTATCGGTAACCTCTATTTTTTAAGTGCCAAAGAACATTGGATCAAATTACATAAAACAAATCTAGCAAGAAAACTTTGATTAGGTCTGGGTGTATTGGGCTGCCTGATTCGAGTCTGGCCTTTTAGCCAGCAGCTGGTACTAGCTAACTACAGGCAGGAATAATGGATGGTCAGCTGTTTTCAGACCTGCCTCAAAGTTTTTCAGGCCATCTGCCTGGGGTCGGTTGGTGGTCAATGTGCAGGTTTTGCAAACTAGCTACCTGAGTGTGGATCTCAATCCATCACTTAGGCCCTTGACCTTTCACTCATGCGAGCCAGCAATCCCTTTTAAAGTTTCAAAAAGCCTGAGCTGAATTTTATGTCATTTGCAATCAAACTTACCCTAAGCAATGCTGGCTATACATTAGCTTTTTAAAAATATATATATTTATTTTTAATTGGAAGCTAATTGCTTTACAATTTTGTGTTGGTTATATATTAGCTTTTATAACAAATGGATTGTTGCGTTGGTTGTGTAGGAGTGCTTACACAGTAAACTCTTACAAGGAGAGTGGATTGTTTTCAGATTCTAAGATTTCCTTCCTCTGACCTCAGAGGGCCTCTGAGGGTGGGCCAGCCAAGGTGATTTCTGTCAAGAGACTGTACTCCTCTCCTTGGTGGGTAATCATTCCTCCTTTTTCTGGAAGAAGCCCCCTGAGGGCCTCAAAGCCACTTTCACTCCCTCCAAGGCCACCCGTTCTGTCTGAATATTGGCCCATGTCTATCTTCTAAACTTTTTGTTGTGTAGTCACTAAGTCATGTCTGACTCTTTGAGATCCCATGAACTGCAGTATGCCAGGCTTCCCTGTCCTTCATTATCTCCCAGAGTTTGCTCAAACTCATGTCCATTGAGTTGACGATAGCATCCAACCATCTCATCCTCTGTAGCCTCCTTCTCATCCTGCCTTCAATCTTTCCCAGCATCAGAGTCTTTTTCAATGAGTCAGTTCTTCGAATCAGGTGGCCAAAGTATTGGTAGCTTCAGCTTCAGCATCAGTCTTTCCAATGAATATTCAGGATTGATTTCCTTTAGGATTGACTGGTTTGATCTCCTTGCTGTCCAAGGGACTCTCAAGAGTCTTCTCCAGCACTACAGCTCAAAAGCATCAATTCTTTGGCGCTCAACCTTCTTTATGGTCCAACTCTCACATCCCTACATGACTACTGGAAAAACCACAGGTTTGACTATACCCACCTTTACCGGCAAAGTGACTTCTCTGCTTTTTAATACCTTGTCTAGGTTCTAAATTTTATCCCTCTACTAAGTGGTAACTGCTCATGGTACAAAGCCTTCTTTAGACAAATAGGCAGAAAGAAGAGAATAAAATCCCTGGAATTCCAATGAAAGTGAAAATCGCTCAGTCCTGTCCAACTCTTTGCGACCCCATGGAATTCTCCAGGCCAGAATACTGGAGTGGCTAGCCTTTCCCTTCTCCAGGGGATCTTCCCAACCCAGGGATTGAACCGAGGTCTTCCACATTGCAGGCGGATTCTTTATCAGCTGAGCCACAAGCAAACGCCAAGAATACTGGAGTGAGTAGCCTATGCCTTCTCCAGCGGATCTTTCCCACCCAAGAATCGAAATGGGGTCTCCTGCATTGCAGGCGGATTCTTTACCAACTTAGCTATTAGGGAAGCCCATTACAAGGAAAGAATTCCTATTAAATAGTGGCGTGGAGATTTCTGGTATTTTTGAGGCATACATGCCCTTAGGGACCGCGGATAAATTGGGGTACAAGGATTCCAAGTTAACCAATTTCACATAACAGCTCTAATCGTCCTTCTCTTTGTCACTATGCCCACCGTGGTCGGCTGGGGGCGCTCTCCGCCCTGTCCTGGGATGGTTCTGGCTCCGCGGATGACTCCAGCCCTCCGGCCCCTCCCCGCCCCTTGGATCTTCTCAAGGGCCCTGCCCGGGGCCGCCTCTACGGAGCCGGCGCAGAGGGGTCTGCCCAGCGCCCGGCGCCCCCAGCCTCGCTGCGATCGCGGCGTGGGCCAACAGGTAGGTCTCACTAGAAGATGCCGCACTCTCCACCTCTAGTCCAGGCCCCCGGGGTCCAGTGGATTCCACCACCAGCCTCCCCCACCTCCGACGGCAGAGCGTGATGGTCCCCACCGAAGCCTAGGTGGTTCAGCGATGGCCTCTGGGTTCCTGGTTGCGCTGACCACCCTCCGGCGCCCGAACCCTCAGTCCTGCCTGGGGCGAGGGCAGGAATTCCGGGCATTCTTGTTAGATTCGACACCAGAGAAAAACAAAGCGAGAGCAGATTCCTGACCCATCACCTGCAGGGTCAGTTAATCCCCGCCCGGGCGTCGGCCGGAATCACCTGGGCGGGGGTTTGAAATACCTAGACTAGCGCCCACCTCCGAGGTTCGGAGGTGCCCCGCCTGGGTTGGGGCCTGAACGCCAATTTTTTCCCCCAAAGTTCCGGGGGGAGTGAGGGCTTTGCAGACGACCAGCGGGGCTGAGCCCCTTCGGAAGGGACTGAGCTCTAGGCTCACCTGAAGGTGTAAAATTTATTCCGAGATGCAAGTTTGGTATCAGAAATATATGCAAAAAATGGCATTCTCAACCATAATGAGTCTGTGTTCATTTTAATATAAAAGATGGTAAAAGATACTTTTCAGAAAAAAGAAACGCCTAACTCCTACAGGTATAAAAATTAACACGAGGTAAAGATTTATTTTATTCGTAAGAGGGTAAGCTGATGTTATAACTGGTTCACAGGAGACTTGTCTAAAAGCACAGATTTGTATGGAATGAAGGAATTGAATTGCTAACGGAGGCAAAACTGGTTTTTCCACAGTGGGGAGAGAAGTTGATGGGATCTCTCCCTTTCTGTGTTTTTTTTTAAAAAATTATATTTACAATATATTTCTTAAAATTTTTTTATTTTAGAAAAATTTAAAATTGAAGTACAGTTGATTTACAAAGCTGTGTTAGTTTTAGGTGTACAGTCGAGTGATTTAGTTTTGAATATAAATCTTCTCTTTCAGATTCTTTTCCATTATTGATTATTGCAAGATATTGAATATACTTCCCTGTGCTATATAGTAGGTGCTTGTTGTTTATCTATTTTATATATAGTAGTGTGTGTATATGAATCCAAAACTCCCAATTTATCCCTCCCCTATTTTCTGTGGTTTTAAAAAAGATGCAGAATAGCTCCAAGACCATGAACTGGGCTAGAAGCAGACAGCTTGGGGGTTGTGTATTAAACAATGTATAGTGTTCCACTAAACAGAGAAGCTCGTCTTCACAATATTTTTTTAAACTATGTGGAAAGAAAGGTCTCCTATAGTGCTAGTTCTGCTGGGCTTCCTCAAACCCCAAATACCCAGTTTCCAGTCACTCACGGGACACTACATTTTTCTACTTTGGGGACTGTCAGGCAAAACCCCACAAATACACATGGAGGTTCCTGGGAGACAAAAGGGTAGGGGGTTAGGTGCAGAGACTGCGTTCAGACAGTGCTTGGTCACACAAGTGCCGTGGGACCCTACTCTGGGGAGCCTCCGTTTCTTCACTTGACCGTCGTCTTCGTCTATAACTGGTTCCACAGAAGCTTCCCTCCCTGCTGAGGTGGACAGAGCGAGTCTCCCCAGAACAGGCTTTCTTTGTTAAGGGTAGAGTTCTTTGAGTGGTCTCCTTTAGTTATGTAAATGTGGCCAAGCAGCACCCATTGCCTGGCAGGAGACCTTCTGTGGCCTGACAAAGCCACCTCTTCCGCAGACCCCTTAGGAATGCAGGACTGGAGGCAGGAAAGCAGGGGGGAAGCGTCTTGCCTTTCAAGCTGGGGGTCTTTGGGGAGGAAAGCGTTTGAGACCTACTTCCCCTTCCCCCCAACCTGTTCCCCAGGATTTGATTGAGACTGACTAAAATTTACCTAAAATTTACCAGCAGCCCTGGAAAGTTGCTTCCCAGTGACAGAACCTGAGTGAATTTGTAGGGTCCCCCCAAACTCTGTGTCACTGACTGGGAGTCTCAGGACCCAGCGCTCCTAGCTGGCTGCTTCTGCTATTTGGAGAAGAGCAAGCGAGGGTGACTAAGAGAATTGTTCTGTCTATGAATCGTGGGGCCCACTACAGCCTCTGTCAGGAAGACGGTGCCTCAGAGTCCACAGGACTGTGGGGGCCTATGGGCCAGGGTGTCACCGCGTGGGATGAGAGGCAGCAGCTGCAGAGGGCGGCTCAGACTTTTCCTGGACACACACTCAGGACTAAGGAAGCCCTTGAGGTTCCAGACAATTAAGGACTGAGTGGGCTCCGAAAGGGAGAGGTAGGATTTGGTGAGGAGGAATGATAATTTCCCCCTCTAGCCTTCTAGGTTCTTGGTGGAGACCCTTCTCTATATAATAAAAGACAGGTTAAGAAGAGAAAAACAAACAGAATGATATGTATACCTCCTGTATGCATGGAGGATACCAGGGAACTCTCCAAAATGGCCAAGCCACCAGCTTAAATACCACCTCCGGCCAAGATGTTGTGGTGGGGGGAGCACCAGCACACCCCATCCAGCCTCATCTCCAACACTGTCCACACCGGGCAGCCGGCAGCTCCAATGTCCCACTTTTTTTGCACTGCTGGGCTGTTGCATGTGTCCCCTGTCTGGACTGTCCTTCCCCTTCGACCACAGGCAAGGGCCTACTCCTTCTTCAAGATGCAGGTGCACTGGCAGGCCCCGGGGTGAAGCCCGCTC
>NW_011494640.1:4350262-4350465 GCF_000754665.1 Bison bison bison
AGAAGGTCCTTGTGTACCCACCAGCCAACAACAAGGAACAAGCTGCGTCTTCAAAAAACCTCCAGCCACCTTGGCCCCAGACAGGCCCTCCAATAGTAATGGCGACAGGAACTTTCACACCGGGGAGGGGAAAAAAAAAACAATCCCCTTTTATTAAGAAAATAAGAGTTAATCCCTCACTTTTCCCAGGGGACTTGACCCTG
>NW_011494640.1:4350565-4351617 GCF_000754665.1 Bison bison bison
CACAAGGGTCCCCCTGGGGCGGAGGCTGAGGGCGTTCCCATGCTGGAAACTTGCTGCTTCCACTGAGTCCCTGCGGCTCAGCTGGAGACAGGGCAAACCTAGAGGCAGGGGTGTGTACCCAGGGCCCCGCTCCTGGTCCCTGCCTCTCAGGATCAAGTCTGAACACCCCCCTGCAACCCAGGAGGCCCTGAGATCCCCTTCTCACACTCCAGCTCCCCCCATCCCCCCACTCCATCCTCCCACTGTTGAGGAGCAGCTATCTGCTTCAACACGCACCTGCTCAGCATCCTTCAGGTCATTTCTGAGCAAAAATGCTGTCTCTGGGCCCCAACCTGCGCGCAGGGACCAGTGGCCCTTCCACCTCTGTCTCCTGGCTGTCTCTCCATGGCTCCTGCCCTGGCTGGACTGAGCTCTGGAAAGGCAGAGACCCTAGAGCCCCACCCTGCTGTCTGCAGCCCCCAGCCTCAGAGGGTGCGTGAAAGACAGAGAGAGCTGGTGACGTGTGCAGTCACCAGGTCCCACCTCAGAAGGGCCCTGTGATTGGTGGTGACATTCTTAACATTCGAAGATGGTGCTTTATATTAGGACTCAGCCCTTGCTCTCACTCATCTGTGGGAGAGGCCTGGTGTGGACATTAATAAGCAAGTGACTCTCTCAGGGCATCTGGCCCATTGAGCACAGGCAGGGGCTGCTGGCTTGCCCACTGCAGTCCCAGTGTCCCTCCTCCTGGGGGTGCCTGCCCTCCCAGCCTGGAGGTAAGCAGTTTCGGCCAAGGTTCCCTGCGCAGTGCAGTCCCCCTATCACTGGACCCCACGGAGCCACTGTTTCAGTGCTGCTTATCAACCTGATCTAGGCTCGAGGCTGACTGCAGGAATGTCAGGAAGCCCACCAGCCCCTGCAGGCGCCCACCGCATCCCGCTCACTGTTACCCCAGCCTCAGGGGCAGCTCTGGCCCGGCCCTTACCAGAAAATGCTCTCTGAGCTGCAGGTCTCTCTTGCACCCCACCCCCCACCCAGGGGCCCACGTGGCCTCTGCTTCCCTCCTGCAGCCG
>NW_011494640.1:4352038-4356309 GCF_000754665.1 Bison bison bison
GAGTGGTGGAGGCAGGCGGTGTCTTGCTGAAATAAGGGAAGGGAAGAATACCACCTCCCCCTCCACCCCACCCCACCCTCTGAGGCCTGGCGCCTTCTCCCTCCGAATTCTTCATAAATAAAACTTCACAGTAATGGAGGCATATCCTTCCAGGGTCAGACCAGCTGGTTTCCCAATGCGGGAGCCAGGCCTTGCGGAGCAGCATGGGAACTGCTGGGACCGGAGCACGGCTCTCTGGCCCTGCGTCTGGGGGCAGAGGAGTCGCGGGGCAGGGGCGTGCGGTGAGGTGGGGCTGCAGCCCATCCAGAGGTTCTGAGGATCACTGAGGTAGTCAGAGCGGCTGCTCCAGCTTCCGGACAGACGGGAGCCGGACGGAGCAGCGCCGGACGCAGCCAGGAGTGAAGCCACCTGGAAGCAGAGACTGTGCAGTCAAACCCCAGGAAGGTCAGGGGCCGGAGGGCAGGGGGATGCTGAGGGCCTTCTGAGGCTCGGTCTCCAGGAGCCCCTGGAGGTGTTGACAGGAGGAGGCCTGTGAGCCTGCACAGGGTTGAGCTTCTCCTGAAAGGGCTGCCCAAGCAGCCTGTGGGGAGACTGAGGCATTTCACAGAAGCCGGAGGATCTTCTCTGTGAAGACAAGAGGGCAGCCCTGGACCCCTCGAGGGCAGGTCGAGCCGGGGTACCTGAGCACAGGGTTCCTTCAGAGGTCATCAGGGCCTCCCGCCCGGTCAGAGGGAGCCAGACCACAGACCCAGGCTAGGAGGGCTGCCAGAGAACCAGTCTCCAGTCTGGGCCGTTTGGAACGTGGCCAGGCCTCAGTCCTGGTCACCCACACCCCACCACACCCAGGGGCACGTAAGGCCCACCCCTCCACCTCCCTGCAGGGACCAGAGGCAGTGCCCTGGCCTTGCAGCTGCAGCCTCATGACTTGCAGAGACTCTGGGGCACATGTTTCTCGTCAATCCTGATGGCCCGAGCCAGGTCAGAGCACCTGGAGCTTGCGGGAGCAGGTGAGGTTGCCATGCACCAGCTCCCACATGGCCAGCAGCTCGGTGGGCAGCAGCTTGTGCACGACAAGCATGGAGCGGAAGAAGCAGGGCTCCTTGTTCATGCGGCTGTTGCGATTCCTGGAGATGCCGAAAGTCTTGAAGCCCTCGTGGGCCATGGGCCGCACGCCCAGCACCTCCAGGCACATGCCCAGGAAGACATCGTCGATGGGGTAAAGCTCCAGGGTATCGCAGCTGTGGTGTAGGCGCTGGGCCAGTCCCCCGGCCATAAGGAAGCCCCCTCCACCTGCGTAGGGTGGGTAACTGTTCTGGTTGTACAAGATTCCGGGGATGTAGTACTTGCTATCCTTCCGGCGGATGGGTCGGGCATGATGCAGAATGTCGCCCACAAACAGGTCTTCCTGGGGCCGCCGGTCGGCCAGAAATTCCAGCAGGTTGGTGGGGTTGACGAAGACATCGTCATCGCCCTTGAAGACAAAGCGGACATCAGGGCAGTAGATGTCGAGCCACTTGAGGAAGTGGATCTCCTTGAGGGTCAGGTTGAAGAAGCTGTCGAGGAAGTCCCATTGCAGGATGTCCCCGTAGATGCGGTCCTCGTAGGCTAGCAGCTGCTGGTAGTGGGATTGCTCCTCCGGCTTGGAGGCTTTGCCCAGCAGGAAGAGAGTGCGCACCGCGCCGCGGCCCCTGCCCGCCGACTCCTGCTCGCGGCCCCAGGTCTGGCGGATGGCCTCGCGGCGGTCATGCTGCGCAATGATAGACTTGACGACCACCAGCAGGTACACATCACCACTGCACTTCTCCGGATGGTTGAGCAGCATGGGAAAGTAGCGGCAGTGGCGATACAATAGAAACTGCTGGAAGTGGTGGCTCCAGGCCCTGGAACCAGGATTGGTGGGTTAAGTTTACATTGGCCGAGCAGTTAGTGGTGTTCACGTCCCAGGCCTGGGGCCTCCGTGAAACCACGGGAGTGGGGGTGACCACCTCCTTCGCGCTCTTCCAGAAGCTGTCAGGGTTCACCAGGAGTCCGCTGGGTTTCTGGGCCTTCTGTTGCCTGAGGGAGGCTGGCGGGGGCTCCTGCAGAAACTGGCTGGGAGTCAGACTGCGCTGGAATACTGTTACGGCCACGAGCAAGGCCAGGGACAGGCACACGCTCTTGTAGACGGTTCTCTTCCTGGGGTCAGGGGTGAGGTGGGGAGTGGATAGTTCAGAAGAGAGAAAAAAGGGTGAGTCAGTCCCCTTGTAGAGAGCTGCAGTCCCAGGTGGGCAGATGGCCCCTGTACACAGACTCAAGTCCCTGGGCCCCTGAGTGGTCAGAGGAGGTCTTGCTTCTTTTCCTATCCTGACCTCCTTCCTTCTCCAGGACCAGGGAGGCACACAACACAGAGCTTAAGTACAGGCGCTGTGGAGTCAGGCTCCTGGAGTTCAGATTTCGGTCCCACTATGAATGGAGAAAGTTCCCCTCCCTCCGCCACCCCATGGCTCAGTGATAAAAAAAAAATCCACCTGCAATACAGGAGTCGCAGAGATGCGGGTTCAATCCCTGGGTTGGGAAGATCCCCTGGAGGAGGGCATGGCAACCCACTCCAGTATTCTTACCTGGAGAATCTCATGCACAAAGGAGCCTGGTGAGCTACAGTCCATAGGGTCGCAAAGAGTCAGACATGACTGAAGTGACTTAAGACACGCACGCACTTACTGAATACAAGCTATATGGAGACGTTTTGTGATTTCTCTTAACTTCTCCAAGCTGTGATTTTTTTTCTTTCCCCAAATGAGGATAGCATGCAATTGGCGTGTCAGCTGCAGTGCTGGGCACAGAGTGGGTTTGGAGTTGGGGGAATGCTGTGATTCTACAAGGGATTGACCTGCCCTGCTCCCCATCTCTCCCTCAGGCACCCTGCTTGCTTTGTGCAAACCTGGTGAACCACTGGGGTAGACTTCCTGGAGGTGCAGAGAAGACACCTGTTCAAAAAGTATAGGGGCTCCTGGGAAGAAAGCTCTCACTAAACCTGAGGAAGCCTGTCCCTCCCCTCCCACCCCCCATCCATCTTATGCAACAAAAAAAGAACAGTTCTCACTGTTGACACAAGCCTGAAAATGGGGCGAGCATCTCCCAGCAAGCCCACTGTCCCTGTAGCCCCAGTCTGAGCCCCACTCGGAGAGCTGAATTTCCCCAGCTCTGCTGCCTTGAGAGGGGCACAGTTGGACCCCACTCTCCAGGGTCCCTCATGCCAAATTAACCCCACTACACCCCTTTAGGAAGCAGAAATCAGTTCTTTTCTAGGAGCGCTCGCAGGGCCAGGGTCCTGAGTCCTTGGGCCCTGAGTCCCTGGGCCCGGGGACCCTCTCTCCTCAGCTCACAGTCTGGGGAGACCCAGGCCACCTGCCATGTTTTCTTCCGGGGAGATGCAGGAGCTGGGGACTCCAGGGAAAGGGCAGGCCAGAAAAGTGTGGCTTCACAGGGCCAGGCCAGAAGGGTGCCAAGAGGGGAGATTCGGGGTGATGGGAGAGACAGGCAGCAAAGTGGTGAGACAGGGACCAGGTGGTCCAGCCTGGGGTGGCCTCAGGACCGGCTGATGAAAGGTGCAGGCACCCTGGGCGAGTGATGCAGAGCCCAATGGAGAGACATTTTCCCGTGGGCTCCCAAGATTTCCTCTATATAGAGTTGGAGGGAGGCTGGGTCATCTCAGGTGCTGGGGTAGGGGTGTGACCCAGACCCCATCCTCCCAGGAGGACAGAGGAGTGCTCTGGCCTGGTTTGTTGGGTTGGACTGAGGGGGTCACCCCAAAGAGGGCCATGAGGCTATGTCCCTTCACTCCAGGTTGTTTCCACTCCATTTGTGGGGGGGAAAAAGCCCCCAGTGCAAGGAGAAGAGAAGGGAAGCGATGGGCAGGCCGGAGGCCCCAGCTCCGGGAGAGGAAGGAGAGCCATTCTGGGGTTGAGGGTGGAGGACAGGGGTCGCCCAGGACGCAGGAGGCCCTCGGAATCGGGGACGGGACCCAGCTACCGGCGAGACCTTGCGGTCCCCAACTCCTCGAGTCCAGGAATGAGATCTGGGTGCCTTGGGGCCTGAGCATAAGAGAGCAGAGGGACGGCGGGGGAAGACTGAGCGCACAAGTCCACCCCGGTCCCCGAGTCGCCGACCGGCCGGCCCAGGCGTCGCGCACGGCCGGGCATCTCCAGCCATCGCCGCGCCAGCCCAGCTGCGCCCGGGAAACGGAGGCCCGCCCGCGCCCCCCGCGACCCGCGGCATCCCTCCCCGCGCCC
>NW_011494640.1:4356590-4367234 GCF_000754665.1 Bison bison bison
GCAGGGTAGGCGGCGGCCCAGGTACGTTAACCCCTTCGGCGCCCCCCCGGCCCTCCATCCCCGCGATCGCGGGGCGCAGCGCGGCGGGGCGGTAAAGGACCCATTTTCCGGAGGTGGCATCCGAGCCCCGGCGGCTCCCGGAGCCGCCTACGGTCATTCGGCCGGAGCGTGAGTGGCTGAGTCGGGACATCGGAACTCACGAAGGTCACCCCCGCCACCGGGGACGGGGGCTCCTCCCCCCTTGGGGGGCTTCCCCAGGGTCGCCGGTTCCTCTGGGTGCTTGCGAACCGGGACCCCACCCACCTCCAATCTCCCCGGGCGCACGGGGGCCCCGCCATTTCCCTCCGGCCCGGTCCGGCCTTTTTCTGGGTGGGAGAAGCCGAGACAGAGCTTCCTTTCCTCCTGTCTGTTTCCCTCTGCCCTCTCCCCTGGCCCCCTCCAGGTAGGGGCCCCCACCCAGCCCCGCACCCCGCTATCTAAGGTGGGGTCTACAGAGGACAGGGACTGGGGCGGAAAGAGCAGAACCCCTAGCAGAGGTCAGGAAGCGGCTGGTCTGCCCGAATGGGGACCTTCCCGAGCGGGGACAGCGGCCCACGCCGCCGCTCTGAAGCCTTCTCTTTGCCCAGGACAATGGCCTTCTCCATCTCTGGAGCCCTTCCAACCTCAGAGAACCCCTCCTAACCGCCAAAAGGCCTGTCTGCTGGCCCAGCCTGCCTTTTCATCTGTCAACTGGTATTTCACTTCAAACCCCTTTTTGTCCCTAAGTCTTTATTAATCTGTTTGTGTATGCCACACCTAGCGACTCCTAGGGAGTGGGCTGCATGAAGACA
Source organism: Bison bison bison (assembly GCF_000754665.1). NCBI lineage: Eukaryota > Metazoa > Chordata > Mammalia > Artiodactyla > Bovidae > Bison > Bison bison. Next base: position 4,357,421 of record NW_011494640.1, read on the forward strand.
GAGAACTCCCGGGGCCCAGTCGGGTCCCGGGTGGTGGGTGTTCCACCCAGGTGATTTCCAGAACCCCCAAATAGGTAAAACCCTTCGTGGGTCCTGCTATTGCCCAAGATCTGTTCTAGCCTTGTTCCACGTTGAAGTCCCATCCCTGAGTTTACAGTGCTGTGCTTAGTCGCTGAGTCCTGTCCGACTCTTTGCGAACCCACAGACTGTAGCCCTCTAGGCTCCTCTGTCCATGGGGATTCTCCAGGCAAGAATACTGGAGTGGGTTGCCATGCTCTCCTCCAGGGGGATCTTCCCAACCCAGGGATTGAACCCAGGTCTCCCACACTGCAGGCGGATTCTTTACTGTCTGAGCCATCAGGGAAGCCCTCGAACTTACAGTAGGGCCTCAAAAATGCCCGTAGTAGTGACATAAGCATTTCGCAGGCCAGTAAACAACAGCTAAGATTCATCAAGCAGTGCAATATGCAAAGCACACTTGAGGCCCATGCGTGAGTGACTCAGTCCTAGAGGCTATTAATATTATTATTTTTACCGCTCCACAAAGGAGGAAATAAAAGTGCCTGACTCCTGCCCGTCAGCTCTCATAGTAAGCAAACCCAGGAGGCCTGCCTGGTTCCAGAGGCAGGCTCTTTTGCCTTTCACCCAAGGAGAGCAGTGACAGGGAGCTCCTTCCTGCTAGGAGGCCCCCAGGGAGGCCAGGAGGCCCCCAGGTACAGTCAGAGACTGGAGATAGGAAGCCTGAGCCCCTGAGGCTTGGGTGAGCAGGTCTTTCCTTTAGGCTCCGGAGCCTTAAGGATAGGAGGGGGAGGAGAAACTCAACAGTCACTAGAATTTTTTCCGGATGTTGCAAGCTTCAGTGAGGGAATGTGAAGGGCCTTTCAGGCCAAATTCCAGAGGAGGACCCTGGGACCAGCGCCCTTCATAGCAGCCCCTCCCAAGTACCAGAGCAGGAAGAAGATCTGACCTGCAGCCCAGCCCCCTGGGCCTGGCTGCCTGCTTTTGGGGAACCCCCACAGTCCCCCTGGCCACCCATCCCACAGGGCACCAGGTAGCTCATTGCCTGGGCTTCTGCTTTGCCCTGCAGGTGTGGCCTTGAGGGGGCTTGTGCTAGCCTGGCCGAGGACAGTCCACCCTGCCTCAGCGCTTACATCTCACACAGAAGCTGTGGGGTCTTATTAGGAGCCTAGTTGGGAATGGACACAGAAATCCCTGGGAAGGGGTTTTGAACCTGGGTTTGGGGACTTCCCTGTAGCTCAGACGGTAAAGAATCTGCCTGCAGTGCAGCTGACCTGGGTTCGATCCCTGGGTTGGGAAGATCCTCTAGAGAAGGGAATGGCAGCCCACTCCCAGTATTCTTGCCTGGAAAACCCCACGGATAGAGGAGCCTGGTGGGTTACAGTCCGTGGGGTTGCAAAGAGTCGGACACAGCTGAGCGACAGGCAGCACTACTATTACTATTGGACTGGAGAGTGGAAGGTATGCAGGTTTGCACTTCCTGACTGTCACTAGGAGCAGGTGGCTTGTCCCCTTGAGACCTCAGTTTCCTGCCAGCACGGGATTACGGAGATGACGCATGAGAAGCTTGATCAGTGTCTCCTTTGTGATGGCATTGTGACAGACCGGTTGCTGTATTATTGTTGTTAATATTTACCCAATCCATAAGGCCTCAGAACCCAGGAAGGCTCAACGAGGTGGGAATGGGAGGGCCCGCCAGCAAAGCCAGCGGAGTGTTTGCCAGTGGAATCTGGTCCATTGAGAGAAACAGTTTGTCATCACGGAGTCATTTGATCTGTGCCTCGGGTCGAACTCAGACTGGGAAATGGATGACAATTAAATACTCAGTGTCTGACTGTGGGGTGGGGGTGGGGGCTGTGGGCACCCGGCCGGCCCTGGTCAAGCTTTCACTGTCAGTCCAACAGGCTTCCCTGAGGCTGCCTGAGCCTGTCCCTGTCAGGAGAGCTGGAGCTCACCCTGTCTGGCCCACTCCAACGGTCCTTCGGGCAGAGTCCTGGCAGATTCCTGCCAGTGGTCTCTAGGCGGGCTGGGGTGGTTGAGCAAGGCCCCCGAGGAGTCAGAGGGCAGCTTGCAGAGGGGATCAGTCACCTGCCCCGCTGCCCTGGCTGAGGACACAGGGCAGCTGCAGAAACAGATTCAGGAGGTGGAGGGGGTCTGTGGGTCGCCCTGGAGGGAGGCTGGGGTTGGAAGCATCTGGTTGGGTTGGGGCTGGAGTCCCAAGCGTGGTGGAAGTGGGCCACGTGTCCCCTGTCCCATGGCCATTCTTTGCTCCCCTTGGGTTGATGTTCTGCCCTGAAAGAGGGGCTCAGTGAGCGCTGTCTCGGAGAATCCCAAGACCCCCCACCTTCTCTGTCCCCCTCTTTCTCCATGCACTTTGGACCGTACTCCCCTTTCCCTCCCCACCTCTTCCCTTGTTCCTCTCCTGGTTCCTTTCCCCACCCTGCTCCCCACTTTCTTTCACATCAGCCTCCACCAACCCTCCAGAATGGGTTGGGATCCAGCCCCTGCTGGTTTCCCCTGAGGACAGATGCCCAGGGCCAGGGCTGGTTGAGCCCTCAGATGTGGGGGGCTGAGTGGGGGGGTGTCTCTGCCAGGCCAGAGGGTGCCCTGGGTCAGCCCCTGGGCAGACAAGGTGTGAGGAGCTCTGGGCACCTGGGAGAGAGGGGATGAAACCCAGAGCTGGGCATGGGCTGCAGGCTGGAGAGCAGCCGTGACCACAGTCACATCAGTGCAGCCGTGTGATGTGGGTGAGTCTGTGAATTCACATGCTCCCCAGCAGGATCCACATCCTGGGCGTAGCCATGGCCAGCGCTGTAAGGGTGGCCATCACACTTGCACCGCAGGGTCTGTTAATTCACACTGGAGTCTCAGAAACCATCGCTCTCTGGTGAACATGTGTGCCTGGCGAGAAACTGGACAGGCCTCTCAGTTTGAGTCTGAATAAGCCCCATAAGCCAGCAGCACAATGCCCAGGCCCAGAACTTTCTCTCTTTGGTCCTGGGTCCTTCCATCCACAGCAATCTGACTGGAGGTATGAGCTTAAGAAGTAGGGGAGAGGTGGCCACAGCCCCTGCCTGGGATCTGAGAAAGCCAGGGAGGGACAGTGGAGTGTGAAGCATCAGGCAAGAGTGGACCTGTACACCCTCAGACCCACAACTAAGGCAGGGATTGTCCTGGGCCCCTTTGGCTGCAAGTGACAGAACCCCACCTCAAAGTAGCTCAGGCTTGTTAGACAGGCCAGCGATCGTATCTGAGGGGTTGGAGTGCTGCAGTCGTCCAGGCCTGGTCACGTATCGCCTGCTGTGGTGCTGGGAATGACTGTGAGGGTGTAGATCCCTTAAAGGAAGCTGTTAGTCTCACGCAAGCAGGGGAAGAGCTGCCCAGGCCAGTCTTCCTGCTCACATCCCCTTGGACTGTTAGCCGCCCTTTGAAACAAGCTCCGAAGCTGGAGGGCCCCAGAAGGAAGAAGAAGGGTGCTGGCTGTGTGGCACGTGTCCGCTCACATTTTCCTGACACGTCCTCTCCTGGGGAAGGAGCTCTAGGTTGGTCAGTGGGGACTGGGTATAGCTCCCTCGGGGGGCTGGCCACTCTCTGACTCCTTTGCTGTGCCTGGGCCCCTCTTGGGTGGTGATACCATGCAGGGCCCTGTGGAGCTCCTGGATTTAAGGCCTTTGCCCCCATCAACAGTCCCCCATCAACAGCCTTCATTCAGCCTCCATGACCTTCCCTGAGTTCCAACCTGCAGGTTGAAGCAGTTGTTAATCAGGGAAGGGATGTGAGACCAGGGAGAAACAAGCAGTCAAGAGCAGCTTTGGGGCAGGGTCCTGTTTATCCATCAGTGGATACACACAACAACCTTTGGCCTATTTTGCAGATACTGAAACCCCTCCCAGGTGAGAGAAGTGAACAATTAATGATGGTATACTGTCCACAAGAATGTGGACCTCAGGCCAGTTGGACCTGAAGGTTGATGATGTTGACTGCTACTTAGCTCCTTACCAGCCCATGAACTGATCAATCTGAACAATTATTATAAAACTTCCATCTTCCTCAAGTTGGGGCACATGGTTTTCAGGGCATTAGCCTACGTGGGCCCCTTTGCTTGGCAAAGCAATAAAGCGACTCTTTTCTACTTCACCCAAAACTCTGTCTCCAAGATTTAATCTGGCACCAGTGTACAAAGAAGCTGAGCTTTTGGCATCACTGGTCCGGGGGCAGCTGAAGCCACCCAGGCCTTTCTGGGTTGGGAGCCAGTCATGTGTGGGTGGAGCTGGGCAGACAGAGAGAGAGAGAAGCCAGAATTCAAACAGGCCCGGGGCGGGGGCAGAGCTCCCTCTGAAGGCTGGGCAGGAATGGAGGGTGCACTCCTAGGTGCTGCCCTGGACACAGGCCAGTTGGGCTGCACCGCAGGCTCCTGAGGGCTGGGTGTGGTAGGCACTCACAGCAGACACACACACAGCCACGCAGGCCGCCAAGCAAGAGACGGAGACACACACACCAGGGATAGGCACACGCACACGGACGTACTCAGAGACACACAACGCTCGTACACAGACACATTCACATGGAAGCATGCATGCTCAGAGAAAGACACACCCGTGGCAGTCAAAGTCACACACACACACACACACACACACACACACGAGATACATGCACACATCGTAAGAACACACACAGGCGCACATACACGCATGCACCTACGGGGACACACATTTGCAGAGATGCACACACACACCTAGACTCACCCACAGACACACACCCAGATACTTATTACTCACACACATGTCCAGGTGGCAGGGGCTTCCCCTAACCAGCTCGTTTGCCAGCAGTGAAACCCTGCCTGGCAGGCTCTTGAGAATGGGCTCAGTGCTAGGCAGGTACCTGCTGCATCCATGAGTGACCTCTTTTGATCTCTTTCCAGGTCCTCAAGCCTATGTCCACCTCCAGGAGGCTCCAGGTACCTCCTGGAGCACTTCACATCCCAAGAATCTACCCCTATCCCTGTTTCAGCTGCCCTGGCCTTCCTTGCTCCTTCACCAAGACCCCAGCTTGCTTCTGCTCAAATGCACTCTCCCTTCTGCATCGAGTGAACTTCCACTCATCTTACAAAACCCACCTCAAAGTTTCCCTTCCTTGGAGAAGGTGCTCCCTTTCCTGGCTGGCATCAGGTCTGTCTGTCTGCACTCTCCCCCACCCGCCACCTGTCCCACTGCAACTAAGAGAACGAAGAGCAGGGACAGGCCCTTCTGTTCTCCTGGCTGCATAGGGATGCCATCGACTGAATAACAGAGGGCGTGCATTGCCAGCCCTGGCTGCCTGGAGGAGACCCTGGCAGGGATGAGGCCAGTCTCACCATGGCCGCATTCAGAGGATGATGGGGTGTGTGTCCACCTCTGGGAGCCTGGGGCGGCCCAGACAGATCTGCAGCGCCTCACCCGCACCCCCCGCACACATGTCCAAATTCACACTGACACGCATTCACACAAGGGTGGGCGTTGGGCCCCCTTGTCTGGGACAGCTGGGTGCCCCCCTCCCCCAGGCCACCAGTGACTCACATCCCCCCCGCCGCCAGGCAGCCAGCTTGGGCACACACAAGCCTCCTTTCAGCCTCTCGGTCTCCAACACACTAGCTTAGTCTTCCCTCCAGGCGCCTCCCCTCCGCGGTGAGCCGGCCTGCCCTCCCGGCCTGGCAGCTCAACCCCACGGGGAGGCCAGGCAGAGGCTGCCTTCCTCTTCTCAGCACAGGGCTCCCTGTCTCTCGTCATCCGGCTCCTGTTCAAGCCCTGAATGGCCGCCTTTTCATGGCCTAGAGCCTGGCCAGGTGCATTCTGGGCAGCCTTGCTCCCACCACCGCCCGCCGGGGAGCTGTCGGCCTTGCTGCTGCTAATACTGAGGGGCCCGGAGCCAGGGGGACCGCTGAGACTCTGGCCGAAGACTCAGAGCCCCAGAGTCCCTCCCAGGCTCTGGTCAGAGGCCTCCGCAGGTTGACAAAGACTCTTCTTGACACATAGCCTCCCGCCTGTTTCCCTAGCAGCCCTAGATAGCCTGTCCAGGCACAGGGTTTTATTATTCCCATTTTACTGAAGGAACAACTGAGGCCTGAGAAGAGTCAGCCTGCTGGCAAACGGTAGAGCTGGGTGAAGAGGAGTGAATAACACCGTGGAACTTACAGAACTGCAGTAAGCACCATGAGGTGCTGAGCTGGGTGCCCTGGAGACGGGGTCAGTGAGTGGGCTCCATGTAACAGTGGTCAAAGAATCAGTCCTGGGCTTTGTGCCCAGCACCCCTCCCTTCTTTTGGTAACAGACTTCTTTCCTCTGGTCTCAGGGTGGGCCCTCCACCAGCGGCCCACGTATGGGCTAGTCAGTCCCATACATATCTTCCTTCCTTGCCGGTGTGCTCAGTCCAAGGGGTGGGCCTGTGCCCTCCCCTGGGGTGGTCAGGGCTCTGCCCTGGGGAGTGGAACTGAGAGAGGAACACCCTTGTCCTTTCTGCTCAAAGTGCCACATGTATCCTGTGCCCCACTCACCAACGACGACAACAACAACAGCAAACAACACACAGCAAACGGAGAAACAGGGTCAGGATCCTGGATCTAGAGGCCCTGAGGTCAGCAAAGTGTTGCCCTTCCCACAAGGCTGCCCCTGTCCTAGCCCTCAAAACCTGCTACTGTGTTAGGAAACAGGCAAAAAGGATGCAGATGTAATAAGGTAATAGACCTGGAAATAAGGGAGTTAGTCTGGGCCCAATGTAATCACAAGAAGTCTTGACAGCAGAGAACCTTCTCTGACTGGAAGCAGAAGGGAGAGTGAGACTCCAGGTGTGAGAGGCATTTGATGTGTCTTTACCAGTTGTGAAATGCAGGGACCCACTTGAAACCTAGAGACCAGAGAGGCCCCTGGGAGCTCTGGGCAGTGTCCAGTCAACAGCCAGTGAGGATTTGGGAACGTCAGTTCTATAACCACAAGGAACTGGAATCTGTCCACAGTGTGAATGAGCTTAGTAGCAGATTCTTCCCAGACCCTCCCAATAAGAACCTACCTGGCAAACACTTTGGAGAAGGCAATGGCACCCCACTCCAGTACTCGATTTTGACCTTATAAAATTCTGAGTAGAGAAACTAGTTGAGCCAACCCGGGCTTCTGATCTACAGATGTATGAGACAATAAATTTCAAGTTGCTGAGTTTGTGGAAATTTGTTACTGCAGTATTAGAAAGCCAACTGTGCTCACCACTGTGCCACCAATGCTTCACTCGTTACTATACTACTGTTGTTGTTAGTCACTAAGTCATGTCCAACTACTGTGCAACTCCACAGACTGTAGCCTGCCAGGCTCCTCTTCCGTGAGTTTTCCCAGACAAGGATACTGGAGTAGTTTGCCATTTCCTTCTCTAGGGGATCTTCCCGACCCAAGGATTGAACCTGCGTCTCCTGCACTGGCTCTTAACCACCAAGCCACCAGGGAAGCCCTCTTTCTACTTTAGGAAGATAAAATAGAGTCTGAGAACTAGGGCCACTCTGCCTCTTTTGGTTTGGTTACAGGCGCCAATAATTTTTTGTTGGTGGTCTTTGTCACTCACCCATGACCAAAGACTCTAGAGTGATGCTGTTATTGTTATCTTCCGCATTCACTGTTTCCCAAAAAGTCTGCTCTCAGGGCTGGGTAGGAGAAGGGGCGCCCAAGCCACCACTGTACAGGCTTGGGGACAGCGGAGACAGTGGGAGGGACAGGCCCTCTTGGACCTCAGAGCCTTCAAAGGTCCAAGGCAGTTCTTCCAGAAACTCAGGTGGCCCAGTCTGCCTCTTCCTCACCAGGCAGGGCTGAGGTCACTGGGGAGAGGTCCAGCGCCAGGGAGCCAGGGATGAGTGACTTGTCTGAGAATGTCCTATGGTGACTTAGTCAAAACTTGTGAAGTTTGGCAGGGTCAATAGACATAGGGAGTTGCAGTCCAAGGTGGCGAAATAGGAGGCACCTGAACCCAGCTCTTCCTGGGGACACACCAAATCGACATTGACACATGGAGCAGTTCTCTCTGAAATAAACCCAGAAACTAGTTGAGTGACAGCTACACACCAAGAAAATAGGGAAAGACCTACGTTGAAAGGGTAGGTGATGCCGAGACACAGTCTTGCCACACTCCACCTCTTGTTGAGTGACGTGTACTAGCAGGAAGCTCATAACTCCCAACTTCTCCCTCAGAAGTGAAGGGGTTGGACCCAACATATAGTACCTCAATTTTTTTTTGGGGGGGTTGAGTTTGTGGCATGAGAGATCTTAGTTCCCTGACCAGGGGTTGAACCTGTGCCCACTGAAATGGAAATGCAGAGTCTTAACCACTGGACTGTCAGAGAAGTCTTCCTAGTGCTCCAACTTCCACCTAAGGGAAGAGACCCCAGAATATGTAGCCCTGAAAGCCTAAGGGGTTTTTGTCCCCAAGACCCATTAAACTATAGCCAACAAACAGTTCTTAACTGGCTATTTCCCCATGGTTCTACTAACAAAATCCCAAAGGCATTTTTCACAGAAATAGGAAAAAAAAAAAAAAATCCTAAAATTTGTATGGAACCACAAAAGGCCCCAAATGACCAAAGCAATCTTAAGAAAGATGAACAAAACTGGAGGAATTACACTTGTGATTTCCAATTATATTACAAAGGTACAGTAATCAAAACAGTATGGTATTGGCACAAAACAGACACAAAGATCAATGGAACAGAATAATGAGCCCAGAAAAAAGCTCGTGTACATGGAGTCTATTAATTTACAACAAAAGAGTCAAGGCCAAGAATATGCAGTGAGGAAAGGATAGTCTTTTCAATAAATGATACATATTGAGAAAACTGGACAGTTTAGTTCAGTTCAGTCACTCAGTCGTGTCCGACTCTTTGCAACTCCATGAATTGCAGCATGCCAGGCCTCCCTGTCCATCACCAACTCCCGGAGTTCACCCAAACTCATGTCCGTCGAGTGGTGATGTCATCCAGCCATCTCATCCTCTGTCGTCCCCTTCTTCTCCTGCCCCCAATCCCTCCCAGCATCAGAGTCTTTTCCAATGAGTCAACTCTTAGCATGAGGTGGCCAAAGTACTGGAGTTTCAGCTTTAGCATCATTCCTTCCAAAGAAATCCCAGGGCTGATCTCCTTTAGAATGGACTGGTTGGATCTCCTCACACTCCAAGGGACTCTCAAGAGTCTTCTCTAACACCACAGTTCAAAAGCATCAATTCTTTGGTGCTCAGCTGTCTTCACAGTCTAACTCTCACATCCATACATGACTACTGGAAAAACCATAGCCTTGACTAGATGGACCTTTGTTGGCAAACTAATGTCTCTGCTTTTCAATATGCTGTCTAGGTTGGTCATAACTTTGCTTCCAAGTAGCAAACGTCTTTTAATTTCATGGCTGCAGTCACCATCTGCAGTGATTTTGGAGCCCAGAAAAATAAAGTCTGACACTGTTTCCACTGTTTCCCAATCTATTTCCTATGAAGTGATGGGGCCAGATGCCATGATCTTCGTTTTCTGAATGTTGAGCTTTCAGCCAATTTTTTCACTCTCCTCTTTCACTTTCATCAAGAGGCTTTTAGTTCCTCTTCACTTTCTGCCATAAGGGTGGTGTCATCTGCATATCTGAGGTTATTGATATTTCTCCTGGCAATCTTGATTCCAGCTTGTGCTTCCTCCAGCCCAGTGTTTCTCATGATGTACCCTGCATAGAAGTTAAATAAACAGGGTGACAATATACAGCCTTGATGTACTCCTTTTCCTATTTGGAACCAGTCTGTTGTTCCATGT
>NW_011494640.1:4367334-4367584 GCF_000754665.1 Bison bison bison
TGTTGTTCCATGTCTAGTTCTAACTGTTGCTTCCTGACCTGCATACAGGTTTCTCAAGAGGCAGGTCAGGTGGTCTGGTATTCCGATCTCTTTCAGAATTTTCCAGTTTATTGTGATCTACACAGTCAAAGGCTTTGGCATAGTCAATAAAGCAGAAATAGATGTTTTTCTGGAACTCTCTTGCTTTTTCCATGATCCAGCAGATGTTGGCAATTTGATCTCTTGTTCCTCTGCCTTTTCTAAAACCAGC
>NW_011494640.1:4367684-4374860 GCF_000754665.1 Bison bison bison
CTTGGAGAATTTTGAGCATTACTTTACTAGCATGAGAGATGAGTGCAATTGTGTGGTAGTTTGAGCATTCTTTGGCATTGCCTTTCTTTGGGATTGGAATGAAAACTGACCTTTTCTAGTCCTGTGGCCACTGCTGAGTTTTCCAAATTCGCTGGCATATTGAGTGCAGCACTTTCACAGCATCATCTTTCAGGATTTGAAATAGCTCAACTGGAATTCCATCACCTCCACTAGCTTTGTTCGTAGTGATGCTTTCTAAGGCCCACTTGACTTCACATTCCAGGATGTCTGGCTCTAGGTGAGTGATCACACCATCGTGATTATCTTGGTCGTGAAGATCTTTTTTGTACACAGCCACATACAAAAGAGTGAGAAAGGACCCATGTCTTACACTCAGAATGGATTAAAGTCTTATGTGGATTATTACCTGAAACCATAAAACTCCTAGAAAAAGAACATAAAGAGTAAGCTCCTCGACATTAGTCTTGGCAACTTTTTGGAAAGGAAAGGCAACAAAAGTAATAATAGTCAAGCAGGACTACATCAAACTAAAAAGCTTCTGCACAGCAAATGAACCATCAACAAAGTGAAATGGCAACCTATAAAATGGGAGGGAAATATTTGAAATCATATATCTGAGAAGGGGTTAATATCCAAAATATATTAAAAATTCAAAAAACTTAATAGCAGAAAACCAAACAATCTGTTCTTAAAATGGCCAGAGGAACTCAATAGACATTTTCTCAGAGAAGACATCCAAATGGTCAACAGGTACATGACATATACTCAACATCATTAATCATCAAGGAGTTGCAAATCAACACCACAATGAGATATCACCACATACCTGTTAAGATAGCTCATCAAAGAGGTGTTTGTGCCTGCTGAGTCACTTCAGTTGTGTCCGACTCTTTGCAACCCTATGGACTGTAGCCTGCCCAGCTCTTCTGTCCCTGGGATTCTCCAGGCAAGAAAACTGGGGTGGGTTGCCATGCCCTCCTCCAGGAGATCTATACTTAGCTAATACCTTGGCTATTGTGAGTAATGCTGCATAAACATGTGTGCAAATATCTCTTTGAAACCCTTTGGCTAAGTGACTGTCAATGTATGTCAATGGATGAATGGATAAAGAAGATGTGAGATATATATATATATATATATATATATATATATATATGAATATATTTGAATACATCAATTCAGTTCAGTCGCTCAGTCATGTTTGACTCTTTGCAACCCCATGGACTGTAGCACTCCAGGCTTCCCTGTCCATCACCAACTCCTAAAGCTTGCTCTAACTCATGTCCATCGAGTTGGTGATGCTGTTCAACCATCTCATTCTCTGTCGTCCCTTCTCCTCCTTCCTTCAAGTTTTCCCAGCATCAGTGTCTTTTCAAATGAGTCAGTTCTTTGCACCGGGTGGCCAAAGTACTGGAGTTTCAGTTTTAGCATCAGTTCTTCCAGTGAATGGTTAGTTAGGACTGATTTCTTTTACAATGTACTGGTTGAATCTCCTTGCAGTCCAAGGGACTCCCAAGAGTCTTCTCCAACACCACAGTTCAAAAGCATCAATTCTTTGGTGCTCAGCTTTCTTTATAGTCCAATTCTCACATCCATATATGACTACTGGAAAAATCATAGCTTTGACCAGACAGACCTTTGTTGGCATTGTCTCTGCTTTTTAAGATGCTGTCTCGGTTGGTCATAGCCTTTCTTCCAGGAGCAAGCACCCCTTGGCTGCAGTCACTATCTGCAGTGATTTTGGAGCCCAAGAAAATAAAGTCTGTCACTGTTTCCATTGTTTCCCCATCTATTTGCCATGAAGTGATGGGACCTGATGCCATGACCTTCATTTTTTGAATGGTGAGTTTTAAGCCAGCTTTTTCACTCTCCTGTTTCACTTTCATCAAGAGGCTCTTTAGTTCCTCTTCACTTTCTGCCATAAGAATGGTGTCATTTGAATATATATATGAGTATTATTCAGCCATGAAGGAAATCTTAGCATTTTTGAAAATATGGATGGATCTTGAGTGTGTTGTTGTTGTTTAGTCACTAAGTCATGTCTGAGTCTTGCAAACCCAAGGACTGTAGTTTGCCAGGCTCCTCTGTCTATGGGATTCTCCAGGCAAGAATACTGGAGTGGCTTGCCATTTCTTTCTCCAGAGGATCTTCCCGACCCGTAGATTGAACCTGAGCCTTCTACATCTCCTGTACTGCAGGTGGATTCTTTGCTGCTGAGCCACCTGGGAAGCCCCTTGAATGTATTATGTTAAGTGAAATAGCCAGACAAAGATAAATACTACATGATTATCACTCATATGTGGAATTTAAAAAAGTCAAACTCAAAAAAACAAAAAAAAGTGGTTGTCAGGGACTAGGAGTGGGGGAAATAGGGAGAGGTTGATTAAAGGGCACACACTTTCAGCTATAAGATGAATAAGGGGATTTCCCTGGTGGTCCAGTGGTTAGGACTCTGAGCTTCTACTTCTGGGGGTACAGGTTCAATCCCTGGTCAGGGTACTAAAATTCTGTAAGACATGCGATGTGGCAAAAACAAAACGAACAAGCAAACAAAATAAGGTCTAAGGATCTGAGGTAAAACATGGTGAGTAGAGTTGGTAATGTCACATTGTATAGTTATGATTTGCTAAGAGACTGGAACTTAATTAGAACTTATCACCAAATAAAAAACTCTGAGATGATGGAAGTGATCCTTTTACAGTGTATTAGAAGGTCTGAATCACCAAGTCCGACCATTCCAAGTGTTATTGAGCAGGTGGAGACACTGGAACTCTCGTCCACTGGTGGTTTTGGGAATGTCAACAGGTGTGACACCTTCAGAAAACAGCTGGACTTAAAACAACAGTCACAATCTAAAAGTTGAGAGTTATATTTTATTTGGTGGAAATTTTTAGGACTTCAAGTCTAGGAATAGCATCTCAAGTAACCCTGAGAGAACTGCTCTGGGAAGGTGAGGGAAGGAGTCAGCTTATATAGAAGTTTTGCAACAAGGGGCAGGTAGTCTTAACATCAAAATGTTACTGTTACTTAAAAAAAAATCAGATATCCCAAGTTAAGGAACTTAGCACTTTTCTCTGTGTGGGAAAATGCAAGAGTCTTGTTGTTTGGTTGCTCAGTTGTGTCCAACCCTTTGCAACTCCATGGACTGCAGCATGCTAAGCCTCCCTGTCCTTCACCATCTCCCAGAGTTTGCTCAAACTGAAGTCGGTGATGCCATCCAACCATCTCATCTTCTGCTGTCCCCTTTCCTCCTGCCTTCAGTCTTTGCCAGCATCGGAGTTTTTCTCATAATGCAAGAGTCTGGGCTCACTGAAATCATTCTTTGCATACGCATCTCAGCTATCCTGGGCCAGTATCCTGTGTTTTTTTCACATCTTGAGATCACCTGGGGCTCACCATAGGGAGGGGCTGCAGTCTGCTGACGGGCATTCTTCTCCTTCCTATGTGCCCTTAGAGCTTACCGGCTCACGTTGGAGGGCTGCAGTCACTGACAACTGTGACATCCTTGTTGACTGATATGGCAAGAAATATTTCATTTCCCAACGGTTTTCTAATAAGTTAAACATATACTTACCACGTGACCCAGTCATTCAACTTCTAAGTATTTACCAAAGAGAGACAACACTCATGTCCATAAAAGACTTGGACATGAAGCTCATGACATCTTTATTTGTAGCCATTAATAAACCAATGGTGGTATTATAAAATGGAATATTAGGGGCTTCCTTGATGGTTCAGTAGTTAAGAACCTGCCTTACAATGCAAGGGACATGGGTTCAAAGCCTGGTCTGGGAAGATGGCACATGCCACGGAGCAACTAAGACTGTGCCACAGCTACTGAACCTATGCTCTAGAACCTGGAGGCCACCAGTACTGAAGCCTGTGTGTCTAGAGCCTGCGCTTTGCAACAAGAGAAGTCATTTCTATGAAAAGCCCATGCACCGGAACTAGCGAAAGCTCATGGGCAGCAGTGAAGACCCAGCACAGCCAAAAACAAATCTTAAAAAAATAAAATGGAACACTACTCAGTATTGTAATACAAAGGACTAAACTCCTGATACACACCGCAACAGGAATAAATCTGTTATGTTGAGCGAAAGAGCCAGATCAGAAAGAATACCTGCTGTATAATTTTGTATAGCAAACTCTGGGAGATAGTGAAGGACAAGGAAGCCTGGTGTGCTGCGGTCCTTGGGGTCGCAAAGAGTCGGACACAACTGAGTGGCTGAACAACAACAATAACAAAAGTAATTCTAGTGAATACATAAAAATTGGGAGAAGACAAACATGCTTTTAATGACAGGGAAATCAGTTGCCTAGAGATGGGGAGCGGGGAAGGAAAAGGTTACCAGAAGCTGGAGGAAATCTCTTGGAGTGATATATCTCTTCACTCTGCTGCTTGTGGAAGATGGTGTTGTGGGTGTTCACATCTATCAGAACTGATCACATCATACACTTGACACAATCGAGTTGACTGTATGTTAATGATACCTCAGAGATAAAACCACTAAAAAGAAGAAGAAGCAACTAGACATGGGCTCCCTGAAGGGATGTGTGGTTTGTGGGGAGGAGAGTTGAGCCCCAGCCAGGAGGGGCCTTAAGGGCGGGGCTCAGGGGGTTGTCCTAGATGAAGTGGCACCTTGGAGCTTTCGAGACAGGGTGTCGGCCCTGCCCTGTGACTTCTGCAAGTTCAGGTATACCATGCCCACTCTGCAGGACACTGGGAAGATGCCCAGGCCCTCTCTGCCCTTCCAGAGCTCCCAGCAAGGACCCCCAGGGTGTCTGTGCTGTGATAAAAGGAGAGAGAAAGGTCTCTTGGAAGCTGGGGTCCCAATGGAGGCCCAAGGAGGAATGGAGGTGAGTGGGGAAGGGCAGGAGGGGGCCAAAGCACACGTGGGATGTTGGCCAGGGAGAGAAAGGCAGGAGCAGCCCAGCCCTGTGTCTCCTGGGGCCTGACCCCTCCTCAGGGGCCCTCAGGGTCTTCTTCCATCGTGGGTGTGGGTCCCCGACTTCCACCTGGGCCTGGGTGAGCCTCCCAGCCCCAGGCTCCCCACTCCTTCCATGGCACCCCCTGCTGGTCTTGCTTTCCTCTCCCCAGCCCCAGCACACGGCAAGGTCTCAGGAAGCCCGACTCTGCCCAGAAAGTGTTAACAAGTACGAGGTGTGATACATACTTCAGGGCGCTGGACCACTGTCCCAGTGGAGGCCCCAGTCTGCTCCTGGCACTGTGGAAGGGCATCCTTCAGCCAGGAATAAGAGGCTGATATGATCCTGTCCGGTGTTGAGAGACCTCTGATCCAGTCTTGCCAAGAGAAGCTGGGCACAGACATGGTGGCGCCATGCACCAAACTGTCTGGGCTGCAGGCAGCTGCCCACCTGTGCGGCCTCCCCCTTGGGCTTGGACAGCAGAAGAAACGAAGCTGTGAGGCCCGCCTTTCTACTGGTCTTTCCTGCCTTCTTGCAGCTAGAGCTGCTTTGAGAAGGTGAAACCCCACACCCAGTCCTGCTTGACCAATGAAACTGAGCTCAATGCCCCTTCCTGATCTCGGGCGAGGCAACAGTGAGCAGTTGCCTCTCAGTGAAGTGAGATCTTAATTTTCTGCCCGGGAATTGAGCTTGGGTAGCCTGGAAGAAAACCAGGAATCCTAGCCACCAGACCAGCAAGGGCTAGAGGCTATTTTTCCCTGGATCTTTGCCCTCAGTAAAAAATGCATTTGTCACAGAGACAGAAGCTGTAAATGTAGGTACAACACAGCACAACAGCAAGTGGGAGAACGCATAGAGAAATGGTTGGTTTATTTTAGTTAAGACAGAAGCAAAGCAGAGATGCACATGGGGAGAAAAAGGGCGTGGGTGTCCCACCCTGTGATGAGGAGCACAGTAAAGAGGAGGTTAAGTCATTTATATAGGGTAGTTCTTTCGGGTCCTTGTCTTCCTTCAGGCCATCTATCTGGTTTCTTTATCCACACCTGACCTACCCTGAGACCCTCTCCTGGGTACACACGCACCCCTCAGTCAAGACGGATCTCGAAGTGAAGGCTTCTGGGAGGATCAAGACTCATTAGGGCTTGGTGTTATCTCTTGACTTTTGACCCACAAGGAGCCTTTCTGTGCATGTGTAGTGTCTCCCTTGTCCCAAAAGAGGGGGAAGCAGAGATCCCTTAATCTTTTACTCAAAAAGGATTTTGTCCCTCTTTGTCCTTGCCATGACTATTGCCCTGACTATTGCCTTGACTGTTACTTCAAGGTGTTTACAAGAAACAAACAATGACTATTTATCCTGTTTCTGTTGTTACTTTCATTTCGGAGGGCAAACAGGAGGCTGATTGTACATGCCTTAACTGGAGCCCGCATATCTTGGTTTGGTCTTGGTTTGAGGCTGACATTAGACCCAGGATACCATTTCCACTTCCAGAATTTAAGGAGCCAGAGGCACCCAAGGACAGAGAAGGACAGGTGGTCAGTCCCCTTCTTGCTGCTTAGACCTCATTGCTGGATGGAGTCCCTGGTGCCCTTCCACTCTCCCAGATTGTCATCTGTCTGGAGCAGGCACTGGGAGATTGGTCGGATCCCCGGAAAGATGAGACAGGAGGGCTGGGAGGAAGCAGGCCGGTGAGGGCTGGGGTGAAGGGCAGGAGTGGATAAAACCATTTTCAGAGCTAGCCACCATCCGCCCCCCCATATAATTCTGGGCAATTGGATCCAGGATCTTTCCTTAACATGAGCAGACTTAAAAAATATCCACAACCTAAAAGTTGAAAGTTTTGTTTTATTTGGTGGGAATTTTTAGGACTTCAAGGCTGGAGGCAGCATCTCAAGCAACCTTGAGAGAACTGCTCTGAGGAGGCAACGCTGGGATCCGGGTTATATAGAAGGTTTGTAACAAAGAGCAGGGAGTTGGAACATCAAAAGATGATTGTTAATTGAAGAAAATCAGATAACCCAAGTTAAGGAATTTAGTGCTTTTCTGTGTATGGAAGACGCAAGAGTCTGGGCTCACTGAAATCGTTCCTTTGATATGCACCTCAGCTATCTGGGGCCAGTGTCCTGTGTTTTCACATCCTGAGTTTCCTCAGGGCTCACCATAGGGAGTGACTGCAGTTTGATGGGCCAGGCCTTCTTTTCTTTCCTGAGTTTCCTCAGGACTCACTGGCT
>NW_011494640.1:4374973-4376277 GCF_000754665.1 Bison bison bison
TCCTTGTTTATTGATATGGCAGGAAATGCTCCATGTCTCACACGGGAGCATCACTGCGGGCATGGGGGAGCCACTGACTACAGATGTTTGATTATGGATGTTGGCAAACCAACAAAGGAGAAAAGAAAAGTGGGTCCTGGACCTGATGCTCTAACAGCAGAAGATGACCAGCACAGCACACAGCACAGGGGGTGGGGGTTGCTGCCTGGAGCCCCAGTCGTGGAAGGTCAGCTCCAGGACACACAGAGAGAGGACAAGGCCAGAGCCATTCGGGGTGCCGGGGGGTGTGGTTGGTAGAAACACCTGTGAGGGCATTTTCTGCCTGCCTGGCCCACCCTAGGCACCAGTTGGGTGCCTTACCTTCTGGCAGAAAACTTTTTTGTTAGCCACAGAGCCATGCAGGAAAAAGGAGGTGGTGTATTTTATCCCTGGGTCAGACTGAGTTTCTGTGAAGATGTTATTTAACTACAACTATGACCTTGGACTTTTGGGTTCAGTTTGCTTGACCTGCTGCTGCTCCTGCCTTATGGTGACCTCAGGATCCTTGCGGAAACCCTGACCCTCACAATGGAAGCTGTGGAGGGAGTCTAGTCCTCACAAGACCTTGAGGTTGGCCTGCAGTGGCCTCCTGGTCCCACCTTAACTCCTTTTGCTGATTCCCCAGGGCTTCCCTTGTGGCTTAGCTGGTAAAGAATCCACCTGAAATGCAGAAGACCTGGGTTCAACCCCTGGGTTGGAAAGATCCCCTGGAGAAGGGAAAGGCTACCCACTTGAGTAATCTGGCCTGGAGAATTCCATGGACACGGTCCATGGGATCACAGAGTTGGACACGACTGAACGATTTTCACTTTCATACCTGGCCTCATGGGTCCAATTCTTGTCCCTTCCTAGTCTTTTGTTTGTCACAGAGGGTGTGTTAGTCACTCAGTCATGTCTGACTCTTTGTGATCCCATGGACTGTATAGCCCACCCGTCTCCTCTGTCCATGGGATTCTTCAGGCAAGAATACTGGAGTGGGTAGCCATTCTCTTTTCCAGGGGATCTTCCCAACCCATGGATCAAACATGGGTCTCCTAAATTGCAGGCAAATTATTTGCTGTCTGAGCTACCAGGGAAGCCCACAGAGGGGGTCCTCACCATTTTGCAAAAACCATACAGGTAAAGTTGTTCTCACAAGAATTCAAGGGCGAGTGGTTTGGAACTTCGTAAGGCAGTGTTTGTTGCTGAAGCATCACCAGGGACACAATCAGATGACATTTCCCTGAAGGGACCCGAGGCTGAGGGGCAGAGTCGCAACATCAGAC
>NW_011494640.1:4376377-4381559 GCF_000754665.1 Bison bison bison
GGGAGGGAGGGCGGTTGCACAAGAAAAAATTCACAAGTTGAGTTAGAGACGCTTTTCCCCAGCTGCTAAAAGAAGGTGGGTTTGGAAGAAAAATTGGGAGTAATGTGGCCAGCAGAGCCTGATGGCAGCCCACATCTAAGCAGGTGGGGTTACTGTTTTGGTTGCTAGTAAGTGACACCCTCCTGGAGAAGGAAATGTCAACCTGCTCCAGTTTTCTTGCCTGGAAAATCCAATGGATGAGGAGCCTGGCGGGCTACAGTCCATGGGGTCATGAAAGACTGGAACATGGCTGAGTGATTGAGCATGCAAACGCATACACGAAAGTGACACCCAACCTGAAGAATCATTAACCAATCAACAAAGCAGGGATTTGTTGGTGACTTACTGGCCCAGGTAAGCAGAAAAGGTCATGGTGTTGCTGGAGACATCTGCAAGCAGACTCTGCCCAGGGATCACGCCTCTGTCTCCTCCTCAGTGGCATCTCCTTCTCTGCTCCTGCAGAAGGGGACTCAGCCTGGGCAGCCAGCACTTCAGCTTTGTTGTCCAGAGAGAGAGGGGCCCTGGGGCCTGACCCCTGAGGCTCCAGCCCACCTCCTGCCATGCATGACTTCAGAGGGCAGGGGCAAGGCGGAGAGTGGGATTTCCCTTTGGACCGTGTGGTTGCCGGTAGGGAAGGAGATGCCACCCTATTTGGAGGGAGTCTGCTCAGGCATCCCGTGTGCTGCGCTGTGCTTAGTTGCTCAGTCCTGTCCGAGTCTCTGTGACCCCATGGACTGTAGCCGGCCAGGCTCCTCTGTCCCTGGAATTCTCCAGGCAAGGATACTGGAGTGGGTTGCCATGCCTTCCTCCAGAGGATCTTACCGACCTAGGGAATCGAACCCAGGTCTCCCGCATTGCAGGCAAATTCTTTACCATCTGAGCCACCAGGGAAGCCCGAGTGTACTGGAGTGGGTAGTCTATCCCTCCTCCAGCAGATCTTCCTGACCCAGAAATTGAACTGGGGTCTCCTGCATTGCAGGCGGATTCTTTACCAGCTGAGCTATCATGGTAGTATCCCAATTTCTGATCGTCAAGGAATCCCAGGCACAGGTGGGATGGCCCTCAGATGTTACGGCAGAGTGTCACAACGTCCATGTCCGGATGCTGGGTGACACTGCCCTACCCCCCAGATTTGGTGGTGCCTCTGCAGCCTGTGGGTCAAGGCTCTCCTTCGCTGGCTGGCCCCCTGCACCCTTCTTAGTGCTAAATCCTCCTTGAAGTCATTGTAATGGAAGTGCAACTACCTCCATTCTTCCCTTCTCTTTGTAGTCATCGGACAACGGTCCAGTTGCCAAGGTGCAGGCACTCAGGTTGCTCAGGGGAGGGTCTGGCCTGGCCCAGACCAGATCCCTTTCTGATGATGGGGGACTTGTTCTCCTTGGTGTTCCAAGGTGGTCCAGTGAGAGCCAGGTTCCCACCTCCTTCCCTATTTCCATGAGCTCCCCCTCAGGGTCCCTGAAACCTCAGAAATCCTTCCTTTTGCCTGAATTTTGTGTTTTTTCACTTTTCCCTCCTCCCTCCTCTCCATGCCCTCTAGTTCAGTTCAGTACAGTCGCTCAGTCGTGTGCGACTCTTTGCGACCCCATGAATCACAGCATGCCAGGTCTCCCTGTCCGTCACCAACTCCCGGAGTTTACTCAAACTCATGTCCATTCAGTCAGTTATGCCATCCAACCATCTCATCCTCTGTCATCCCCTTCTCCTCCCGCCTTCAATCTTTCCCAGCATCAGGGTCTTTTCCATGCCCTCAGTGAAGGGCAAGTCCTGGTCACTGACTCCCTGCCTGGGAGCCCACACCCAACACTCTCCCAGCCTCTGGGCCTCTCTGCCCAGGGGTCTTGTCTGTGGGACTTTGGGCTCAGAAACTGGGTCCCCCCAGCTGGGAGGCTCACACAAGGCTATAAATCGATCCTCAAGCCCCAGAGCCAGGTGTTCCCAGGAGGCTCCAAGCCCCTAGTCATGCTGCTTCCCAGGTGGGGCCCTGGAAGACTGGCCTTCCTCCCGGGGCTCGTGTCTCCCCAGCTCATGTCCTGGCCACTTTTACTCCTGCTCTTCTTGTCTTTGGCTCAGACAACTTAACCAGGCTCTATGCCTGTCTTCTCCCAGTGCAACCAGTCTCCAGGACACGCAGACTCTGCCCCTCTGGACTTACAAGTCACTGAGACCCTCTGCCTGGCTTCTCTCTTGAAGACGCTGTTGCCTGAGGTCAAGCCTGGCCTGAGTGCTGCTGGTGTGAGCAGGGCATCCACACTTATCTGCTCCTGACCCTGTCAGTGTCCCCACCTGGGCATTGAAGAACCAGATCACAAAGTCCTAGGAGTGTAGCTAGGGAAGCCCTCCTGGCTCCTTGGGAGGGTGACCCGCCACGATGATGGGTGGGCAGGAGCAGTGTCACACCCTTGAGCACACACAGTGTGTGTGTTTCTAGGTGGCACGGAGATTGCTGAAGGGCAAGCAGCAGCAGTGTGCCAAGAGGGAGGTGTCCAAGGACACCCTGGGTCACTGGACATCACCCTTAGTTGGCACATGACTCAGACGGAAGGCTGCGGCAGGGCAAAGGCCTGGTTGTGGAGTGATGTAGCCATCACCTGTCCCTTTTATTTGCCATCTTTAGGGTGTGCCATGCCAGGGAACACACTGCCCTGCTCCTTCCGCCTTGTCTCTGATCCACCCAACCTTCTGCTTCAGGTTGCACTGAGGGTGGGGAGGGCGGGGTGCCCTGGTTTGTGAAGTGAAAGTGTGAGTCACTCAGTCACGTCCAACTCTTTTGTGACCCCATGGATCATAGCCTGCCAGGCTCCAATGTCCATGGAATTTTCCAGGCAAGAATACTGGAGTGGGTAGCCATTTCCTTTTCCAGGGGATCTTCCCAGCCCACGATTGAACCCTGGTCTTCTGCATTGTAGGCAGATCCTTTACCATCTGAGCTGTGAGGGAAGCCCTATCTCCCCCTATACGGATGTTAATACAACACAGTGTAAGTACCCTCCAGGATGCAGACAATGGTAAATGGTACAATTAGGAAGGGATGAGATTTTAGCATTTATTACTTTTATTTTTAATAGAAATTAGTTTTTTTCTCCCAGCAATCTTGATTCCAGCTTGTGCTTCATCCAGCCCAGCATTTCCCATGATGTACTCTGCATAGAAGTTAAATAAGCAGGGTGACAATATACAGCCTTGACGTACTTCTTTCCCAACTTGGAACCAATCTGTTGTTCCATGTCCAGTTCTAACTTGCTTCTTGACCTGCATACAGATTTCTCAGGAGGCAGTCAGATGGTCTGGTATTCCCATCTCTTGAAGAATTTTCCACAGTTTGTTGTGATCCACATAGTCAAAGGCTTTGGTGTAGTCAATAAAGCAGAAGTAGATGTTTTTCTGGAACTCTCTTGCTTTTTGTATGATCCAACGGGTGTTGGCAATTTGATCTCTGGTTCCTCTGCCTTTTCTAAAACCAGCCGGAACATTTGGAAGTTCACAGTTCACGTATTGCTGAAGCCTGGCTTGGAGAATTCTGAGTATTACTTTGCTAGCATGTGAGATGAGTGCAACTGTGCAGTAGTTTGAACATTCTTTGGCATTGCCTTTCTCTGGGAAAGAAACTGTGGACACTGCTGAGTTTTCCAAATTTGCTGGCATACTGAGTGCAGCACTTTCACAGCATCATCTTTCAGGATTTGAAATAGCTCCACTGGGATTCCATCTCCTCCACTAGCTTTGTTCGTAGTGATGGTTCCTAAGGCTCACTTGACTTCGCATTCCAGGATGTCTGGCTCTAGGTGAGTGATCCCGCCATTGTGGTTATCTGGGTCATTAAGATCTTTTTTGTATAGTTTTGTGTATTCTTGCCACCTCTTCTTAATATCTTCTGCTTCTGTTAGGTCCATACCATTTCTGTCCTTTATTGTGCCCATCTTTGCATGAAATGTTCCCTTGGTGTCTCTAATTTTCTTGAAGAGATCTCTAGTCTTTCCCATTCTAATTTTTTCCTCTGTATCTTTTCACTGATCACTGAAGAAGGCTTTCTTATCTCTCCTTGCTATTCTTTGGAATTCTGCATTCAGATGGTTCTATCTTTCCTTTTCTCCTTTGCCTTTAGATTCTCTTCTTTTCACAGGTATTTGTAAGGCCTCCTCAGACAACCATTTTGCCTTTTTGCATTTCTTTTTCTTGGGGATGGTCTTGATCACTGCCTCCTGTACAACACCAGGAATCTCTGTCCTGAGTTCTTCAGGCATTCTATCAGATCTAATCCCTGGAATCTATTTGTCACTTCTACTGTATAATCATAAGGGGTTTGATTCCAGCACAAGCTGGAATCAAGATTGCTGGGAGAAATATCAGTAACCTCAGATATGCGGATAACACCATCCTTATGGCAGAAAGCAAAGAGGAACTGAAGAACCTCTTGATGAAAGTGAAAGAAGAGAGTGAAAAAACTGGCTTAAAACTCAACAATCAAAAAACGAAGATCATGGCATCCTGTCCCATCACTTCATGGCAAATAGATGGGGAAACAATGGAAACAGTGACAGACTTTATTTTCTTGGGCTCCAAAATCACTGCAGATGGTGACCACAGCCATGAAATTAAAAGACATTTGCTCCTTGGAAGAAAAGCTGTGACCGACCTAGACAACATATTAAAAAGCATAGGCATTATTTTGCCTACAAAGGTCTGTCTAGTCAAAGCTATGGTTTTTCCAGTAGTCATGTATGGATGTAAGAGACCATAAAGAAAGCTGAGTGCCAAAGAATTGATGCTTTTGAACTGTGGTATTGAAGAAGGCTCTTGAGAATCCCCTGGACTTCAAGGAGATCAAACCAGTGAATCCTAATGGAAATCAGTCCTGAATATTCATTGGCAGGACTGATGCTGAAGCTGAAGCTCCATTTGGCCAGCTAATGCAAAGAACTGACTCACTGGAAAATTCCATGATGCTGGGAAAGATTGAAGGCAGGAGGAGAAGGGGACGACAGAGGATGAGATGGTTGGATTGCATCACCAACTCAATGGACATGAGTTTGAGCAAGCTCTGGGAGATGGTGCTGGACAGGGAAGCCTGCTGTGCTCCAGTCCATGAGGTTGCAAAGAGTCGGACATGACTGAGTGACTGAACTGAACTGACTGATTTAAACTA
>NW_011494640.1:4381659-4387878 GCF_000754665.1 Bison bison bison
TTTTTAAAATGATTCTTTTTGATGTGGACCATTTTTAAAGTCTTTATTGGCTTTGTTACAATATTGCTTCTGTTTTGTTTTTTGCCCTTGAGGCATGTGGGATCTTAACTTCCTGACCAGGGATCGAGCCTGTACCTCCTGCATTGGAAGGCAAAGTCTTGACCACTGGACTGTCAGGGAAATCCCTAATTTTAAGTTTGTAAAATTGAGCTTTGGAACCGGCTGTCTTCAACACCAGCTCATGGAACTCCTGAAAATGTAGCGAGCAGGTACGAGCTGGCTCCAGAATACCACTGTCTCCCTCCAGGTGGACCTGGCTCAGGGCCTGGTGGACACCCTGCTCCCAGCGACTTAGGTCCACTGCTCGGTGGCCTTGGCTCCAGTTGCCCCTCTGAGAGGTCATGCCATCACCTTGTCCTTCTCCAGCCAAGCTCCCCGACCTCAACGCCTCTAGCATCTAACTGGTCACCTCAGTTCTTCCCGGGCCAGGCTGACCTCTGGCCCAGGACTGCTCCCTGGAATGTGTCCTCAGGCAGCCCCGCCTCCTCCGGCTCTGGCCATGGTGACCACCCGCCATGCACTGCTTTCCTCCCCTGGTTCTACAGCGCGTGTTCCCAGGCCGCCCCCTCCCCGGAGACTATCTCCTGCAGCAGGCCCTCTTTCTTCTCTCACCCCTGGTTCTGCCCCAGGTTTCTTATTTCTCCAGTCCTCTCCTCTGAGATTCTATCCACTCCCAGACTTCCACTGACACCTTAATTTACGACTCTGGGTAGGTGTCTCTAGACCTGACTTTCTCCAAATTCCACAACCTCCTGGAAATCTGCCCATGGCTTCAATCTGGCACTGTTGCCTGCCCTGAACCCTGGCTATCTGCAGAGTCCAGGGATTCCTCCTAGAAGATGGATGGCAACTCGCTGGCCAGCGGAACTGTGTCTCCTGCTTCAAGTTTAACCGAGCTTCTGTAGGATGTTGCGGCGGCACATGCTCTGTGTGGCTAAGGGAGGCTGCAGGGTCCTGGAACTGATCCCAGCCTACTCACCAGTGCATGGCCCAGTGCAGCCTGCAGCTTGCAGCTAAGTTTCCAACAGGGCTTCCCCAAGGGCCTTGTGACACAGTCTCCCCTGCCTCCCGGGACCCTCCACTCCCAAGACAGCCGTGTGTCTCCCCCAGACTGTCTCCATTGCACTTTCCCTTCACCAGAGTTCAAGCTAACCGATGCTAATTTAACACAATCACAACCCCCCACAACCCAATGCAGAACAGTCCCCCAGGATATGTTGAACTGAATTAAAATGGAGAGGTTATGCCCTGGTGGAAAATTCATCCGGGAAGATTTGATTCTGAGATGCGTAAGTTCTGAACACCCTTTCTGGGGCAGATTGTTGCAGTCCTATCGGGTTTGTCTTTGTTTCCTTTTAGTCCCTCTGCAGAGACTAGGCCTTGGCCGTGAGACCTGCATTGGCCAATAGGAGAGCAGCAAATGTGGTGCAGGTAGAAACCTGAACAGCATGCGGGCTTGATCTCTCTCATTGCAGATGTCCTGAGAGCACCAGGCGAACGAGCCTGAGCTAATTTGCCGGAGGGTGAACCCAGGATCCAGCCCACAGCCAGCTGCCAGACCTGAGTGAGGCCCTCGACTGCTCTCTCATCACAGATGTGCACCTAGGTCCAGCTGAGCCCGAGAGAGCTGTCCATCTGGGCCCAGCCCCACCACAGATCCACATAACTGCGACACTCACAGATTTTTAAAATATTTATTTATCTGGCTGTGCCAGGTCTTAGATCTTCGTTGTGGCATGCAGGATCTTTAGCTGCCACATGTGGACTTAGTTGCCACATGTAGGATCTAGTTCCTTGACCAAGGGTTGAACCTGAGCGTTGAGAGCTCAGAGTCTTAGCCACTGCACCACCAGTGCGTCGCTTTAGTCATGTCCGACTCTTTGCAACATTATGGACTGTAGCCCACCAGGCTCCTCTGTCCATAGGATTCTCCAGAGACGAATACTGCAGTGGGTTGCCATGCCTTCCTCCAGGGGATCTCCCCTACCCGGGAACTGAACCTGCGTCTCTTATGTCTCCTGCATTGGCAGGTGGGATCTTTACCATTCGTGCCACCTGGGAAGCCTAGGGAAGTCCCATAAATTGTTGTTTTAAGCCATTAAGTTTTGGGGGTAGCTTTTTCGTGCAAAGGTGAACAGCATTGCTCCTTTAGTCTCTGGAGAGCTGAAGATGGTCAGACAGGCAGGTCCAGTGCCTCAGCCACAAGGCTATGCCACAAGCACCCTGGGAAGCCCTGGAGGATCCCCCACCCCCAGATCCTGGGTGAGGCCAGTGCGGCTTCACCTTGCACACAGAATGGAAGAGGTGCCCTGAAACTCAGTAACGTTTTCATGCAGTTCAGCAAACTATGGCTCATGGGCTGTCTGCCTATTTTTGTAAATAAAGCTTTATTGGAATAGGTGCTGGATCAAGGTTCTGCAAGCAGGGTAGGGTCACAGAAGCACAGGCTCAGATCCTGTTTGTATTAAAAGTTTGAGACTTTGTCATGGATTTTTTGTGTTAATCTTATTTATTTGTGCTTTTTTTTTTTTAAAGCTCCTTTGATTTGGGCCAAGTCCTTTCCAATGTCCTGAGTGAGCCCTTTTATCTGCTGCTGCTGCTACTGCTAAGTCACTTCAGTAGTGTCCAACTCTGTGCGACTCCATAGACCGCAGCCCACGAGGCTTCCCTGCCCCTGGGATTCTCCAGGCAAGAACACTGGAGTGGGTTGCCATTTCCTTCTCTAATGCATGAAAGTGAAAAGTGAAAGTGAAGTCGCTCAGTTGTGTTCGACTCTTAGCGACCCCATGGACTGCAGCCCACCAGGCTCCTCCGTCCATGGGATTTTCCAGGCAAGAATACTGGAGTGGGGTGCCATTGCCTTCTCCCCCTTTTATCTGACTGGATCTCAAATCTCTACCTGATTATTACATTCCCACCAAGGGTCATCATTTAGGCTATTGCTGGACATTTACATCCTTTTGTGAATGAAGATCAAGTCCTACTCAGGAGAAATCAGAGGGCCAGGTAACCAGAGAGCTGGGGTCAGCTTCCAGGGAAAGAAGGGCTCTTCCTAAAGGTCCCCATTTCTTAAAAGTTCCACAGACTCCTCTCCGTGGCCTCCCTGGGTAGGTGTCATGGGCAAAGCCTAGGAGCTGTAGGATTTGGTCTCCGGATGACCTGTGAAAACATTTTGGTTTATTTGTGTATTTGATTCTCGCCCCTCCCCCACCTTAGACTGTGGTTGTATCTGGCTCCCCATTAGGCCTACACATAGCTGGAATATTTATGCTAGTTGGTATTTTCTAAAGTCTCTTTTGCACCATCAGCCCTGGGATGCATAAGTGTGTGTCTGCAAGAGGGCTCTCCCAGAGGCCATATTTACTCCCCAGAGAACCACCCAGACCGCACCTGGTGACCTCAGTGTAGTCTGTCCACATTTTTTTTTTACCCTAAGTGGCCAGACATCTTCAAATCAGACTTGAGCTCATCTATGGGCCTGAGGAAGAAACAGAAGTCACCCTGGCTTCAGGGAGACCGTGGGCGGTAACAGACAAGTCACCCACTCCCTCTGGATTCTGGAGACAGGACTGCTCTCTCGCCACGGCAGGGCCAGGCTGTGTCAGTCGGAGGCATGTGAGGAATCCAAAGGGAGTGGATTTGCTGGGAGAAAGGGAGAGATCTTTCCATGATGCTCCTCTGCTGTTCATCTGCAAACACTCTCTGCCTTTTCAGGGTTTCTCCAGGAGCGCTTCCATTTCAGGGACCCAGTCTCCACTTCTCTTGCTGGTCCATTATCCACAACACCAAGAGAAGCGTTTGCGTTTTCTCTTTATCCCTCCAGAGGTCAAGCCAGGAGTTCGGAGGGGCTGGAGGGCAGTGTTCTGCCCAGCCTTCTTCCCCCCGGAACAGAGAGGAACTCACATATTTCCAGAGGATCAAGATGGGCTAGTCACATGACCACAGAGTTCTACTGTGCCCACCCTGGCACCACTGCCAAGCACTTGTGAAATTAACCCAGGGCCCGGCTCACGATGTGTCTACGGTCATTACAGGGCCAACCTGGCCTCTCGCCTGCTCCAGCGTTCTTCTGTTGGCCTCTTCTGCCTGCTCTCCTCTGGAGTTGGGAGGATACTGAAAAACGCAGCGTTGTCCTTTATTTATATCCAGTGGGGCCACCAAGATGACTCCCAGTGGGCCTGGCCACAGCAGATGGACTGCCTGGGGGACAGCGCGCGTGCACACACACCCACCCACACACACACACACACACACAAACTCACGCAGAGGCACATACACAAGTGGCATCTCAATACTCGTCATTTTAGTTCAGTATTTCTGTTTTAGGCGAGGTCAGACCCTGCTACAGGCTTGTTAACAGTGCTGACTCTGCAGGTGCACGTTCTTTCTGTCCCAGTGTTGTGGAATCCGGAGTTGCAAAACACACCTCGGAGGACACTTTAGACAGTGGAGTACGGTTCATTATGCCAGCATGTCCAAGGGGGACTCGGTTCCCAACAAGGACCCTGAAGTTTCTGAGAGGCCCAGTTTTATACCCCCCACTATGTGACAGGTTACATGTTAGCAACCTCTCTGTTGCATATGATTGAGTTTACAACAAGTAGGTGCTAGGAGAACAAACAATTAAGGTTAAAGGTGGGGGCGGACAATGATTATACATCAAGGGGGGATGTCTCCATGGTTAATCTAACAGGGGCAGCCTGACTTCAACTACAATCTCTGTTTGCCATCTGTAGGGAGGGAAGTCTCCAGGAGACCTGGTTTTCACTACCGACCATTTCCTCACTCCGGGGCTAGGGTCCAGGCCCAGTTCACATCCTGCCTTTAAGACGGATGACAGGCTTCAAGATGGAGGCTCTCCTGCTTTCCGCACACGGGCCCCGACACTAGGACTGGCCCTGATGTCACCCTTGGCAAGGAGGGAGCAATGGGCCTCCCCCACGGGGACCAGTCACCCTGCTGGGGGCACAGTCCGTGCTTGTGGTCTTAACGGACGGAGGGAGGGAAATGGCTTTAAACTGGTCAACCCTCTGAGCCCTTAGAACACGTGTGCAGAAGCACAGGGCCGCTTTGGAACAGCCACATTCCAGCCACAGAGGGGAACACCCCATATTCTTTCCAGGTTTTAAGAGGAAGAAAATACCAAGTCTGCCGCTCAGGCAGCCGATTGGAGAAGGACTTTCCTGTATTCTAACCCCCTTCTGTTTCCTCATACTTGGTCTGGGTAAGGAGAACCGGTTTCCTCCAAGGTTGAGGGCCTGCCTCTGGCTGAGCTGTCTGGCCCTGGCTCCCCGAGATGGACGAGCTCCCGGCTTTGGCTCTGCTGTCCCCCGCTGCCCTCCCAAGCTGGGTGCCGGCGGGGAGGGTGGGCAGGAAGGGCAGTGGCAGGACCCTGGGGCAGGGGCTACGGTGGGCCTGCTCCTGGACGCCTGGAGGGCTGTCCTCCTTGGGTCCTCGAGTCACCTTGGTGGCGTGACAACAACCATCTCGTCACTTTTGTCGTCTGCAGCTGCCAGCTGGCCGAGAGCAGGAAGCGGGCTGGTCACTGGGCGAAGGGACGGTGACAGCGGGGAAGAACCCGTCCTCACTTCCTGGAAGACGGGTTGCCTGGAGAAGAAAAGCCAGGCAAGCTGCCAGCGCCAGGGCAAGCTTGGGCACAGAGACCCCCTCTGTCCCTGCACAAGCCCTCCTTTCAACGGGCCCTGTGCAAACGGAATGCAGAGCGCCTTCCTCCCGGTCACCTGCGCTGTGGCCGGGGGGCCCTGACTCACTGGGGTGGCCATGCACTTTCCTGACAGAAAGCTTGGTGTGGGGACTCGGTGAGCCTCGCTGCCAACAGCTCCTGTGTTTGTGGAGGCCGAGAGGGTGGGTATGTGCTGCTCCCCACCCTGTGCGGCCAGCCAGCTGGGCAGCCCGCCTGCTCCTGGGCGCTGCTACTGTGGTTACTTCAGTGGGGGCGTCCAGCCTGATGGCCGGGCAGGGCCCTGGGGAAGCCGGTCTGCTTCGCTCCGGGCCGCTCTCTCCCTGTACTTGCTGGCGTTTCCTCCGGGCTCATGTGTACAAGCACTGTGGTGGGGAGATGGGGCCGGGGCTCCGCTGTGAGTTTCTCAGCAGAGAGGTGCTGAGAGCAGAGGGAGGCCTGCTCATCCCCACGGGCTG
>NW_011494640.1:4388097-4390327 GCF_000754665.1 Bison bison bison
TCCCTTATTTTTAGTAAAGCCCTATTGGAAAGTTCCAGGCTTGGGTTGGGGAGTGGGAGGGGCGGGGGTGGTCAACTGGCTGACTGGGAGGCGACACAGAAGTGGTCTTTATCAGGAGCAGAAGAGTGGGAGGGCGGCCCCAGGGACACAGCGGGGTCCCCTAGGGCCCACCCCACCCTCAGGCCCTCGGAGGGGCCTCTCCACCCAGCCTGTGAGGAAGTACCTGCTTCTGTTTCCCACCAGAAGGTCAATTCTGGTTTCAGGGCTGACCCATAAGCCCCCGGGCAGGGGGATCTTATCCCTGAGTGACTGTCTGGAAGGGTCTCCCTCTGCCAGCTTGTGCCTGAGCCGCTGAAGTGTGAAAGTCGCTCAGTCGTGTCCGACTCTTTGCGATCCCATAGATTATACTGTCCATGGAATTCTCCAGGCCAGAATACTTGAGTGGGTAGCTGTTCCCTTCTCCAGGGGATCTTCCCAACCCAGGGATTGAACCCAGGTCTCCTGCATTGTAGGGGAATTTTTACCAGCTGAGCCACCAGGGAAGCCCACAACCCGCTGAGGCCAAGGGCAATTTCTTAAACAGAAAGATGAGTGAAGAACCGGTCCCTGGGGCAAAGGAAGCGGGCAGCTAGGGCCCTGGTCTTGTGGGGAGGGGAGATGGGCCTTTCCCCTTGGTCTGGTGGGCATGGAAGGAGCACGAATCAGATGGGGAAGCCCAGTGTCCTCCCGTGCAGGGTGACTTACTCTGCAGGCTCCTTGTGGAAGAGGTCTTGGAGCTGGGACGGCTGGCCTGCTGGGGGCCACATGAGGAGAACTGAGGGCCCAGAGCTGATGACTTGACCTTGGGTGGGTTCATGTCCAGCATCTCCGGGGTGCGGGGGGCCCGGGGCTTGCAGGAGAAGCTTGATGTGAATCCCCTGGAACAAAACATCCAAGCTAAAGTCACAGGAGGAAGAAGGAAGGACTCCCCCTTCTGGCTCTAAGAGATGCCAGCCAGGCACCATCCTGGGCACCGGGGGGTGGGGTGGGGTAGAGCAGGGCACCTGGTGGCATAAATCCCTGCCCGCGGAGCTCACACTTTGGGGGAGGAGGGAGAAGATGAGAGAGGAGATTGAAGGCAAGGAGCAGAATAGGGAACCTGAGAGAGTATTACAGTGTCAGATCCAGTGGCCAGGAAAGGTGTGTCTGGCTCCAGTTAGTTCCATGTCCCAGTCCCTGGAACCCTACATGACAACAGGAAATCAAGGCTGCAGGTGTGAGGTTATCCTAGATTACTGGGATATCTGTAATCACAAGCGTCCTTAAAAGTGGGAGAGAAGCAGAGGAAGAAAGAGAAATAGGCTCGGCTGTGGGAAAAAAGACACAGATACAATGCCACTGGCTTTAAGGATGGAGGAAGGGGCCACAGTGCTTTTCAGGTGGCGCTAATGGTAAAGAACCCGGCTGCCAATACAGGAGCCGTAAAAGATGCTGGTTTGATCCCTGGTTCGGGAAGATCCCCTGGAGGAGAGCATGGCAACCCACTCCGTTATTCTTGCCTGGAGAGTCCCATTAGAGAGAGGAGCCTGGCGGCTGCAGTCCATAGGGTCACAAAGAGTCAGACACAACTGAAGCGACTTCACATATGCACGCAGGAAGGGGCCACAGGCCCAGGAGGGCAGGAGGCTTCTTGAAGCCAGAGGGGATAGCAGAGAGATTCTTCCCTAGACCTCCAGGGTACAACCTGTCTTGTGGACACCTTGATTCCAGCCCATGAAGACCCATGTGGGACTTCTAATCTACAGAACTGGAAAATAATAAATTCGTGCTTATTTAGTGACTAAATTTGTGCAACTGGAAGTTTATTACAGCATCAACTGGAAGCTGACTTTAGATGGGGTGACCAGGGAAGGCCACAATGAGATGACATTGAGCCCCCAAACAACCCTGTGAAGCAGGCATTACTACCCCATTTTTCAGATGTCGAAACTGAGGCTCCAAGTCGGTCAAGTTTCCCAAATTTACACACATAACAAGCAGGCAGTGAACCTGGTGGGATCTTACAGCCAGCCATTCTCCAGACGCCCTCAGGACCCCAGCCCAGTGGGTCGGCTTCACAGAGACAAGAGGCCACGTCTTAGAGCCTGTTCCCTCCTTCCTACCAGCGCCCGCAGCCACTGCAGCTGGGGTTGGGGACATGATTCCCCCACCCAAACCTTTGCTCCCTGGCTGTCACTGAGGTATATACATG
>NW_011494640.1:4390427-4393156 GCF_000754665.1 Bison bison bison
TATATACATGCTCAACTTTTATTCCCATCTCAACTTCTGTTGCTATTGTTGTTCTGTCGCTCGGTCGTGTTGGACTCTGTGACCCCATGGATGGTAGCACACCAGGCTCCTCTGTCCTCCACCATCTCCCAGAGTTTGCTCGACTTCTGGGGACTTTGCTATGTGTCCGTTTTTCTGACACCTAACTCTGAAGACTGGGGTCCCGGGGGCCGTCACCCAGGGCTGTGGTCACCACTGACTGAGCTGATGTAAGCGCCATCTCAGCTCCCAGCAGGCAGCAGGGGCTCCTGGTCTGACCTTCCTTCAGTAGGTGGGCATCTCGGTCTGCAGGCTGCAAGTGTGAGTGGGCAGCAGACACTGTGAGCGTGGCTAGTAAGGGGGGTGGTCTCCCCACCGCACCCCCAGGACAGAGAGATGCTGACCGGCTGAAGGGCTCCTAGTGGGCAGTGTGTGTGTGTGTGTGTGTGTGTGTGTACACCGTGCTGGGGGCTGAAACTGAGGACTGGGGCAAGTGAAGGATCTGGTGGCAGGGAGGAGGGTGAGGGCCCTGGAATGGCCTGGACTCTGTCTCGCTCTGTTGCTTTCTAGCCGGTGAGGGAGTGAGCAATCTGCTGACATCTCAGGAGCCTCAGTTTCCCCACCTGTGAAATGGCTTCTGTAGCACAGCTCTGAAGGTTCTGTGAGGTGGTATCCCTGGGCCAGCTGTGGTAAAGCGCCCCATAAACAGGGATGATGGCTCTGGGGAGTGAGACTAGGGAGGCAGCTGCATAATTTGTTGATTCATTTCATTATGCTTCCCCCTTTTTTTTTTACATTGAGAATCTATTACTTTAATCATCAGAAAAATAAAACTTAAATATTTGAAAAGTTTCCAAATTCAAATTTAGAAAAAGACGTGTAAAAAACTGCCTGTACTTTAGACAAGAAATCTTTCATACCTGGTTGAAAAGGATAGAGGAGATTTAGCCCTCTTACAATTTTTTAACTTTTTTTTTCCTTTAAAAAGCAAATTTATTTTCATGTCATGTATAACATTGTCCTTCCAGGTGAACTGCCTCAGAGCAGCAATTTGGTCTAGTCCACCTTTGATATCCACTGTCCAGCACAGTTCTGAGCACACATGTGCTAAGCTGCTTCAGTCGTGTCTGACTCTTTGCAACCCCATGGACTGTAGCCCGCCAGGCTCCTCTGTTCATGGGATTCTCCAGGCAAGAATACTAGACTGGGTTGCCATTCTTCCTCCAGGGGATCTTCCCGACCCTGAGCACACACCCATGTGCATTATCAGTGAATGAAAGAAATGTAAAAAATTAGAGTATACTGATCAGATGAAAGAGTATGCAATCATCGTAAATAATGTGGGGGCTACTCAGGCACATGAGAGAGAATGTAGTGAGGCTCAGAATAGAGGAAAAAAGCTGCTGTATAACAAGGGAGCTCAACTTGGTGCTCTGTGACAACCTAGAGGGGTGGGATGGGGTGGTGGGAGGGAGGTTCAAGAGGGAGGGGACATATGTATACTTAGAGCTGATTCACACTGTTGTACAGCAGAGACTAACATACCAATGTAAAGCAATTATCCTGCAATTAAAAATAAATTAAAAACAAAGTAAACACAAACACACACACCCAAAAACCCCAGAGCAATACAGCGTGCTCAGTTGCTAAGTCCTGCCTGACTCTTTGTGACCCCATGAACCGCAGTCCGCCAGGCTCCCCTGTCCATGGGATATACCAGGCAAGACTACTGAAGTGGGTTGCTATTTCTTCCTCCATGGGATCTTCCCGACCCAGGGATCTAACCCACATCTTCGGCATTGGCAGCCGGATTCTTTACCACACAGCCACCTTGGAAGCCCTTGGAGCGACACAGAAAGTGAGGGTGAAAGTGACTCAGTTGTGTCCGACTCTTTGCGGCCACGGTTCTCTAGGCCAGAATACTGGAGTAGGTAGCCTTTCCCTTCTTCCCAACCCAGGGATTGAACCCAGGTCTCCTGAATCGCAGGATTCTTTACCAGCTGAGCCACAAGGGAAGTCCAAGGGAGTGATACAGAGCAGCATGTAAATCTGACTGCAAGTGTGTGAAACAGGCATGCACTGCTGACACCTTTCTGACACATACAATGAAGCTTTTCTAATTTTGAGATATATATTCTTTTGTTTGTTTGTTTTTGGCTGTGCCACATGACTTGCAGGATCTCAGTTGTCTCTCCAGGAACTGAACCCAGACTACAGCAGTGAAAGCCCAGAATCCTAACCACTAGACCTCCAGGGAACTCCCTAATGTTGAAATTTGTTATCATTGTTATGGTGGTAAAATATACATAACATAAAATCTTGATTGTTTTAAAATGCAGCCCCTTTACACTTTCAGTTCAGTTCAGTCACTCAGTCACGTCCGACTCTTTGCGACCCCATGAACCGCAGGATGCCAGGCCTCCTTGTCCATCACCAACTTCCGGAGTTCACTCAGACTCACGTCCATCAAGTCGTGATGCCATCCAACCATCTCATCTTCTGTCGTTCCCTTCTCCTGCCCCCAATCCCTCCCAGCATCAGAGTCTTTTCCAAAGAGTCAACTCTTCACATGAGGTGGCCAAAGTACTGGAGTTTCAGCTTTAGCATCATTCCTTCCAAAGAAATCCCAGGGCTGATCTCCTTCAGAATGGACTGGTTGGATCTCCTTGCAGTCCAAGGGATTCTCAAGAGTCTTCTCCAACACCACAGTT
>NW_011494640.1:4393300-4400081 GCF_000754665.1 Bison bison bison
CTTGACAAAGTAATGTCTCTGCTTTTGAATATGCTGTCTAGGTTGGTCATAACTTTCCTTCCAAGGAGTAAGCGTCTTTTAATTTCATGGCTGCAGTCACCATCTGCAGTGATTTTGGAGCCCCCCAAAATTAAGTCTGACACTGTTTCCACTTTTTCCCCATCTATTTCCCATGAAGTGATGGGACCAGATGCCATGATCTTCGTTTTCTGAATGTTGAGCTTTAAGCCAACTTTTTCACTCTCCACTTTCACCTTCATCAAGAGGCTTTTTAGTTCCTCTTCACTTTCTGCCATAAGGGTGGTGTCATCTGCATATCTGAGGTTACTGATATTTCTCCCGGCAATCTTGATTCCAGCTTGTGTTTCTTCCAGTCCAGCGTTTCTCATGATGTACTCTGCGTATAAGTTAAATAAGCAGAGTGGCAATATGCAGCCATGAAAAGCCTACATGCAGGTAAACTTTATGTGGCAGTGTCGTGGGGCTGCGGCGCCCAGGTATCTGATCAAACACTGCATATTTCTGTGCAGGTGTCTCTGGACAAGGCAGGCATTCCACAGGGGGGACGCTGAGTAAAGCAGACTGCCCTCCAGTAAGCGAGTGTGCCCCATCCACTCGCTCTTGGGTTCTGGACTTGCCTCTGCAGCCACATGAGCCGATTCCTTAATTAAATCTCTTTCCACACACACTTCCTGTTGGCTCTGTTTCTCTGGAGAATCCTGACTAATATACCTAAGAGCGGGCCTCCTCTTGGCTCTGGGACATGACCTTTGTTTGACTGGGGTCGTGTTGTTGCCATGAAAGAACATCTCAGACACATCCTCCCTCTGGCTGGCACCTCCCTCTGGCACTGGGGAAAGTGGCCCTTGGCAGACACCAGGGAACCACCCCTTCGGCTTGGCAGATCCTTCCCCTCCATGGGGTCCCCACCTGGGCGGCTGCAGGAGGCAGATGTGTTGACTGAGGGTGCTGGTCACTGTCGCTGAACTCCGGGGGGTGATGAGTTTGGGGCCCCCTGGAGAGGACACTGTGGGAGGCAGGGAGGGATGGCTGTCGGGAAGGGTCAGCTTGGCCCCTGAGCAGCCCCCCAGCCCCCTCAAGCCCCTGCATGGTGTGAGCTTATGGTCTAGGGAGTCAGGAGCTAGAGCCAGGAAATGGTGATGGTCTGGCCGGGGATGCAGCCAGATTAGGGCAGAGCAGAAAGAGCACATGGGAAGCACACGTGGATAGCAGTCGCCTCCAACTCAGGAAGATGTGACCGGCTGCAGGAACACACGGTGCTGGGTCCTAGAAAAAGGCGAAGGTCGATCGATATATTGGTAAATTGGGAGATGCCCTGCAAGGTAGGCAGTTATGTATCAGAGAAGCCTGGCTGGCTTCTATGATCTCTGCTCGTCAATAGGAACATTGTGTTGGAAGGGAGTCACAATAAAAAGCTTCTGGAGATATTTAATCTTTATTTGTGTTTGGAATGCTGCTGAGTCATAATCCCAGAGCTGAGATTCCCACGGCAGAACATCCCCGTCTCCCTTCATTTCTTCGGAGGGAGATACCGTCTGCATTAAGATACGAATCAAAGCGCTCAGGGCTTGCCTAAGTGGACTCTGCTCATCAAAGTACCTAACTTGGTCATTGCTGTGGAATTTCATCTGGACTGCAACAAAGTCCAGAGGGGAGAAGGGGGGCTGGGAAGAGCGTGGCGGCTGGGGAGGGAGCACGCCGGATGAAGGCAAATTTCACACACGGATATTCAGTGAGGGTGCACACATGTCTGTATAAATACTCAGGCTACCCCAATTTCCCTGACCTCCTGGTTCTGTAATTTCTTTTAGCTCAATATTGTCATATATCCTTTGGGAACAAATGTGAGGAGGGAAAAGCATATATGCGACATATATGTAAGGGCTTCCTGGTGGCTCAGTGGTCAAGAATGTGACTGCAATGCAGGAGATTCCCGGGTTTGATACCCGGGTTGGGAAAATCCCCTGGAGAAGGAAAATGGCAACCTGCTCCAGTATTCTTGCCTGGAAAATGCCATGGACAGAGGAACCTGGAGGGTTACAGCCCATGGGGTCGCAAAGAGTCAGACACAACTTAACCACTAAACAACCACCACAGACATACGTAAAATCTCGTTCTTCCTTATTTTTTAAAAGCCACAATACTTGTGGCTGGGCAGAATTTTGACAGTTTGCTTCCCATCTCAGGCTGGCACTGGTAGACGTCTGTGGGGCAGTGAGAGCTCTGACTGGAGGAGCCCACTCCCTCACCCGCCCTCGGCCGCACGGAGGGAATGTCCAGACAAACGCCATCCTGGTCTGGCTGGGCTCCTCGGCATCTCCGTGTGGATGACGTGCCAATGCCGTGCAGAGCAGGGCCCCAGCAGATGGCGGGCAGCCAGTGGGCGGGCAAGGCCATGTGACGTCTGGGCAGCCTGGCCCCTCACCTTCCCAGAGGTGACAGCTGGAAACCAACCCTGTACTTTCCAAGGTTGGGGGGTCAGCCCCTCCAGGTCGGGACTGACAGATTTCCCTGGGAAAGTGCCTTGGTTCTCCTTGGGATAAATGCTTGTTTTCTTTGAAAATGCATTTTCATAGTCTGGTTAACATTTATTCAAAGCTAAGGACTGTAAGAGGCGGAGAGAAAAAGGAAAAGGAAGACGTGGGCTGTGGGGAGGCTGTGCACTGGTAGAGTCTGAACCTTTTCACTCCTGGCTTCCAGGAAGCCA
The DNA here is from genome assembly GCF_000754665.1 of Bison bison bison. Lineage (NCBI taxonomy): Eukaryota > Metazoa > Chordata > Mammalia > Artiodactyla > Bovidae > Bison > Bison bison. Next base: position 4,396,029 of record NW_011494640.1, read on the forward strand.
ATTTCACAGCAAGATCAGTTGCTGGAAGCCACTGGAGCTGCAATTATCTTTATGCCACCTCAAAGTCAGGGCTAAGCAATGCGGGCTATCATTTTGTCTACCAACGACCCACATCCAGGGCTCCAGGGCCTTCCTTCTCCCCACAAGTAAGGGCCCAACCCAGCCAACTCATCTTCTGAGGCCAGGGGCTGCCATCCTTTACAGACTGAGAGAGTGGAGCTGTCAAGCCAGACAGAGAGCCACGCTCTCTTCTTTTCTCCTAGGGATTCATCCAATGTGTATTTTGAGCTCTTGCTCTGTGCCAGGAACACGGGGGATAAACACCCTACACATGGCCCCCATCTTTGAGGACAGTGGGAGAGTCATGGAGCACGTGACTATACAGCGGAACTCTGGCTCACCATCTTTGACACCTTCTGCCCCGTAGACACATCCAGGACTGTCCCCTCCCCAGTCCAGATCCCAAGGTCCTTGTGGCTCATCCCTATACAGCCCTGCCGCCCTTCTGCCCTTGAAGCAAGAAAGGAAGGTGCAAGGTAGCTGCCTGCTCTCAGAGGGGTAGGCTTTGGCAGTCTCCCCGCCCCTCCTCTCCCTGACTTTCTCGCCAGTGGGTGCAGCGCTGCTGGGCCTTCTGCCTGTCCTCAGGGGTCCCTGACCCCTCCAAGGTGTCCAGCAGCTTCTAGAACCCACAGGAATCCCTGTTTCTGTGGCGTTTCCATCAGTGGGAGATTGCAAGAAGGCAGGAAGGTCCCTACAGGGGAGGGCCGGTGGGCTGGTTTCTCAGACTCCCCTGCACTGTGATGGGGGCCACATCTGCAGGGGGTGGGTAGTTTCAGGCCTCGAGGGGCCTAGAATGCAGGCCTCCCACAGCCTCACCCAGCTCCACAAGGCCCCACTGCTGGAGGAGCGGCAAGTCAGCTGTGACCACAGCGGAGGTGGGGGCCTGCTCACTGCAGACACAATAAAGGACGTTCCTCCCTGTTCTAAGGGGAAAGTGGGGCACGGATGGCCTGACCGGTCACCGTGGCAAAATTCCTCTAATCAGAGACTCCAAGGGTGTTGTCATGATGCTCAGCATGACTCTCTAGAGCAGTGTTTTAGCACAGGAGCGAGGCTCCTCTGTCTTGAAACTTGCAGCCTGCAGGGCGCTGTGGGGCCGGGAGGAGGAAGTAGTGGGCGGCGGTCAGGAGACAAGTTGGGTCTGAGTCCAGAGCCAGGCCCCTCCCCCAAGCAGGTTCTCTCAGATCTGAAAGAAGGAGCCTGTAAGATCATTAAAAAAAAAAAAAAAAAAAGTCCTTTCGAGATTCTGAAGAATCCCTCCTCACCCACTGAGTGCCGGTTTGTGCTCATTTGACACAGAGGAACAGAAAACATCTTTTTTTTTTTTCTTCCTGGGGGTCCAGTTTCTGTTTTAGGAAGCTGACATCTGAGCCAAACCCTTGTACTGACCTCAGGCCTCACCTTTCTCCCCTCCACAGCCCCCTCTCCAAAAGCGAACTGCTAAGAGAGGCCACTGACCTCAAATTACTTCTCTTCACTCACCCTCCCAAACGTGTTCACCCAGCAGTTCTTAAAACAAGTCCCTTGGGTGTGTTTGTAAGTTTTTCTCTCCTTCCGGCCTGACGACTGGTGATTCTCAGGAGGGCAGATCCCTCCCCTTGGGCTCTGAGGTTGTCAGACGAGCTGACCACACTCCCCTGAGGGTCTCAGAACCGCACTTGGGCCCCCAGTGGGAGGCTCCTTTGCCTCCATCATCAGAGGCTGGGCCTCAGAGGAGCCCTTCCGGGACACCGCTCCACCCCTACCTGGTGGTGTCTCCACTTTCTGGGGCCCGGGGCCCCTCTCGAGGCTGGCTCGGGGCCCCTGCTGGGGGCAGACGAGGCTCTCCCTGACGTCCTGCTGGCGACCACTCTCCCGGCTTGGCGTCGGTGGCGGCTGAGAGGAGTCAGGAGAGAGAGTTCAGTTGACCTCTGCTCTGGAAGCTCTTTGAAGATGCTCTTTACTGGGGTGGACCCCGGAGCCAAGAAAAGCACACAGCCTGGGGGCCAGTCCCTCACGGCTCCCCTCCCCGGCGCCTATGGATGGGGACTTGTTTACTTGTGCAGGTTGGGACCTTTCCAGATGACCACTTCGGGTACTTGTAACCTGAGGGTGCAGTGGGCACGCTCTGGTTGGAACACACGCAGGCAGGGAAGATCAGACCCTCTGCCCTGTGGCCTGCCCCCTCCCCACCCCTGCCCCCACCTCTTGGGAAAAGCCAACAAAACCTGGAATTGTCTCCTGGGCCCCCTGCTTGGCACTGATGCACAGTTGCCCAGAGGCACACTGAAAAACTATTCATGTCTGTTTGAAATTCAACTTCAGCTGGGTGTCCTGTGTTTTTATTTGCCAAATCTGGCAACCCCAGAGGTGGGGCTCTCTGAGCCTCCCCTGGATCCTTCAGGGCTGAATCCCTGCCCTCCCACAAGGGCAGGAACCTCCCTAATACTGCCCAGCAAGGACCAGGCACCTGGGTCACCCCCAGATCACAGGGAACAGTGGGAGAAGTTCCCGATAACACTGCTGAGGGTCCCTCCCCAGGGTCTGGGGACGGGCCTGTTCTGTACTTCAAATGACATGCACCCCTCCTTCTCCAGCTCAAAGGGGTTCATGTCACTGTCACAGCAACACTGTGATAGTTTGAATTCACTGCCCCTTTAACCCAAGCTCCTTTCAGCTCATTAAAAAAAAAAAACCAAGAATCTCTCTAGCACCTTTGCAATGGCCTCAGCTTTATCTTAAATAATCTTCCCTACCTAAACAGACATTTCTCTAAAGAAGACATTCAGATGGTCAACAGGCACACGAAAAGCTCCACATCACCAATTATTAGAGAAATGCAAATCAAAACTACAGAGTGATATCACCTCACGCTGGTCAGAATGGCCATCATCAAAAAGTCTACAAATGACAGATGCTGGAGAGAGTGTGGAGAAAAGGGAACCCTCCTACACTGTTGGTGGGAATGCAAATTGGTGCAACCACAATGGAAAACAGTATGGAGGTTCCTCAAAAAACTAAAAACAGAGTTGCCATATGATTCAGCAATCCCACTCCCAGGCATATAGGCAGACAAAACTATAATTCAAAAAGATAAATTCACCGCTATGTTCATAGAAACATTATTTGCGATAGCTAAGACACAGAAACATCAATGTCCACTAACAGATGAATGGATAAAGACGTGGCACATGTATGCAACGGAATACTACTCAGCCATAAAAAGGGACGGAGTTGGACCATTTGCAGAGATGTGGATGGACCTAGAGACTATCACACAGAGTGAAGTCAGTCAGAAAGAGAAAAAGAAATACCATATGATATCACTTGACATGTGGAATCTAAAATATGACACAAACAAACTATTCTATGAAACAGGCTCCTAGACATAGACTACACACTTGCGGTTGACAGGGGGAGAGGGATCAGGGAGGGGTGGACTGGGAACTTGGGATTAGCAGATGTAAACTATTATATATAGGATGGATAAACACCAAGGTCCAACTATACAGCATAGGGAACTATATTCAAGATCCTGTGAGAAACCATAATGGAAAAGAATAGGAAAAAAGAATGCATATACATGTGTAACCGAATCACTTTGCTCTAAGAGCAGAAATTAACACAGCATTTTAAATCAACTATACTTTGATTTAAAAACAAAAAGAATCCTCCCTGCAGGTTTCCTCAAACCCACGGCACGGGGGTACAGCTTTGACTTCCAGATAACTCTCTTTTGACCCAAACAAAGACTCTGTTTCTGGTACGGAACCCATGGGTGGCTTTATTTACAGTCCACACTGGACAGTCTCTGGGCTTCTCTGATAGCTCGGTTGGTAAAGAATCTGCCCGCAATGCAGGAGACCCTGGTTCGATCCCTGGGTTGGGAAGAGCCCCTGTAGAAGGGAAAGGCTACCCACTCCAGTATTCTGGCCTGGAGAATTCCATGGACTGTATAGTCCATGGGGTTGCAAAGAGTCGGACACGACTGAGCGACTTTCACTCACTCATTCT
>NW_011494640.1:4400181-4400342 GCF_000754665.1 Bison bison bison
TATAACAATGCTCAGGAGACCACACTTGGGTGTATAAAATAATGGTTGAGTGGCACCACACATAAGAGCTGGGCTGCACATGGAAAACTCCATGAGGGTCAATGGTGTTCCAAGATGGCGCCCAGGGGTAGGCAGCTCTCCAGGATCATGAGCTTTCCTGG
>NW_011494640.1:4400636-4402617 GCF_000754665.1 Bison bison bison
CTAAGTGGCAGTTGGGTCTTCTTGGTTCAGCCACCCCTCCAGCCTCCCCTGCTCCCTCTGCTTAGGCCACACGACAGACTTTCAGAGCAACCTCTATGGCCCCCGATGCCATCCTCTGATGCCATCCCCCGCCCGCCAAAAAAAATATATCTCCACTGAAAGAGCTGGGAGCTGGGAGGAGGAGGGCAGCTGCGTGCGTGCACCTGAAGCTTCCTGGGATAAACCACTGTTTCTCTACCTCTTCATCCATTTCAAACAGGGCTGGCATTTTCCCTCAGGGTCCACTGACAGGACATGCGATTTTGATATCCCAGCCTTGGTGGATAGGGAAGGAAATGAGAATAACTTTCCTCAGGCCAAAATCATACAAGATTCTAAGTCACATTCTTGGCTTTTCTTTTTTTTTTTTTTTTTCCCTTGGGAGCTATTTCCTTTTGGCTCTGTGGGCCTGAGTCCTTTGCTTAAAAATAATGTATTTTCTGGCCCCTCACAGAACTGATGGAGCCATGTAAGGATCCCACGGCCTCCTCATTCCGAGTCCTGCCTTAGTGCTGACGGAATGCACAGCCATGAAGGGGGGTGTCCTGAACAAACCTGATGTTTGGGTCAGGGTGCTGGGACCCCACGGGTCTTGAGTGGGGCATTAATTCCCAGCAGGGGTGAAGGTCATGTGTGAGGGGACCTGTTGGGGGGTTGGTGGCCTGGCGAGGCCAGAACGGGCTGAGGGGACAAGGTGAGCAGGTGCAGAGACTGGGGAGAAAGGGCTGGAGGAGCAGGACTGGATGGGTGGAAGGGTCAAGAGGAAATCAGATCAGCTCTCACTGGCGAAGGAAAGAAATGGGACAGCAAGGATCAGGAGGGTCCTGCCACATGCTGCTGTCCTCTTCTTCCCTCGACCGAGGTGCTTGGTTGGCCGAGCCCAGATGCGGCCTCAGAACTAGCCTCAACACAGCATTTGAGCATGTTGGCTGAAGCCGGTCTGCACCCGCCCCCTCAAGGAGGTTGAGTGAAAAGAGGAAGAGAAGGTGATGGCCAGACCAGATGGAAAGCTCACACTGGTCCATGGAGGAGGCGAGGGCCTGCGGTGTTTGTGCTGGGCAAGGAAGGAAGAATAGAAATCTACACCAGAAATGGAATCCATGCTCATTAAATGACCCCAGGAGTGGGGAAGGATCAGGGGGAAGGGATAGTTAGGGAGTTTGGGATGGTCATGTATACACTGATATAACTAAAATGGATAACCAACAAGGACCTACTTACTGTACAGCACACGGGACTCTGCTCAATGTCACGTGGCAGCCTGGATGGGAGAGGAGTTGGGGGGAGAATGGACACATGTATATGTATGGCTGAGTCCCCTCGCCGTTTCCCTGAAACTATCACAACATTGTTAATTGGCTATGCGTGCTCAGTTGCTAAGCTCTCTGTGACTTCATGGGCTGTAGCCCACCAGGCTCCCTTGTCCATGGGATTTTCCAGGTGAGAATGCTTGGGTGGGTTGCCATTTCCTCCTCCAGGGGATCTTCCTGACTCAGGGATGGAACCTGCATCTCCTGTGTCTCCTGCAGTGGCGGGCTGATTCTTACCCAGTGTGCCACCTGGGGAGCCTATCCCAATACAAAATAAAAAGTAAAAAAAATTTTTTAATAAATAAATGACCCAGGGAAAGCCAATAAGCTGGACCCTTGGCTTCTTCAAGGGGAGAACATTTGTCCTATAAAGGGGTTTTGAAGGAGAACTAAATAAGGGTGCTGGCCTGAGGAAGAGAGAAGGCATGGGGGTGGGTGTGTACTCAGGTGTGTCTGATTCTTTGCGACCCTGTGGACTGCAGCCCACCAGGCTCCTCTGCCCATGGAATTTTCCAGGCAAGAATACTGGAGTGGGTTGCCATTTCCTTCTCCAGGGGATTTTCCTGACCCAGGGATCAAACCTGGGTCTCCTGCATTGGCAGGCAGGTTCTTTACCACTAGCAATACCTGGG
>NW_011494640.1:4402717-4413795 GCF_000754665.1 Bison bison bison
AGTGGGTTGCCATTTCCTTCTCCAGGGGATTTTCCTGACCCAGGGATCAAACCTGGGTCTCCTGCATTGGCAGGCAGGTTCTTTACCACTAGCAATACCTGGGAAGCCTCTGCGGGTGGGGGAAGTGATTAATATGCCTGGTATCTGGCAGGGGGAGTGAGGATGGACTGGGGGTCAGTGTAGGGGAGTCCACTGAGGCAGGAGGGCAGCAGGTGGGCTCCCAGCCAGGCCTGAGTGAATGAGAGTAGGTAGAGGATGGGACTGAAAAGTATGGCCTCAGTGCTCAGAGCAGGCTCCTGGGTGCAGCGGTAGCATGGCTCCAGGTGGCCCATCTAGCAGGGCAGGTGAGTAGCTGCTGCCTCCCCAGGGAGAAGCACTGGGAAGGGCTGGTGATCCCAGACATGAGTGCCCTGGTGGGTGCCCACCGTTTTCAAGCAAGGAACCAGAATTTGCCAGGGTCAAAAGTAATTGTTCTTGAAAATAATAACGTCTACATCACCAGCAACATCAGCCACCACTCAGCTTCCTCCACCCTTGACAACCTCCAGTGACTCTACCCTACAGGTAATACCACGCCAAATCTTCCTAAAAGATAAGGCCACACTTAGAATCAATGCAAGACAGAGGGTCACCTTGGTGGCAATTTGGGTAAAACAAGGATGTTACTGATAAATAAATTAGCCTAAATGCAACTCTTTGGAAGAGTGGTGCTGTGTTCAGTCGTGCCCAACTCTTAGAGACCCCATGGACTGTAGCCCGCCAGGCTCCTCTGTCCATGGGATTTTCCAGGCAAGAACACTGGAGCGATTATTTCCTATTCCATTTCCTATTCCAGGGCATCTTCCTGATCCAGGGATTGAACCTACGTCTCCTGAGTCTCCTGAGTCTCCTGCATTGGCGGGCAGGTTCTTTACCTCTGCACCACCTGGGAAGGCCAGCCCTATAGAGTTTGAAATCATTTTTAACTCAACAACATTAGGTCAAATTGGCAAAAATCAGTAGACCACCTAAAACCTCCACCCTGGCAGCAGAAATCTCTAGGTAAACGACTGAGCTAACCATCTTTTAAAGAAGGCATATTAATGTTTGGAGCTCTAGCAAAACACATGTAAAATAACAAATGATCAAAGCTGGCATAAAAAAGCAACCCTCTAAAACTGCTGTAATCAAGAGACCCTTTCCCAGGGTAACCAAACAGCCTGGCTTTCTTCCGACTCTGTGACAGGTCTACTGCTCTGAATCAGGGATCAGACGCATTTGAATCCAATTCAGAGCAGATTAGAAAAGCTCACAGATGTTTCTCATACTGGAATCTGACCTGCTCCTCTTGTTGTTTTTCCTTTTTGAATGGAGAAATTGGAGTCTTATCTGATCTGTTCATATCCTTTTAATTTCCTCTTGAAAATTAAAAAAAAAAAAACTTTGTACATTTCTAATTCAAAGCATATATATATATTTTTCTAGCATATAAAAAATACTTTTATTCCCCATCAGTCTCTAGTGAGCTCAACTAGAAGCTCTCTGGAGAGCTTCCCTGGTGGCTCAGTGGTAAAGAATCTGCCTGCCAATGCAGAAGACACAGGTTCGACCTCTGATCCGGGAAGATCCCACATGACGCCTGAGAATCTAAGCCCGTGCACCACAACTATTAAGCCTGTGCTCTGGTGAGCCCTGGTGGCTCAGATGGTAAGGGATCCGCCTGCACTGCAGGAGACCTGGGTTCGATCCCTGGGTTGGGAAGATCCCTTAGAGGAGGGCACGGCAACCCAACCCAGTATTCTTGTCTGGAGAATCCTCACGGACAGAAGAGCCTGGCAGGCTACTTGGGGTCTCAGAGAGTCGGACACAACACAACTGCTCGACTAAGCACACTAGAGCTGGGGAGCCGCAACTACTGAGCCCATGTGCTGCATCTGCTGAAACTGCCAGCACTTGAGTCCGTGCTCTGCAACCAGAGGAGCCGCTCCAGTGAGAAGCCCGCGCACTGCCACTGAGAGCAGCCTCTACTCGCCCCAACTAGAGGAAAACCCAGCACAGCCAAAAATAAATGAATACAATTATTTTAAAAAATGTGTTTGGATCCCACACTAGCTTTTGCTCCTGGCTGCACATTTCTAACTCTGTTCAGCCTTCTACCGTGTGGCTGACCACCTCAGCGATAGAGCTGGGTCACCAGAGTTTTGGTCAAGGATCTACATTGTTCGGAGAGTTCTACTTCAAAGTCTCACATTTAAACGTGGCTTCCCCAGTCAGAAATCTTGCTCAAATAGCTTGCAGAGGGGAGCACTGGACACAGTGCTCTGAGAGAAGGGAGTCTGGAGGAAAAGCCCATGGTCAGGTCTGGCTGTGGGGTCACATGCCTGTGAACCTCTGTGACAGGGGGTAATGGTTGAGATCAGAGGGCTTTTCAAGAGCAGGTGTGAGGCTGAGGCCTTCCAGGGTTTGGAACTGCTGCAGTTTCATAAAATCCTGGGCATCACCAGGCCCAGAGCTGCCCCCAGTCCCAGAGCTGTCCCCAGTTCTGGAGCTGCCCCCCCACATGCTGCCAGTTTTCTTACATGAAAAGGAAGGGCAAGACTCAGGAGCAGCAGGTTTGCCCCCCCTGCAGACTGGAGTGTGGGTGTTTGGCAGGGACAGGAGGCAGCCATTTCTGGCATGCTGGGCCATCTGGGGAGAACTGAGATGATCTTCCAGCCTGGAGGAAAAAATGAAAAGCAGCAATCAATACAGAGAGGAGATATCTGACTGCCGACTACTGTGTAGCATCACAAACAAATACAGGAAGTGGAAGCACCTGAATGCCTTATGTTAAGCTAGTATTAGCAGATATTGGATGTCTTTAAGAAATAGGAAGTGCCCCTTGCCTCACTCATGTGAGCGCTTACACATTTTAAACATGGCTATTATTTTTCTAACACAGAGTTGGATCTATTGACTTTGGGTGATACGAGGACATAACATTTCAACCAAACAATTTAATTAAAGTATCAATCTTCTGGGCTTTCCTCCAAGGATGAAGCAGATTAGTGCAGGGATGAAATCAGTCAGAAAAGATGGGATGTGTCATAGCCCTGACAACAAGAGTTACTAGGCACAGGAGTGGGGAAGAACTTGTTCTCTGGAACACTATAATGGTGTGTGTCATGTCTAACGCTGCCACCTGGGTCGGTGGAGACTGGTCCACCCAGCAGACGTGCGCTGGGCGCCTGCAAGAGGTGGTGGCCTGGGCAAGCACATCAGAGAGAAGCAGGATACCTTCACAGCAGATCCCGGGAGGGTTCTGCAGCGTGCACACAGCAGCTCGGTACTCGCATTCCATCTACGAGGAGACACGAGCCACCTGCTCTCAGCAAGGGCTTGGTGGGGACATACCATGGCAGGCCTGTCCCCACTCTGCCCAGAGTGGTACCCCATGAAACAGCTGTTCTTGAATGTCAGTTCCAGCAGCAAAGATAAGCAGACACCTAACTGCCCTGCAGGGCAGAAAAGCTTGTGTGTGTGAATGTGTATGTATTTCTATGTATATGTATGTGTGTGAGTATATGTGTGTGTGTATGTACCTGTGTATATGTATGTGTGTGTGTGTGTGTATGTGTGTATATGTAGTGTATGTATGAGTGTATGTGTGTATCGGTGTGTGTGTGTGTGTGACTCAGTCAGTTCTGATCTCTGGGCTGGGGTTTGCCAGGGGGCCGAAGAGGGAACATTTCCCAGCAGAGGTAGCACCATGAACAAGTAAGATGAAGCAAGAGGAGGCAAAAAGAAAGCATATATTTATACTGCTTTGTTACAGAGAGATTTAGGGCACCTGAAAAATGCAGGCCAGAGGGTACATAGTGTCCTGGGGAGCATGTGACTCTGAGGGTGGAGATTGGAGGGTGTCAACTAAGAAGGACCTGATCGGCCAGGGTTTGAATAGTTTGATCTTGAAAGAGGGGTTCCCAAGTAGTTCAGAGGTAAAGAATCTGCCTGGGAATGCAGGAACCAGAGGTTCGATCCTTGGGTCAGGAAGATTCCCTGGAGGAGGAAATGGCTACCTGCTCTAGTATTCTTTCCTGGGAAATCCCATGGACAGAGGAGCCTGGTGGGCTACAGTCTATGGAGTCACAAAGAGTCAGATATGACAGAGCGACTGGGCATGCACACCCTAAAGGAAATAGAAGAAGCAGAAATGAGATTCCATGATGATGTGCTAGAAGGATCACTGTGTCTATGGTCCTGGAGGGCGGACTGTGGCAGGCAGAATGGTTTGGAGGCTCTGCCCAGGCTGGGGAGAAGGAGCTGGCTCAGGAGGGCAGAGAGGAGGTGCCAGAGCCAGGAGAAGGGGTGGCTGGGCACCCTGGGGTGGGATCCTGGCTCTGTGTCTGGGAGTATTAACTCCGTTCTCTGAAGCAGGGGGCTCAGAAGACAGGGGTGTTCACCTGAGAGGTACTGATCTGGGGGTGATGTGGGGACACACGTAGCTCTGGGGGCAAGAGTGGGCTGGAGTGGGAGATTTGGGTGTGAGCAGCGTGTAATGGAAACCAGAGGACCAGCAGGATGGGATGGGGACCTCAACACAGGACGGGGCCTGCACAACAGTGTTTTAGGAGGAAGAGGGCGGAGAATTGGGGGACCAGCACACAGCGGCCACAGGGCAGAAGTTCGAAAGCTCCCAGGAGGGTGGTCAGCAGGGTCTAGGAGGTCATGGGTGTGACTGTGGCAGCGTTAACTTGAGGAAGTCACTGCCAGACCATGTGGGCTTCAAAGAAAGGAGGATGGCCCAGGGAAGTAGCCAGAGGGCCAGAAGGGAAGGGAGCCCAGGAGACACGGAGCCTGGGGACAGGCCTTGGGGAGGGGGTTGGGAGGCGCCGTCAGATGCAGGGTGATGGAGAGTCCTGCATTGCACAGGGGCGACTGTAGTTGTTATTTTCAACCTTTCTTTTCTTGATTTTAAAACCAGCATTTATCACGAGAAATCAGGAAAACATAGAAAACAGATTGCCCTGTCCTCCCAATACCTAGACATGACTCCTATTAACATTTGATATCTTCTTTTATTTTGGTATCTTCTTTTAAAAGAGCAAATATACTCCTAAAAAAAACACAAACAAACAAAAAACCAAACTCAAAACTTAGGATTGCTATATTTGGCCAGCAGGTTAGATCCACAGTTTCATAATTTGCTTTTTCACTTAGTAGCGTCTTGTGAGGCTCTTCCCATTTATTAAATATTCTTCTAAAATGTTATTCTCAATACATTTTGTGTGGATAATAATTTAACCAGCCTCCTTCTTTGGACATTTAGTAAAACAGTAACTCCTGTTGTGTGCATGTATGTATCTGATTATCTCAGTGTAAAACCCTAGGAATGGGATTACTGACTGCTAAAGTACTAGTGTCTGGAATGCGTGTAATGCATATTGTCACTAAGACTCTTGCTTTATCTACACATCTGGCATCACTAGGTTATCAGAGGACACTGGTTGGAAATGGAGACTCATGTAATCTTTTTAAAGAGGCGATCTGAAGATCCTGAGTCTTACCCTTGTGCTGCCTGCCTGAGGGGAACCCCTATGCTCTGCCATCACCTACTTAGCAAATTACAAATTATGAGCACTGTCTCTCTTCCCTACTAGGTAGCTTGCTCTGTGTGCTCCTGAGGGCAGGGACCACATTGTTTATTTTTGCACCTCTAGCAACTTTCCTAAAGGAAATCAGTCCTGAATATTCATTGAAAGGACTGATGCTGAAGCTGAAACTCTTAATACTTTGGCCACTTGATGTGAAGAACTGACTCATTTGAAAAGACCCTGATGCTGGGAAAAATTGAAGGCGGGAAGAGAAGGGGATGACAGAGGATGGGATGGTTGGATGGCATCACCGACTCAATGGACATGAGTTTGAGTAAGCTCTGGGAGTTGGTGATGGACAGGGAAGCCGGGTGTACTGCAGTCCATGGGGTTGAAAAGAGTCAAGACACAACTAAGCAACTGAAATGAACTGGGCAATTGGCACACAGAAGTGTTATAAATGTTCGTTAAATTGGCCTAACGGATGGAGTTGGTTATGGGGCAATGGCTTCGTTAGAATCAGAAGGTTCAGGGACTTCCCTGGTGGTCCAGTGGTTAGGACTCCACCCTTCCAATGCAGGGGGTACAGGTTCGACTCCTGGTCGGGGAATTTCAGGAAAATGAAGGGCTCTCATTCCTTGCAGGGAACACTTCGACAAGTCAGGGGAACACCATGTGTGCTCCCCAGACAGGGAAGAATGTCCTCTTTTTCCTCTCTATAAGGTAGAACATTTGACCCAATTCACTGTGCCCATTGGTTGGATCTTGTATTTATTAGATTATCTTTGCCCTCCTTCCTGATTAAATATGCATAGGTTATTGTTGCCTCTCTGTAAAGCCAGGGTTTTAGTAACTTAAAAAAATTTTTTTAAATGATAATTCAGTGTCCTCTTTCCCATTTCAAACAAGATGAATTTTATTAGTTCCTCTTACTTCTTCCATTCAAAAAGATATTATATTTATAAACTGGATCTACTCATAGTTGATACTTGGCTATGGTCTGAATCAAAAGGTCGAGTACAAAACTTCTTAGATATAAATGATATTTGGGGGACAATTAGGGAATATTTATATGCTCATATTTTTAAATTAATGTTAACTTTTTAGGGTGTGACTATATGGTTAAAAATTATGGGCTTCCCTGGTAGCTCAGCTGGTAAAGAATCCACCTGCAATGCAGGAGACCCTGGTTTGATTCATGAGTTGGGAAGATCTCCTGGAGAAGGGAATGGCTACCCACTCCAATATTCCAGCCTGGAGAATTCCATGGACTGTATAGTCCATGGGGTCACCAAGAGTCAGACACGACTGATTGACATTCACTTTCATGTGGTTAAATAAAAGGATATTCTTATTCTTTGGAGATGTGGGCTGAAACTATGCCACCTGCTTTCAACTCAGCAAAAAGAAAATGTGTATGTGTGTAAATTATATTTTATGCACAGAACGAGACCAAGAGAGTGAGTAAGCAAGAGAGCACATTTATTGCAGAATGCTAACAGCTGGAAGCTCTTTATTGTTAATAATTCTTTCAACTTTTCTGTAGGTTAAAAAATATTGGTTGTAGGTTAAAGAGAAAAACGCATATTAGTTTAGACATTAATAATGAAAAATAAAAGCCCTGAAATATGAAGCACATGGTAACTAGTTGTGAAGTCAAATCAAACAGATCTCAGCACTGATCCACAGCATGGGCCCTGAAATATTCACAGGTCAGGTCCTGGACGGGCAAACTCCCCGGGTCTGGGTGCAGGGTCTCTGGCGTCCCTCAGCATTCATGCACCCAGATCTAACAGGGCAGGTGCTTCTGCGTTCTGTCTGCTGCTGTAGCCCTGGTGCCTGGTTGTTTGTTACAAATGCCTATAAAGCAAACCTGGAAACAAGCAAACTGCTCGGCTATAGGGGATAATGAAGCAAAATATATCATATTCATTTGAAATATTTTAGGGCCAATAATTCAAAGAGAGTGAAAAAGTTGGCTTAAAGTTCAACATTCAGAAAACAAAGATCATGGCATCCAGTCCCATCACTTCATGGCAAATAGATGGGGAAACAGTGGAAACAGTGGCTTGACTTTATTTTTCTGGGCTCCAAAATCACTGCAGATGGTGATTGCAGCCATGAAATTAAAAGATGCTTACTCCTTGGAAGGAAAGTTATGACCAACCTAGACAGCATATTAAAAAGCAGAGACATTATTTTGTCAACAAAGGTCCATCTAGTCAAGGCTATGGTTTGTCCTGTGGTCATGTATGGATGTGAGAGTTGGACTATAAAGAAAGCTGAGTGCTGAAGAATTGATGCTTTTGAACTGTGGTGTTGGAGAAGACTCTTGAGAGTCCCTTGGACTGCAAGGAGATCCAACCAGTCCATCCTAAAGGACATCAGTCCTGAACATTCACTGGAAGGACTGATGCTGAAGCTGAAACTCCAATACTTTGGCCACCTCATGCGAAGAGCTGACTCACAGGAAAAGACCCTGATGCTGGGAAAGATTGAAGGTGAGAGGAGAAGGGGACGACAGAGGATGAGATGGTTGGATGGCGTCACTGACTCAATGGACATGGGTTTGGGTGGACTCCGGGAGTTGGTGATGGACAAGGAGTCTTGGCATGCTGCAGTCCATGGGGTTGCGAAAGTCAGACAGGACTGAGCGACTGAACTGAACGGCCAATAATTGTTGCATGAACAAATGTAGGTTTTTGCCTGCTCTCCATAGCCCCCTTTTTGTGCACCTGTTTATCTCCAGTGTTCTCTCTAGAAAGGTGAAGAGGTCACCCAGACCTCCGAAGAGGCCCAAGCTGGACTGCCTGGCCTAAGGCTCCCCAAGAGTCCACAGGGGTCTGGTCCTCGGGTTCTCAGGGAGACCAGAGGCTTTGGGTAACCAGACTAGATTTGTTTATATAAACAGGGTTGGAGCAAGGCTATCAAGAATGAATACAGGCTTGGCAGCCAAAACTGCATATAGTTCTTTTAAAAAATCATCTAGAAAAAAAGGCTGGTGGCATTTTAAACTGTGACACTCCTTCCCAACAAAGGGCCTGGTACTGCGGTGAGAGGCTGCAGAAAAGACTGAGAGTCCTCTCTGGGTAGACATCTTGCCCCTTTCTGGTCCTTTCCTTCAGAATCAACACTGGCCAACACCAGGCTTCTCCTAGATAAAGGCTGTAAGTGCCTTGGAGACCCTGAGAAACATGGGGGGGAAGAGGGAGACTTGACCTCTGTCCTTTCAAAAAATCCCCCAAAGATGAATAATAAAGAGAGAAATGCTTTATAGTATGAACATTTTATTTTGACTTCTTAAATACGTACATCTTTCACTGCAGTTCATCAAAACAAAGCTTAGGAAAAATAAATCCCTGCCTCCTTTAGCCCGGACTTACGCTGGGTACCCGGTCCTGTGGCCGCCGGGGGTGACAGGCCGGCGCAGGGGCTCCGGGCCACCCCACTGCACGCCAGCTGTCCCCCTCCGCCTCGCCTTCCCCGTGTTGGTCATGATCTGGTGGAAGCAAAGAGGAAACAGGGCTGGAGAGGTCATCTGGCTGAGAGCAGACCACACATTCTAACTCACTGTATTTAATACATTCATCTATAGGAATAAGAGACTTTGAAATAAGTAAGGAAGGGTCATGACACAGATTATTCAGATAAACAGAAAATGTCAGGAAAAATCCCTTTAACTTGCATATTATACCATCTAGCAGTATAAATTAAAAAAAAAATCAAACCATGGAAAAAGTGGAAGAAAAGAGTTGAATATAGTAACTTATTGCATCTCTGGAGTATACTGACTTTTGAAAGTGAGAAGGAAAAAAAAAAGATGGACAGATTTGGTTTCATAAAAAGTTAACATTTCCATATATACAGTATTTGAATGATAAACCAAATTAACAGGTAAAACAATGAAGAAATACTTGCAGCACAGTTAACAGATTAAAGGTTAAGATTTTCATTAGATAAAGAATTCTTATAAATCAGTTAAGTAAAACACCATACAGATAATAGGGCAAAGATTTTGAACAGCCAAGTCACAAAATAAAGAGTATCACCAGTCAAGAGAAAAAAAAAATCATCAACTTTCCAAGTAACTAGAAACTACAACTTTACAAAAACCCGTATCATTCTTAAATCATTAAATGAGTGACAATTAAAGAACTGACCCCATCTGCTTCTGGCAACAGTTTAAGATGGCAGTGGCGTGGAAATGAGAGACAGTGCTTTTGCAAAGTAATCTGGCATTTTATATCAAGAGTCACTGAAATGTTCATACCCTTGGGTGTTAAACTCTGGAGTGTTAGTTGCTCAGTCGTGTCTGACTCTTTGTGATCTCACGGACTGTAGCCTGCCAGGGTTCTCTCTCCATGGGATTCTCCAGGCAAGAATACCGGAGTGGGTTGCCATTCCCTTCTCCAGGGGACCTTCTGGACCCAGGGATTGAACCTGGGTCTCCTGCATTGCAGGCAGATTCTTTACTGTCTGAGCCACCAAGAAAGTCCCTAGAGGAGGACTCCAAAATATGGAAGTTGTTAAATAAAGCTGTTTGTTACAAAATCACTGTAGAGTAAAACTGCAACAATCTGTCTAGTAATAGGGTAGCAATGAAGGAAAATATGGCATATTCATTTGAAATATTATATGGCCATTTACAAGGATAAAGACTAGGTTATGAAGAAAAATGTTTATTTAAAACATTGTAAGTCAGGTTATAACATGGTGCATAAATGATGCTTTCCATTTATGCTAAAAGTACACAAAAGACTGGAAGGAAAGGAACACTAATGCTTATAGTGGCCACACAGGACAGTGAACCAAGAATCATTTTTCTCTATTTTCTGTAACATAGCTATGTTAGTAATTAAGAAAATTTGTTTAAAAAAGAAATCACTTTTTTGGTGAAATCTGAATGAAGTCTGTGGACTGTGCCAACATCGACCCCCTACATGCTACAGTTGCCACTGGGATGCTGGGTGAAGGGTGTCTGGCACTTCTCTACTACTGTTTCAACTTCCTGTGAATCTATAATTACTTACAAATAAAATGTAAAAAAAAAAATCAGAAGGATTTCCCTGGTGGTCCAGTGGCTAAGACTCTGTGCTCCCAATGCAGGGGGTCTGGGTTCAATCCCCAGTCA
The DNA here is from genome assembly GCF_000754665.1 of Bison bison bison. Lineage (NCBI taxonomy): Eukaryota > Metazoa > Chordata > Mammalia > Artiodactyla > Bovidae > Bison > Bison bison. The sequence goes on from NW_011494640.1 coordinate 4,413,401, forward strand.
GGGAACTAGACCCTACATGACACAACTAGGAGCTCATATGCGGCAACTTAAGATCCCATGTGCTACAACTAAGACCCAGTGTGGGCGAAGAAACAAATAATTATTTTTTAAAACTCAGAAAATATATGAATGGGAGTTACATCTTTGATTTCTTGATTTTTACTTGAAAGTTATTTGGGTTTATCTGTATTTGAGGTTCAGTTCAGTTCAGTTCAGTCGCTCAGTGGTGTCCAACTCTTTGCGACCAAATGGACTGCAGCACATCAGGCCTCCCAGCCCGTCACCAGCTCCCAGAGTTTACTCAAACTCATGTCCATTGAGTCGGAGATGCCATCCAACCATCTCATCCTCTGTCATCTCCTTCTCCTCCCGCCTTCAATCTTTCCCAGCATCAG
>NW_011494640.1:4413895-4414117 GCF_000754665.1 Bison bison bison
TCCTTGCAGTCCAAGGGACTCTCAAGAGTCTTCTCCAACACCACAGTTCAAAAGCATCAATTCTTTAGTGCTCAGCTTTCTTTGTATTTTTTTTATATTTGAGGTAGGAAGAAGAAAAAAGGGCCAGTTTCTAGTGGGAGGGAATCACCAGGTCTCAGCTGTGCTGTGGGGACAGCCAGCAGCTGGAGGGGCGGGCAGGGCAGGGTGGTGAGGGGTGGGGGA
>NW_011494640.1:4414311-4419039 GCF_000754665.1 Bison bison bison
GAGAGGAGATGGGAGGCCTCCACTCTTGTGGAGGAAACGATGGGCCATAAGCTTCCCAAGTAAGAACTAGTGCAGCTTCATCTCCCTTGTCCTGTGAAATACGCAAAAGAAGGCTATCCTACCCGCCATCACTAACACTGCCCTCCTCTGTCTGCTGTTCCTCCCACCTCCCTTCTGACCCGCTGTCCCCATCGTCAGGGCAGGTTCCTTAAGTCCAATATTCAGTGGTACCTTAGGATTCCCTGGGCCTTCTCTTTCCCCCTCCCTTATGCCTGGGTCCTTCCACAGGAACTAGGAGAGGGAGGCTAGGGCTTAAGCGCTGGAAAAGGGAGATGGCGAGTGTGTGGGTTGTGCACCCCATGCCTCCTCCCTGCTCCAATGTCCTTCCCAGGTCACCCTTCCAACTCCTTCCTCAGGAGAGAAAATACAGCACATACTCGTGTTTCAGCCTTTGGAAACCCCACCCCCCCACCATACCATCTCCCTAAAACTCCACAGGCCTAAGAAATCACCTAAGATGGGTGGTATTTGTCCTCTCCAGTGGATGAGGAAGGGGCTTCCCAGGAGGCACTACTGGTAAAGACCCCGCCTGCCAATGCAGGAGACATAAGAGATACAAGTTCCAGCCATGCGCTGGGAAGATCCCCTGGAGGAGGGCATGGCAACCCACTCCAGTATTCTTGCCTGGAGAATCCCATGGACAGGAGAGCCTTGTGGGCTACAGTCTGTAGAGTTGAAAAGAGTCAGACACGACTGAAGCGACTTAGCATGCACACACCCATGCACTGGATGAGGAAACTGGGTCAGTCTGTGGGCAGAATCCGGTGTCATCACAAGGCCTCAGGAAGGGTCCCTGGTGAAGAGGGTTGGTATGAGGGCCCAGAATGACTGCCTTAGGTGCTGGGTGTCTCAGAGGAGCCCAGAGGGCTTGTTTCCTGTTTACCTCATAACCCCCTGTGCTTGTGCGGAGCTCCAGGGCCCTCTCTGGGTGCCTTGGCTGCAAAGGAGCCTTTTGGGGATGGAAAGGTCTTAAAGCATATCTGTCTATACTGAGTTCCACAGAAATGCTTCAGGAGCTGCTGGGAGAGAAGGGAAAGGGTTCCCAACAACCACCCTCCCCATTACAGAACTCAGCATTCATCTGGGTTACACACGGAGATGCTGTCTGAAAAAACATTCTGCTACAACAACAACAAAAAGAGCATATTTAACCACACACACACACACACACACAAACCCCCCAAAAATGCAGCATGTGATTTAGCTGAATGTAATTTGTTGTCAATCCTAAAGGAAATCAACTCTGAATATTCATTGGGAGGGCTGATGCTGAAGCTCCAATACTTTGGCCACCTGATTTGAAGAGCCAACTCACTGGAAAAGACCCTCATGCTGGGAAAGATTGAAGGCAAAAAAAGGGCAGCAGAGGATGAGATGGTTGGATGGTATTGCCGATTCAATGGACAGGAGTTTGAGCAAACTCCAGGAGATAGTGAAGGAGAAGGAAGCCTGGTGTGCTGCAATCCATGGGGTCACAACGAGTTGGACATGACTGAGTGACTGAATAACAACAACAATTTGTTCTGTAGCAAAAGATGGTCAACACATATCAATTTAGGTAAATTTCCCAATACTAGTTTTTGAGTATTGGTGAAATCACTTAAAGCAATTATGGTATGTTATAAACAGTATGCATTTTTGTAAGAAAATACAGGCACACAATACATCTATCTATACACACAGAGAAAGTCCTGGAAGCTGAAGGAGACACTGCTAGCTGTCCACTCAATACTCATTCTCTCTTTCTTGACCAACAGCCCTCTGATTTTGTTGGCCCAAAAATGCGTCTACTTAAAAACACCTTTCCAGACCCCCTTGCAGCTAGGGGCCAGGGGACCCAGCTCTGACCAGTAAGCAGTAAATAGAAGTCTTCAGATGGAGCTTTGGAACCCTAGCAATGTGTTCAAACAGTCACATGTTTTTGTAAAATTTGCAAAAGTAGCAAGTTTTAATTGCAGTCACTTAAGAGTGCTGTTTCTTTCTACTCCAACTTCTGTTGTTATACCTCCCCACACGGTGTTAGAACGGCCAAAGACAATTTGGAACTTAGCTAAGGGGACACTGAACCCAGGTGACATACAATTTGGGCTTAATGAGAAATATCATTCTCAGTCGCTGCTGTGCCTAGCCAAACGATGGTGAGCTGTCCTGGTGTAGAAGCAACTACAAGGAATTCCCCAGGTCATAAGAGTATTTATGAAGAGTCAGTGCACAAGGAAACTTGAAATGTCCCTAGTCTTCCATTTTCAGAAGTTTGAGGAAGGTTTTCTCAAATTTAATAGAAATACTAAAAATTTACACAGCATTACCAAAAACTAAATGTGAAGTCGAGAGAAAAATTTCTAATCTCTCAATAATAATAAAACTTTTCTTTCACTGTAGAAGATATTACAAACTCCTCACATATGTAGAAGCAATCAAAGAGTATAAAACAAAAAATATCCAGAAAGAAAACTATGAAGCATGTGTGGAGTCCTGCCCCAAGGCCACAGGTGCAAGGCCTCACACAAAGGCCTCAGAAGTGGAGCTCAGAACCCAGGTCCCCTCTGAAGCTGACTGAGCCCCTCTGTAACCATCGCCAAAAGCCCTGGAGGGGGCTTCCTTCACCAGCAGGCTTCCTGACCCCAAATTAGGCAAAGATGCCCACCCCGGTAGTCACCCTACAGTGCCCTAACCGATCACCTAATGCCAACCTTCCAGCAGGAATTTTCTTTGTTTTGAGGCTATAAAAGTTGACTACTAACCCTCGAAAACTGTCAACTCTCCCTGGTCTGTCAGGAGGTTGGTCCACTGTGCTCGCAGTGCCCACATTATCTCTGCTCTTTGTTCTTAATAAAATCACTCCCTTCTGAAATGCTCTGTGTCTGGAAATTCTTTTCCAACCCATGCGGATTACCTCAACAGCATGTGGCAAGCCACTAGTTAATAAAACATTTTTCTGATGTTGGTACCTGTCATTTTTTTTCTCCTTTACCTACTTAAAAAAAATGAACTACAGCTGATTTACAATGTTGTGTTATTTTCAGGTACACAGTAAAGGGATTCAGTTATACGTATATCTATTCCTTTTTAGATTCTTTTCCATTAGAGATTATTATAAGATACTGAGTCTAGTTCCCTGTGCCATATGGTAAGTCCTTGTTGATTATCGATTCACCAGTTCTTAAAATTTGAATTTGTGATTTATTTCTCTAATTCTCACTCTGGACACTCGCTTTAATACCTAAACTTTATATTCTGTTGTTTTACAGAAGGCCTCCACAACCCTGTGACTGGAGGGCCCACAAAACCTGGATGCTCCCTTCTTCCTGATAGTCTGGGTGAAGGAAGGCAAAAGATGAGCCTTGGGTCTGGTAAGGCTGGATTCCTGGCTCTTTGCAGTTGAACTCAATTGCAACTGACAAAGGAAAGATAAGACACAGAGATAAATGGAAGGAGAACAGAGGGAGCGGTGGTTGTCGCTGGGCGGACAGAATTATTACGGTGGCTGTTTACGCTGTGTTTACTTTTGGCTTTTCAGTAATAAGTACGTACTTCATTTGTAATCAGAAAAAGGAATCCCAGAAACAAACTGAAAAAGAAAAAGGACTTGGAATCTTTGGGGGTTGGGGATCTTCCCCCTGCTCATTTGGTTGTGTTTTCACAGAACATGGATTTTAAGTTAGTTCCAACTGACTTTTCAACCACAGGGTGAGGCAGAGCACAAATAACGGATGGAAATGTGAGTAGAAAGCACCCCCAGGGACTTCCCTGGTGCTTCAGTGGCTAAGACTCGGCACTCCCAATGCAGAGGGCCTGGGTTCGATCTCTGGTCAGGGAACTAGATCCCATGTGCCGCAACTAAAGATCCTGCATACTGCAACTAATAGCCGGCACAGCCAAACAAAAAAATACTCACAAGATAAAACAAAAACCCAGAGCGAAGACAAATTTGAAAAAAAGAAAAAAAAACTTGGAAACTACAGCCCTTCCTTTCCTGGTTTTGGTTTTGACTGAGTAAGACAGGGTCAGCTGCAGGCGCCCCAGCTTCTGTCCTGTCTCTGGGGGACTGGGCCCTGCCCCTTGGCAAGTTGCACCCACTTCCCGTGCAGAGGCCCATTCACCTGGAGGTCTGCACACGTGGTAGTGAGTTTCATGGCGCAGACTCTGGCTGCAGAAGCACAGAGGGGTGTAATAAAGATGCAGATTCCCAGGGCCAGGGCCACACTCTCAGTCTCTCTGGGGGTGGGGCCAGGACTCCTGCTTTAGCCAGCTAAGAGAACTCTGGAAAACTAAATGAACTTGGGGGAATAAGAAAGTATGGAAAGTGAGAAATTAGCATTGACAACAGGCATCCCCCTCGAAAACTGAGCCTATGCTTAAAAATTGTTGCTGTCACTTCAATTTCAAGAAAAGCTATGACAAACCTAGACAGCATATTAAAAAGCAGAGACTTCACTTTGCCAGCAAAGGTTCATCTAGTCAAAGCTATGCTTTTTCTAGCAGTTATGTACAGATGTGAGAGTTGGACCATAAAGAAGGTTGAGTGCCAGAACTGATGCTTTCAAACTATGGTGATTCTCTCAGAAGACTCTTGAGAGTCCCTCAGACAGCAAGGAAATTAAACCAGTCAATCCTAAAGGAAATCAATCCTGAATATTCATTGGAAGGACTGATGCTGAAGCTGAA
>NW_011494640.1:4419139-4422700 GCF_000754665.1 Bison bison bison
ACTCAATGGACATGAGTTTGAGAAAGCTTCGGGAGATGGGGAAGGACAGGGAAGCCTGGCGTGCTGCAGTCCATGCGGTCTCAAAGAGTCTGACATTGACATGGCTTAGTGACCGAATAACAACAGCATTAGACCATAAAGTAACTTTGAGGAATCTCCACGGAAGATTTGGGAGAATGGCATTGAAACACGTAAAATATCATGTATGAAACGAGATGCCAGTCCAGGTTCGATGCACAATACTGGATGCTTGGGGCTAGTGCACTGGGACGACCCAGAGGGATGGTATGGGGAGGGAGGAGGGAGGAGGGTTCAGGATGGGGAACACATGTATACCTGTGGTGGATTCATTTTGATATTTGGCATAACTAATACAATTATGTAAAGTTTAAAAATAAAATAAAAAAAAAATAAAGTAACTTTGAATATTTCATACAGTCAGAGACTCTAAACTTTCAAACACAGTTCACTGGAAAATCAACAGCTCTCCCAGAAGACAGCACAGCTTAGCGGTAAAGAGCGAGCAGGCTCAAATAACACTTGACCATGTTCCTCAACCTTTCTCAGTCTCAGCTTCATCATCTATAACATGCAATGTGAGCAGAATTCACCCCATTGTTGGTTTGGAAGATTATATAAATGCAATCAGACGTGTGAAGCAGTCAGCACGGGACTTGGCGCAGGACGCATGCCCAACTAGTTTAAGACACACCTATGACTGTTAAAAGTAACTGAACAATAAATTTAAACTTCAAAATAAAAACAAAAAAACTGAGATTCTTTGAAAAATACCTATAGCCCTTTAACCAAGGTATTGAGGATATTTAAAATTAGGGCACTTTTTTTAGGAAGCATTAAGTGGCATGGTATGGATAATTCTGAATTCAGTTCAGTTCAGTCGCTCAGACTCTTTGCGACTCCATGAATCGAAGCACGCCAGGCCTCCCTGTCCATCATCAACTCCCAGAGTTCACTCAGACTCACGTCCATCGAGTCAGTGATGCCATCCAGCCATCTCATCCTCTCTCGTCCCCTTCTTCTCCTGCCCCCAATCACCTCCAGCATCAGAGTCTTTTCCAATGAGTCAACTCTTCACATGAGGTGGCCAAAGTACTTGAGTTTCAGCTTTAGCATCATTCCTTCCAAAGAACATCCAGGACTGATCTCCTTCAGAATGGACTGGTTGGATCTCCTTGCAGTCCAAGGGACTCTCAAGAGTCTTCTCCAACACCAAAGTTCAAAAGCATCAATTCTTCAGCGCTCAGCTTTCTTCACATTCCAATTCTCACATCCATACATGACCACTGGAAAAACCTTAGCCTTGACTAGACGGACCTTTGTTGGCAAAGTAATGTCTCTGCTTTTCAATATGCTATCTAGATTGGTCATAACTTTCCTGCCAAGGAATAAGCGTCTTTTAATTGCATGGCTGCAGTCACCATCTGCAGTGATTTTGGAGCCCCCCAAAATTAAGTCTGACACTGTCTCCCCTGTTTCCCCATCTATTTCCCATGAAGTGATGGGACCAGATGCCATGATCTTTGTTTTCTGAATGTTGAGCTTTAAGCCAACTTTTTCACTCTCCACCTTCACTTTCATCAAGAGGCTTTTGAGTTCCTCTTCACTTTCTGCCATAAGGGTGGTGTCATCTGCATATCTGAAGTTATTGATATTTCTCCCGGCAATCTTGATTCCAGCTTGTGCTTCTTCCAGCCCAGCGTTTCCCATGATGTACTCTGCATATAAGTTAAGTAAGCAGGGCGACAATATACAGCCTTGACGTACTCCTTTTCCTATTTGGAACCAGTCTGTTGTTCCATGTCCAGTTCTAACTGTTGCTTCCTGACCTGCATATAGGTTTCTCAAGAGGCAGGTCAGGTGGTCTGGTATTCCCATCTCTTTCAGAATTTTCCACAGTTTATTGTGATCCACACAGTCAAAGGCTTTGGCATAGTCAATAAAGCAGAAATAGATGCTTTTCTGGAACTCTCTTGCCTTTTCGATGATCCAGCAGATGTTGGCAATTTAATCTCTTGTTCCTTTGCCTTTTCTAAAACCAGCTTGAACATCTGGAAGTTCACGGTTCACGTATTGCTGAAGCCTGGCTTGGAGAATTTTGAGCATTATTTTGCTAGCGTGTGAAATGAGTGCAACTGTGCGGTCGTTTGAGCATTCTTTGGCATTGCTTTTCTTTGGGACTGGAATGAAAACTGAGCTTTTCCAGTCCTGTGGCCACTGCTGAGTTTTCCAAATTTGCTGGCATATTGAGAGCAGCACTTTCACAGCATCATCTTTCAGGATTTGAAATAGCTCTACTGGAATTCCATCACCTCCACTAGCTTTGTTGGTAGTGATGCTTTCTAAGGCCCACTTGACTTCACATTCCAGGATGTCTGGCTCTGTGTGAGTGATCACACCATCGTGATTATCTTGGTCATGAAGATCTTTTTGTATAGTTCTTCTGTGTATTCCTGCCACCTCTTTTTAATATCTTCTGCTTCTGTTAGGTCCATACCATTTCTGTCCTTTACTGAGCCCATCTTCGTATGAAATGTTCCCTTGGTATCTCTAATTTTCTTGAAGAGATCTCTAGTCTTTCCCATTCTTAATTCTGAATTAAGAATTATTAATTAAGACTTATTTAATTAAGACTCATTTGGCATAGTACGGATGATTTTTAAAAATTTAGACATCACCAAGCACACAGAAGTTGGCAAGTCATTAATCTTGCCCTGCTACTGAAGGAGAAACATAAAAGGGTGCTGTTCTTCACCAGAATTATGAGTAAAGGATATATTTGACGTGACCACTGCTATTCTCAGGGACTCTCTGAGCTCCCTGTGGTCGTCAGTATTTTCATGGCCCCCAGGCTCTGCAGCGCTCAGTGCTGTCTGCTTATCCTTGAGGGGGTGCAGACAGGCAGCGAGTGTGGCCCTGTAGGGTTCAGGGGAGCCCATCAGTGCTCAGAAGGGGAGGAGCCATGAGTCCAGGAATCCTAGGAAAGGGCTCCCTTTCACTCTCAGAACATCTGAGAGGGGGGGTACCCTTGTACTCCATCCTCACCTTCAACATAGATAGCAGTTTTTCAGTCACTGGTGTGTACAATAACCACTCCTGAGATTATGGTAAGGGGATCTGGGATGGGGCCTAGATTCTACGTGAACCCACACTCAATGGTCTGAGAAGCCCTGGGCCAGCCACACAGGACGAGAACCATCAACTCCCTGATCATTCCTTCTTGTTATCTCCAGCCCTCATCAACAGCACAGATTTATCTGCTGTGTCCTCTTTTATAAACTTCTGGAAGAAAACAGCTTGTCAGACTTTTCTAGGATTCTGTGGAATGTTCAGCAAATGACTCAGGTTCAATAAAATTTTTTTGAATACAGTTTTCAAAAAAATCAACATTTTTCTACTGATCTTGATAGATCGCCCTGGCCCATCAGAATGGGAGGTACAAGTTGTGATTTGGGGGAACATTCCCTACGGAAATGCAACTCCCGTCTCTGGCAGGTTCCCTCCTTCGGCACAAGCAGTTAGCAGCCCCATGTGAACAAGCGC
>NW_011494640.1:4422800-4450436 GCF_000754665.1 Bison bison bison
GGGCAGGTGAGGTGAGCTGCAGTGCTGGCCAGCTGCCAATTTCAAATCAGGACTGTGTGTCTGGGACTTCTCTGGTGGTCCAGTGGCTAAGATTCCGTGCTCCCAATGCATGGGGCCTGGGGTTCGATCCCTGGTCAGGGAACTAGATCCCACATGCCACAACTAAGAGTTTACATGTCACAATTAAGGATCCCAGACCCCACATGCTGCAACTAAAACCCAGCACAGCCAAATAAAAAAAAGAAAAAGACCAGGTGACTAAGGGCAGCTAAGGAGATCTAAGAAACTAAGACACAAACAGGGAGTGTACGTACAACCTCAGCAATTATTGCTCGACAGTAAGTTTTCTAATAAAAACTTTACACTGCTTCCACAGGGGATCCTCTGGTGATCGGGCCCAGTGGGTGGCATGGTGGCCGCTCACAGGTCTGTCCAGGTACTAACCCCAGGAACCTGTGCATATGTGGCTTGGTTTGGATAAAGAGTCTTTGCAAATTGTAGTTAAGCTGTGGCTGTTGTTCAGTTGCTAAGTCATGTCTGCCTCTCTGCGACCCCATGGACTGTATCTTAGATTATCCTCAGTCCAGTGACAAGTGTCATTATAAGAGACAGAGAGAACATAGGGACTTCCCTGGTGGTCCAGTGGCTATGACTTCGTGCTCCCAATGCAGGGAGCCTGGGTTCGATCCCTGGTTAGGGAACTAGATCCCACATGCCGCAACTAAAAAAAAGATTCCAAGTGCTACAACTAAGACCCAGCACAGGCAAATAAATTTTTTTTTTTTTTAAGAGAGGGAACATAAAGAGAAGAGGAGAAGGTTATTGGAGATGGAGGCACAGTATGGAAGTTCACAGCCACAAGTCAAGGAGGGCCTGCAGCCGCCAGAAGCTGCAAGAGCCAGAAAGGTTGTGGGACAACTTAATTTTGGATTTCTGGCCTCCAGAACTGGGAGAGAACACATTTCTGTTATTTGAAGCCACCCAGTACAAATACACTGGGGCTTCCCGTCTCTGTACTGAGTTCTTTCTGTACTTCATTCTTACCACTCACATTGCCACTGAAAAGAGACTGACACCGATGAGATAAACAAGCATGCGTGCAACTTTTCTAAATATTTCCTTCTGGTAAAAAGGACAGTACCTATGCATTAAGGAGATTAGAACTACAGACTGTGGTAGTGACACCATTTCCGGATGCCATTAAGTCGGGCCACTGGCTGATTTCAAAACTCTGTCCCTTTTGCGTCTTGCCAACTTGCATGATCCAGCTGGGAGTCACAGCATGTTCGGGGTCTTGTTTTTGTTGTTGCTGTTAAAAATCTTCAGTTAACAAGTTAACATCTTCAAGTTAACATCTGAGCCACGGCATTTCATTGTGCAGAGGTGCTAAAAGCTATTAGGGAAGGGGCCGTGGTGGGGTTTCCGTCTGAACATCCCTGCTTGTGTGCTGGGAAGACCCAGCATCTGAGGGCTGTGTTCTCAACAGCTCCGCCACCACCCTCCAGAGAAGCCCCACTGGTGTGCCTTCTGCTTTTCTCACCATCTTGCTTTTCAACATGCACATCCTCTCCAATGCAGCTCCGTCCTTCCTGACAAACCCAGTGTCCTCCCAGATGTCAGGGCTCAATGACTTCCATCAACGGTTCGGAACCCAGGTGCCTCACTCCCCGCCCTTCTCGAGCACCTCCCCGCTTGACCTGTCTGCGGTCAGTTAGGGTCCTTTGATCCCTGAGTCATTCTGAGGGGTAGTGGCGCTTGTCCGTGACTGGGGGCCAGTGGTCACCCAGCCTCCTACGTCATCTCCCTTCTTTCATCCACTTTTGCCCCTCTATGTTCTATTCTTCACAAAGCAGCTGAGTGAAAACAGAAGTTAATGTAGTATAAAACATGAATCAAACTGAGTCACTCCCCTGCTCTGTGCCCTCCGACAACCTCCCAGCTCATCCAGGGTAAACTCCAAAACCCTTACCAACAATGCCCTCATGCCCAGCCCTTGGCTGTCCTCCAAACTCAAGTTCTGCCAGCATACACTGGCTCCAGCCGGGAACCCCTGGAAATTCCACGAACAATGAGGTGATCAGAGAGACCAGTGCCCAGAGAGAGGTGATGAGGGCCTGGGTGGGGCAGCAAGGGGAATGGACAGGCTTTCTGCTTCTGCCTGCCCCTGTGAAAGCTCACGCACCTGCACCCACCATCTTTTTCCTTCCCAAGTCACTGTCTCTGCTTCAGTTGTTGAGAGCCTGGCTCCCAGCTCTAACGCTGACCTGCCCAATCTGAGAAGACTTCAGGGTCCACGTAACTGACCCAGTCAACCACCAGCATCAGAATTTCAGGAGTCCTTTTAAAAGCCTTCACTCCCATGTGCTCAGCTTTCCGTCACGGGGCTTCAGTCTGAACTGGCCTCAATCTTTGCATCTGCTCCTCCTTTCAGATCTTAGCTTTGAGCACCCACTGCTCACCCGTGCACTCTCAGATTGAGGTTCCGTGACACTGCCATCCTCTCTCTGCCAATCGGTAGCTCCCCCGACTCACACCTTCCCCGTGGGTCCCACAGCAGCAGAGTCTTTGGGGAGCTCAGATCATGGCCCCTCACAAACGTGTGACTCCACAGGCCTCTCAAAGCTTTGAGTGACTACTCAACCCATCCGGAAAGATCTCTCCCTCCTGTTTTCCACGGCACTGTTGTCTCCTGGTTCTCCTCAAGCCTCTCTGACTGTTCACCTTTCTGTCCATCTCAGGGGCCACCTTTTGTCTTCCCTTAATCCCGACATGCTGGTGGGCCCTCTGTATTCAGCACCGCCTCCCTCCCTGTCCAGCCTCTGCCTCAGTGGGTAACTTCATCTGGTCTGATGGTTTTGGCCATCCCCTGTGTGCTGGTCCATCTAGTCAAAGTTATGGTTTTTCCAGTAGTCATGTATGGATATGAGAGCTGGACTATATAAAGAAAGCTGAGTGCCAAAGAATTGATGCTTTTGAACTGTGGTATTGGAAAAGACTCTTAATAGTCCCTTGGACTGCAAGGAGATCAAACCAGTCAATCCTAAAGGAAATCAGTCTTGAATACTCATTGGAAGGACTGATGCTGAAGCTGAAACTCTAATACTTTGGCCACCTGATGTGAAGAACTGACTCCGTGGGAAATCCCCTGATGAAGGCAGGAGGAGAAGGGGATGATAGAGGATGAGATGGTTGGATGGCATCACCAACTCGATGGACATGACTTTGAGCAAGCTCCGGGAGTTGGTGATGGACAGGGAAGCCTGGCGTGCTGCAGTCCATGGGGTCGACTGCAAAGAGCCGGACATGACTGAGCGACTGAACTGAACTGAACTGAACTGTGTGCTGATGACTGACAAACCTGCAGCAGCCTTCCCTTCTCATAGATAAGCCACAAAAAGCCCAGGAATCTAGATGGGTAAATGATTGCTCCTAAGGATGGGCATGGGCTTCCCAGGTGGTGCTAGTGGTAAGAACCTGCCTGCCAATGCAGGAGACACAGATTTGATCCCTGGGCTGGGAAGATCCCCTGAAGGAGAGCATAGCAAGAATGCCTGGAGAGTCCCATGGACAGGTGGGCTACAGTCCATAGGGTCGCAAAGAGCTGGACACGACTGAAGCAACTTAGGATGCATGCACACACACAAGGACGAGCATACCTTTAGACACTGCGAAGGCTCTAGAGTGTGCCTTTTAGCTATACTCTAACCGCCTTCTGTTTGCCAGCGGGTCTGTTTAGGATAGTAACTAGGGCCTCTGTGCCCTTTAGGGGCCCTGGAAGCAAGTTGGCCACGATGGAACTTCTCATAAACATAGTATCATAATAGATCAAGCCAAATCCTCGTGTGTTACTGTAAACACTAAGTCCATCAATGGCCCATCTCTCCTTTCTATTATGGGGTCCTCACTCCCTTCACATGGTACTTACTCCCAAGTACTCCGTGGTCAGAAGTTTCTCCCCTGAGAGCTCTCCAAGCTGGGGCTGGATCAGTTCATCCTTGTCCAGATCGGCTTCCATAGTGTCATGGTCCTCCTGTTTCAAAGGAGACATGAAGTGAGAGCTCTGACCCCTCTGGCAAGTCCCCAGAGGGTGGCTCTCTGAGCGGCCACCTGTCATGAAATGGGAAGGCCTTGGGTTGGCATTTCAAGGGTCTCAAGGGCAGAACGCCCTCTGCTCATGACCTCCATGAAGATGAAAAGGAAAATGCCAACCCACCTCTTTAAGATGTCTCGTGTCTAATGACCACTTCCACAGCCACAGGTGGGAACGGATTCAACAAGATGCTATTGAACGGTTTCTCCTAGCTACAGTTCTCAGAATGTTTTTCTCTGTGAGGTCAAGACCGTGTGAACCAGCCGGCCTACAAATAACTATTAAGCCCCTCCATATGCACAGGCCTTACAGGGGATACAAAACTGTATACTGTAGGCTTCTTCTTCTCATGAAGTTTACAGTCTCTAAGTGAAAAAACTCAATAAAAAGATAAGAGTTGTTCTGCTTCCGAGAAGAAGGAATGGACATGTTTTCCCTTGTTGCTCCCTCTAAGCAAAACCAAAAATACTGGACATTATGTACCAAATAAACCTAGGAGACTCTGAAAGGTGGCGAGGAGGAGGCAGACTGGCTGGCTGTTCTGGAACACAAGGAATGAAAGGTGGTGAGTTCCCGGCTTTACTTTTTGCCTTAGAGATTATAGACTTGGCGTTGAAAAAGGCAGCAACCCAGAAATGAGAATGGGAAGACAAACGCTTGCCCTCTCTAGCCAAAGAACCAGCAAAGGGGGGTGCCCAGTGTGATGGGACTTTTAGACACTAAGCAGACACCGGAGCAAACGCTGCCACCCCTCCTGCCCAACCAACCCCCAAGCTCACCAGCAAAGGAGCCGAGACTTCTGCCCTCGCCTGGCTGTGATATCACTGTGTGGGGGGGTGATATCAGAGAAGGACAAGTAGGGAGGGGGAGTTCCAACCCTGCTGGGCGGTAATGAGCCACCCCCACATCCCAGCACCAGGGAGAGGAGAGACCCGGTGGAGAGCCTGGACTTCCACCCCAACTCGGCGGTAATGGGATGTCCCATCCCCCAGCTGGGGATGGGGTCAGAGGAGCCCTGGTGAGACTCAAGATGTCCACCACTGTCTTGTTTCTCCACGCTCCTGCGGTGTCGGGGGGCCGTGTGGGGAGCAGTAACGCGCCGTTCCTATGGCAGAAGCCTCGTAGGGATGGAGAACTCCCACCCCCATTCTGCACTAACGAGGAGTCTCCTCCCCACTCCCCCTCCACTGGGTCTCCACAGGGACCAGGGGCAGAATCTGGACTTTTACGCACTTCTAACAGTAATGAAGAGGAGCCCCTGCTCCCCTGCCAGAGCAGCATCAGAAGAAGCCAGATAAAACAGATTTACATAAGACAAAAGTTTCATCACATAGTATCCAAAATATTGGGGTTTAAATAAAAAAATCACTCATCATACCAGACATCAGAGTGTTCTCAAACTTAATTAAGAGAAAAACGATAGATGCCAATATCAGGATACAGAGATGTTAGAATTCTCTGAAAAAATTTTGAAGGATCCATCATAAAAATGCTTCAGTGAGCAGTCACAAGCACTTTGGAAACAAATGAAAGAAACCAAGTCTTGGGGCTTCCCTGGTGGTCCAGTGGCCAACGCTCCGAGCTCCCATTGCAGGGCACCTGGGTTTGAACTGCGTCCCACATGCTGCAGCTAAAAAGATCCTGAACACCGCAATAAAGACCGAAGATCCCATGTGCTGCTACTAAGACTCAGCACAGCCAAATAAATAAATAAATATAAAGATTAAAACAACAATTAAAAAAAAACCAGCACGTCTCAAGAACATAGAAAAGGAAGAACGAAGTAAACCCGGGGCAAGCAAAACGAAGGCAAGAATAGAGAGAAGAGCAGAAATCAATGAAAAGGAAAACAGAAAAACAAGAGAAAATTGGTGAAACTAAAAGCTGGCTCTGAAAAGATGAATATAATTGTCAAAACTCTAGTGAGACTGACAAAGGAAAAGAGACGTAAGTTACTGATATCAGGTATGAAATAGAAGCTATCACTACAGACCTGCAGACATCAAAAGAGGTGGGAGGGAGGTTCAAGAGAAGGGGGTATGTATATTTATGGCTGATTCACATTGTTGTATGGCAGAAACCAACACAACATTGTAAAGCAATTATCCTCCAATTAAAAATAAATTTTAAAAAAGGATAATAGGGACTACTATGAGCAACTGTATATAAATTTGACAATTTAGATAAGAAACACAAATTATTACACTCTCATAACTCGAGTAATCCTATAACTATTAAGAAAATTGAATTCATAATTTTAGAATCTCCCCCAAAGAAATCTCCAGGCCCACATGGTTTCACTGGAGAATTCTATCAAACTTTTGAAAAAAAAAGTAACATCACTTCATGGCAAATAGATGGGGAAACAATGGAAAGAGTGACAGGTTTTATTTTTATCTTTTAAACTTAATTATTTTAATTGGAAGCTAATTACAATATTGTAGTGGTTTTTGCCATGCATTGACATGAATCAGCCATGGGTGTACATGTGTTCCCCATTCTGAACCCCCCTCCCATCCCATCCCTCAGGGTCATCCCAGTGCACCAGCCCTGAGCACCGTCTCATGCATGGAACCTGGGCTGGTGATCTGTTTCACATATGATAATATACATGTTTCAATGCTATTCTCTCAAATCATCCCACCCTTGCCTTCTCCCACAGAGTCCAAAAGACTGTTCTTTACATCTGTGTTTCTTTTGCTGTCTTGTATATAGGGTCATTGTTACCATCTTTCTCAATTCCATATATATGCATTAGTATACTGTATTGGTGTTTTTCTTTCTGATTTACTTCACTGTGTATAGTAGATTTCAGTTTCATCCACCTCATTAGAACTGATTCAAATGTATTCTTTTTAATGGCTGAGTAATATTCCATTGTGTATATGTACCAACAGCTTTTTTTTTTTTAATTTAATTTTATTTTTAAACTTTACATAATTGTATTAGTTTTGCCAAATATCAAAATGAATCCGCCACAGATATACATGTGTTCCCCATCCTGAACCCTCCTCCCTCCTCCCTCCCCATACCATCCCTCTGGGTCGTCCCAGTGCACTAGCCCCAAGCATCCAGTATCGTGCATCGAACCTGGACTGGCAACTCGTTTCTTATATGATATTTTACATGTTTCAATGTCATTCTCCCAAATCTTCCCACCCTCTCCCTCTCCCACAGAGTCCATAAGACTGTTCTATACATCAGTGTCTCTTTTGCTATCTTGTACACCGGGTTATTGTTACCATCTTTCTAAATTCCATATATATGCGTTAGTATACTGTATTGGTGTTTTTCCTTCTGGCTTACTTCACTCTGTATAATAGGCTCCAGTTTCATCCACCTCATTAGAACTGATTCAAATGTATTCTTTTTAATGGCTGAGTAATACTCCATTGTGTGTATGTACCGTAGCTTTCTTATCCATTCATCTGCTGATGGACATCTAGGTTGCTTCCATGTCCTGGCTATTATAAACAGTGCTGTGATGAACATTGGGGTACACGTGTCTCTTTCAATTCTGGTTTCCTCAATGTGTATGCCCAGCAGTGGGATTGCTGGATCATAAGGCAGTTCCATTTCCAGTTTTTTAAGCAATCTCCACACTGTTCTCAAGAGTGGCTGTACTAGTTTGCATTCCCACTAACAGTGTAAGAGGGTTCCCTTTTCTCCACACCCTCTCCAGCATTTATTGTTTGTAGACTTTTTGATGGCAGCCATTTTGACTGGCGTGAGATGGTACCTCATTGTGGTTTTGATTTGCATTTCTCTGATAATGAGTGATGTTGAGTATCTTTTCATGTGTTTGTTAGCCATCTGTATGTCTTCTTTGGAGAAATGTTTGTTTAGTTCTTTGGGCCATTTTTTGATTGGGTCGTTTATTTTTCTGGAATTGAGCTGCAGGAGCTGCTTGTATATTTTAGAGATTAATTCTTTGTCAGTTGTTTCCTTTGCTATTATTTTCTCCCATTCTGAAGGCTGTCTTTTCACCTTGCTTACAGTTTCCTTCACTGTGCAAAAGCTTTTAAGTTTAATTAGGTCCGATTTGTTTATTTTTGCTTTTATTTCCATTACTCTGGGAGGTGGGTCATAGAGGATCCTGCTGTGATTTATGTCAGAGAGTGTTTTGCCTATTTTTTCCTCTAGGAGTTTAATAGTTTCTAAAAATATGGAACACTTCACGAATTTGCATGTCATCTTTGTGCAGGGGCCATGCTAATCTTCTCTGTGTCATTCCAATTTTAGTATATGTGCTGCCGAAGTGAGGACGACAGATTTTATTTTCTTGGGGTCCAAAATCACTGCAGGTGGTGACTGCAGCCATGAAATTAAAAGATGCTTGCTCCTTGGAAGAAAAGCTATGACCAACCTAGAGAGTATATTAAAAAGCAGAGACATTACTTTGCCAACAAAGGTCCATCTAGTCAAAGCTATGGTTTTTCCAATAGTCATGTATGGATGTGAGAGTTGGACTACAAAGAAAGTTGAGCGCTGAAGAATTGATGCTTTTGAACTGTGGTGTTGGGGAAGACTCTTGAGAGTCCCTTGGACTGCAAGGAGATCAAACCAGTCAATCCTAAAAAAAATCAGTCCTAAATATTCATTGGAAGGACTGATGCTGAATCTGAAACTCCAATATTTTGGCCACCTAATGCAAATAACTGACTCCGTGGAAAAGACCCTGATGCTGGGAAAGATTGAGGGCAGGAGGAGAAGGGGACAACAGAGGATGAGATGATTGGATTGCATCACTGACTGATGGACATGAGTTTGAGCAAGCTCTGGGAGTTGGTGATAGACAGGGAAGCCTGGCATGCTACAGTCCATGGCATCGCAAAGAGTCAGACAGGACTGAGCGACTGAACTGAACAGACCATCAATTCTACACAATGTTCTCCAGAAAATAGAAGAGGAAGAAATATTTCCTAATTCATTTTATGAAGCTAGCATTACCCTGGTACCAAAACTAGACAATGATAGTATCTTCATAAAAAGAAGTGTGTGGATGTATGCTCAGTCATGTTCAACTCTTTGTGACTCTGTGGACTGTAGTCTGCCAGGCTCCTCTCTGTCCATGGGATTTTCCAGGCAAGGATACTTGAGTGGGTTGCCATTTCCTTCTCCATGGGATCTTCCCAACACAGGGATCGAATTTGCAACCCCTGTGCCTCCTGCATTGGTAGGTAGATTCTTTACCACTTGAGCCACCTGGGAAGAAATACTTGGGTATAAATCTAACCAAATACGTATAGGACTTGTATGCTGAGAACTACAAAACACTAATGAAAGAAATAAAAAAAGTTTAAATAAATGGAAAGACAAATCTTATTCATGAATTAGAAACCCAACATAGAACTTCCCTGGTGGTCCAGTGATTTAAGAATCCGCCTTGCAATGCAGGGGATGCAGGTTTGATCCCTGGTTTGGGAACTAAGATCCTACATGTGGAGGAGCAACTAAGCCCATGCCTGGCAACTACAGAGCCCAAGCGCTCTGGGACCTACATGCCACAGCTACAGAGTTCGTATGCATGACGCAACAAAGATCCCATCTGCTGCAGCTAAGAACTAACACAGCCAAATAAATAAATACATATTGAAAAAAGAAACCCAACACAGTTAAAATGTCAATTCTCCCCAAGTTGATATCTAAGTTTCATGTAGTTTCTATAAAAATCCCAGCAGGATTTTTCTGTAGATGGACCCAAGACTATTCTAAGAGTTATATGGACGGACAAAGGAAGTCAAATAGCTAAGATAATTTTGAAAAAGAAGAATAAGGGAGAGGAATCAGTCTCCGATTTTTCTGTAGATGGACCCAAGACTATTCTAAGATTTATATGGAAGGACAAAGGAAGTCAAATAGCTAAGATAATTTTGAAAAAGAAGAATAAGGGAGAGGAATCAGTCTCCTAGATTTCAGGACATTATTGTTGACAAAGAACACTGCCTGCCATTTCAGTAAACGAAGGATGTGTATGTACCTAGTTACTAAGCTCGATTTAACTCCTGTGAGCCCATGGACTGTAGCCCACCAGGCTCCTTTGTCCATGGGATTTCCCAGGCAAGAATACTGGAGTGGGTTGTCATTTCCTTCTCCAGGGGATCTTCTTGACCCAGGGATTGAACCCATGGCTCCAGCCGCATCTTCTGCATTGCAGGTGGATTCTTGACTACTGAGTCACCGGGGAAGCCATCAGTACTCATAGAGCTATCAGCCAGTGCAGCTGGTTCTACATAGTTAAGATGACTATCACAGGAGTAATTTCAATGAGTCCAGACACTTGCATCTTCCCAGACACAGAAGAGCACTAAAATCATTAACTTGAGATGTCTAGTAAAACTCCTCCCTTATCTCTTTGGAACAATTCTTCAGAGCTGTCTGAGAGGCTGTCTCCCAGGCTATAGTCCTCAGTAAGGTCCCAAATAAAACATAACTCTTAACATTTAGGCTGTGCATTTTTTTTCCAGTTGACATGATGCATGTACTAGAATTACGATTGATAATCTTGATATTGGCAGAGAGAGAGACATACAGATCAACTGGACAGAACAGAGAACTTCAAAACAGACCTACACAAATATGTCCAACTGATTTTTGACAAAGATGCAAAAGTAACTCAACAGAGGAAGGACAATCTTTTCAATAAGGAGTGCTGGAGCAACTGGATATGCACAGGGAAAAAAATGAACCTTACACTAATTCTCACACCTTATAATATAACAAAATAACTCCAAATGGACCATGGACTTACATGTAAAACTATCAAATCATCAGAAAAAAAAACCAGAAGAAAATCTTTAGGATCTATGGCAAAGCAAAGAGTTCTTATACTTGAAGTACAAAAGGAAAATTTGATAAATGGGAGTTTTATTGAAATTTTAAAAGCTTTTGTTCTCTGAAAGACCCTGTTGAGAGGACAAAAAGAAAAGCTATAGACAGGGAGAAAATATTTGGAAACCACGTATCTGAAAAAGGACTAGTATCTATATATAAGAACTCTCAAAATTCAACAGTAAGTTCCCCAAACAATCCAATTAGAAAATGGGCAAATATATGAAGAGACATTTCACTAAAGAGGACATGTGGATGACAAATAAGCACAAGAAAATGCTCAACATCATTCACCATTCAATTCAGTTTAGTTCAGTCGCTCAGTTGTGTCCGACTCTTTGTGACCCCATGAATGGCAGCACGCCAGGCCTCCCTGTCTATCACCATCTCCCGGAGTTCACTCAGACTCACGTCCATCGAGTCGGTGACGCCATCCAGCCATCTCATCCTCTGTCATCCCCTTCTCCTCCTGCCCCCAATCCCTCCCAGCATCAGAGTCTTTTCCAATGAGTCAACTCTTTGCATGAGGTGGCCAAAGTACTGGAGTTTCAGCTTTAGCATCATTCCTTCCAAAGAAATCCCAGGGCTGGTCTCCTTCAGAATGGACTGGTTGGATCTCCTTGCAGTCTAAGGGACTCTCAAGAGTCTTCTCCAACACCACAGTTCAAAAGCATCAATTCTTCGGCGCTCAGCTTTCCTCACGGTCCAACTCTCACATCCATACATGACCACTGGAAAAACCATAGCCTTGACTAGATGGACCTTTGTTGGCAAAGTAATGTCTCTGCTTTTGAATATGCTATCTAGGTTGGTCATAACTTTTCTTCCAAGGACTAAGCGTCTTTTAATTGCATGGCTGCAGTCACCATCTGCAGTGATTTTGGAGCCCCCCAAAATAAAGTCTGACACTGTTTCCCCTGTTTCCCCATCTGTTTCCCATGAAGTGATTAGGAAAACCTAAATTAAAACCACAATAAGTCACTCCATACCTATCAGAATGGCTAAGTTAAAAAAGAGTAACAACATCAAATACTGGTGAGGATGCAGAGAAAGTAGATCTATTCCTAGCGGGAACACAGAACTGGTACAGCCACTCTGGAACACAGTCTGGCAGTTTCTTAAAAAGCTAAACATGCAACTACATACAACCCACAAGTGTGCTCTTAGGCATTTATCCTAGAGAAATGGAAACTTACTGTCACACAAAAATCTGCATATGAATGTTCACAGCAGCTTTATCTGTAAAAACCAAAACCTGGGAACAACAGACGTTCGGCCACAGGAGAATGTTAAACAAACTGTGGTCCAGCCACACTACGAGCTACTGACCACACACGCACCTGGATGAACCTCCAGTGAAATACGTTGTATGAAAAAAGCCAGTCCTTAGTGGTTACATACTATGTGACTCCATTTACATAACATTCTCGAAATGACAAAACTCTGGAAATGGAGAACAGGTTAGTGGTTGCCAGGGTTTAAGG
Organism: Bison bison bison; assembly: GCF_000754665.1. Taxonomy (NCBI): domain Eukaryota; kingdom Metazoa; phylum Chordata; class Mammalia; order Artiodactyla; family Bovidae; genus Bison; species Bison bison. The sequence goes on from NW_011494640.1 coordinate 4,435,206, forward strand.
AGTAAATGGGATGTGACTGTAAAAGGGATCTGGTGGTTATAGAAATCTTCTGGCTCTTGAATGCATCCGTGTTAATACCCTGGTGGTTGTTATACTGTAGTTTTGTATGATGTTAGCGGTGGATGGAACTGGGTAAAAGGTATACAAGATTTTTCTCTATCATTATGTGAATCTACAATGATCTGAAAAAAAAAAAGTTTTCAAATATACAAAAAGAGGAGTTAAAAACCAAGTAATAGTATATATGATAATAATAATATATAGTAATAGTATATATATGATGGTGTTGGAGAAGACTCTTGAGAGTCCCTTGGACTGCAAGGAGATCAAACCAGTCCATCCTAAAGGAAATCAGTCCTTGGAAGGACTGATGTTGAAGTTGAAACTTCAATTCTTTGGCCACCTGATGTAAAGAACTGACTCATTTGAAAAGACCCTGATGCTGGTAAAGATTGAGGCAGGAGGAGAAGGGGAAGACAGAGGATGAGATGGTTGGATGGCATCACCGACTCCACGGACATGAGTTTGAGTAAACTCTGGGAGTTGGTGATGGACAGGGAGGCCTGGCGTGCTGCAGTCCATGGGGTCACAAAGAGTTGGACATGACTGAGTGACTGAACTGAACAGAGTACATATGAACTGTCCCCAGCCTGCGTCTAATCAAATGCCAGCTGGCACTGGGGAAGCTGTGGTACTCTCCTCCATTCCCTGCCAGCACTTCGGAGACCACACTGTCCTTTGTAGGTTAAATTATGAAGATCCATACAAGACAGACCAGGGACTTACCCTGTGGTCCAGTCGTTAAGACTCCATGCTCCCAATGCAGGGGGCACAGGTTCGATTCCTGATCAGGGAACTAGAGCCCACGTGCTGCAAGTAAGACCCGGGGCAGTTGAATAAATACATGAATTAAAATAAGCTATAAACAAATAAATAATACAAAACTGACCATCCCGTCACCTGACTGAGGTAGAATCCAAGGAAAGAATGTGTCCGTGTGAGGGGAGCTGGCCTGCTGTGAAGTGAGGCCAGAGGAAGGAAGAGGCCCTGGAGGGGCAGCAGGCCCAAGACCCGGCACTCTCAGGGCAGAGGGCTGCCCCAGGCCGGCATGTCTGGGTGACAAGGGTCCCTGACATCCTCAAGCCAGGCCTTCTCCTGAATCTTCACCCACTCAACCACGTGGAATTTGCTTCCTCTAAAACTTGCCAACAGGAAGAGGAAGCTCTGCTCTGCAAACCTAAGTACTCGTCCTTATTTCCAAGCTGATTCCTAACCATTTTGGTGAATGTGATTTATCTGAGTCAGTTTCGAAAAGATGCCAAAGCCCCCGGTTCCCATGGGGACTGCCTTTGAGGGGTTGGGGCAGAGAGGCTGTTCCAGGGCGCACCCCTGTCTCCACAGGTCTCTTCACCACACAGTCAGTCAGCGCCACCTGCCACCACTAGATCCTGTCACCCCGGGGTGGGGCAGGGGAGGCTGTCTTAGGAAAAGGGGATTCGACTTATCCTATGTGGCCCCCAGAGCAGACCAGAACCAGCAGACTCAGGAAGGTTCCAGTCCACCCGGGAGCGTGTCCTCGCCCTCCGCGCTGTCTTACTTGCTGCGGGGGCTGCTGAGGAAACACTACCCACTCCAGCTTACATGCGAGCATGGAGGAAGCCACCGTGCACTTCCACATCACTCCACCTCAGCTCTCACAAGGACTCCGTGGGGGTTCCTTTCACGACACCTGCTTTGTGTGATGTGGAACCTGAGCTGGAGAGGCGTGACAAGCCCACAGGGAGAGCCTGGCCTGGAGGGGGAGGTCTGGACTCTAAGCTCAGGGCAGTCCCCTTCCACCCAGAACTTTCTGACTCAGGACCTGGGGCCCTGCAGAGAAGCCTGTTTTCAGGGAGGCGCAGGCTGGACCTTAGTGCCTGGTGGAGACTGAGCACAATGGGGCAGAGAGAGGGGAGAGGAGGGCCAAGGGCTGGATCCGCACTCCCTACCCCCCCATTCCTCTCCCAATCCCCCCACCCCACCCCTGCCCCGTCTCGTCCTCTCTCTTTCCATCCATCCTGTCTCATTGTGGATGGAGAACCCATTCTTGACTGAACTGGAACACCAGGTTCATGGTCATTCAGCCCCTTGTCCTGATCATTCTCCACACAAGGGCTACTGCCTTCTTTTGCTGTTCACCTGAGTTGGCAGCTCTGCCAAGTGTGGTGTACCCGCCATCCTGAAATTTCACTCGGGGTTCCTTAAAGGTAATGCTATGTGAGGCCCTACCCGAGGTCAGGTCTGGGACAGCCAGGTAAGGTTTTACTGCTGCCCGGGCTTCGAGTTTAGCTTTACTTAAAACACCAGCATCTTGGTGATCAAATATTGTGTACATTATATGACTATTTTAGGAAAATGACTGCTCTTTGTGGACGACAGCACTGGGCTCTGTGGTCAGAGTGAGTGGCTAAGGGTGCTGGGCGGTGGAGTAGGATTTCATTTCTTTTCTAGGGAATGAAGCCGTGGAGGCACCAGCTGGCAATAGGCATGTGAATCACAGTTTCACAGAGGTATTGGTGATACACCACTTCCCTGCCAGGATGAAATAGGAGACCTTAAGAAACAAAACAAATGTCCACATTCCATTTCAATGAAAAATAAAAGGTCAATGGCTAAGCTTAATCAACACCAGCAAAAGTATTTCTCTACTCTGGACAACAAGTACGTATGTAAGACACTCACTTGCAAATACACAAATCAACAAACATATTCTCGATCATAAGTTAAAGCCTGACTTACTAGCTTCTTGTTGATGTTTGACAGAAAACAGTAAAATTCTGTAAAGTGATTATTTTTCTTAAAAAATAAATTAATTAAAAAACAAATTAGTAAGAGATTCACTGAGATATTCAATTTTTTTTTAAAAAAGCAAATTGATGCTTTTTAAAAAAAATTAAAAGTACTTCATAGTTAAATTCATTGGTAACTGATAAATTTTGGAAAACACAGGACAGCTTCTACATTGGCTCCCTAATATATACGACTCTGTAATAGAAGTGGACTTAAGTTACAGTGTCATATGCAAGTGTGGGGCCCGAGAAAGAACCAGGGTACCTCAGCCAGCCTGCTTCCACCTGGAGACTTTGCTTCTTCCGCCACAGTTTTTCTATTGCCAACATACAGGCAAATACACTGGGTGCTTTCAAGAATATCATGTTAGTGTAAGATGCAGAAATGTAAGAAAATGGATGTGAAAGTCATTATTAAATGAATAGCTAGCTCCTGGTTAAGAGAGTTAGCAGTGAGGCTCTGATTAGACCTGATTCTTATCAGTGCCTGAGCTTCTCCCTCCAGCAAATGAGATCATTTAAAGTCCTGCCCCTTTAAAATCAGGACTTACTGATTAAGGGAATTTCTTAAGCTTTCCATATACTGTATAGACATAAAGAAGTCACTGTCATGGTTTTTCTAAGAAACACACTGATATCAGCAAAAAGGAAACGGAGGCATTGTCAAGACTCCTGAAACGTAAAGACAGAAGGAAAGGGGCTGTACTCAATGAGCTGGAAGGTGCTATTAGACAGAGTTGTTGCTGTTGAGTCCCTGAGTCTGTTCTCTGCGACCCCACAGACTGCAGCCTCCCAGGCTCCTCAGTGCATAGAATTTCCCAGGCAAGAATACTGGAGTGGGTTGCCATTTCCTTCTCCAGGGGATCTTCCCTATCCAGGGATAGAACCTGCATCTCCTCATTGGCAGGCAGATTTTTTACCACTGAGCCACCGGGAAGCCCTTTAACTTCAATACTATTGAGGCAAGAGCTTAATTCAATACTTGTCTGTTTCCAGCAACACTTGGGAAACCAGATGCAGAGGGAGGTTCGGGAAGGCAGAGGAGATCACGACGTGTGGTGGGAAACGCAAAGAGAGAGCCCATAGGACTGATGCCTGCTGAAAGCAGGGCACTGGGTCCACCTGTGCCGTTGGGGCCGAGTGGGTGGAACCACCGAGGACGTGTCAGAATTTTCTGAAATGGGCACACCTAGGAGACACTCAGGGATGACCTCACAGCGTCAGCCTTCTCTCTGGAACAGGAGAGACTACTTTCCACCATTTCCCCCCGATTGAAGTGGGTTTCATTTGTTTAGAAACAGTACCAGCCACACTGCTGGCTTCCCCCGGCTGCTTGTGAATTCCAAACGACGCATATTTTGCAATCTACTCTGTGAAGTAAGCAGGTGATGGATAAGGGGCACTTGGAGAATAAATGCCTCATTAGGGTGGGTTTTAAATACCATTGTCGGGAGGAATTTTACTAACATTACTGGTCTTTATGTACTTGGGCAGAATGCATCAGATTACTAAAGGGAGAGCCCAAGGATAACTGATCACGTCAAGAAATTAAGAATGCCTCAATAAAAAAGGCACTTGAGCTGAGATGAATTTAGATGCTCTAATACGAAGCTTCCCCATAGTGGCTCGGTGATCTTATGACACTACAAGATTCTTAACTGAAGGCTTTAGATACATAATACTCCAGACAAACCAGATTCTAAGCAGTTGGCCTGAAAGCAAAACTAAGGTTGACCACTAAATGCATTTGAAAACTCAGATTCTTGCAGATACAATGCAGAGCGCAGAATGTATTCAAGTGGTTTTACATATGACAAGCGAAAGTATCGAGTGTATTTTCCACTTGAAATAATTATAGGACTTCTAGCAGCAGTTTAAACTTGAGATACCTTCTCAGAACCCTGAATTGGAAATCTTGCTCTTTGTAAAAATAAGGAAAAAACACTCCACATGGGAGAGAAAGGGTGGACCAAGGTGACCAGGTAGGCAGTATAATCAACCTATTTCCCCTAGCAGAATGGATTTTTTTCCAATTTTGCAGCTTTATTTTACGTGTGTGCCAGGACTGCAGATGCAAGGAGGTTCTGAGCCCTGGAGGACTCGTTTTGTGGCTGAGCTGTTCTAAACAGCAACTTCCCATCCACAAAATGACATTCCTGGGGGGCAATGACAGCTGGTTTGACAACCAGCCCAGTTCATTAACTAACCACATTATAGGAACCAGATAATCCGTAACACCCTTCACTTCCTTGATTCTTCTAGTCCAAGGCTTTAGCTGCCTAATGTGCTTGCTTAAACATCCCTGAAGTCTACGTGAAAATGACAAGACATGTGGAAATGACAGTCGTGTTGCTCTGAGAGAAAGTGAAAAAGAAAATGAAAGTGTTAGTCCTGCAGTCGAGTCCGACTCTTTGCAATCCCACGGACTGCAGCCCACCAGGCTCGACTGTCCATGGGATTCTCAAGGCAAGAATACTGGAATGGGTTGCCATTTCCTTCTCCAGGAGACTCATTCCAACCCAGGGATCAAACCCGTGTCTTCTGTGTCTCCTGCATTGCAGGTGGATACTTTACCGCTGAGCCACAGAAGCCGAGAGAGAGGCCGAGCTTACAAAAATATGTTAACACAGAGAATCGGAGGCGACTGGGAGGATCAACACCTCTGGAAGTCAAAGACAGTAGAAAGATTTGGTGGGACAGAGAAAGGGAGCCACCATCACAGCAGTGTCTAGACACCGTGCTGAAGGCAGACAAGAGGACTCAGGTAACTGAGTTCCTTCTTTAATTTTAAAAAATTAATTATTTTTAAATTTTTGGCTGTGCTGGGGCTTCGTTGCTTTGCAAGGGCCTTCTCTAGTTGCAGAGAGTGAGGGTACTCTTTCTCTAGTTGCAGAGAGCGGGAGTTGTGGTGCATGGACTCCTCACTGTGGTTGCTTCTCTTGCAGTGGAGCACAGGCTCCAGCCACTTGGGCTTCAGTGGTTGTGGTACCCAGGCTCAGTAGCTGTGGCGCACAGGCTTAGTTGCTCCTGTGAGGCACATAGAATCTTCCCAGACCAGAGATGGAACCTGTGTCCCCTGCACTGGCAGGCGGTTTCGTATCCACTGCACCATGAGGGAAGTCCTGAGTTCCTTCTAAACAGGAGTCGCTAAGTGTGCTCAAGAGATGCGGGGGTGGACCTGGCACTTGGGGAATCAAAACATCTCGAGTCTGGGTGTGTCCCTCCTCAATCCTGAGTGACTAGGGAGGGGCTAGCTAATAAGCAGAAACCACCACCCCAGATATGGAAACGTATCTGACACAATGAAGGTACATCAGCAAGCAAAGTCACAGGGAAAAACTCTTATTCTATAAACCATGTCAAGTTCTGAGATAATGTTTAGATGAACTTCAAAGTCCTCAAAGAACTAGATGAAGGAGATTTGAAAAGTAAGGATTTGTCATTATTTCTCAAGCTCCCTCGGTAGGGAGGATGTGTTTGTGGCGGGGTTGATTAGGAATCTGAATTTGGTATTTTAGGAAAAACAGGGAAATTTATGAAGAGTTAAGAAAATTTTTCACAGGCTGGCTGTTACGAGAAGTTTGCTCTGGGAACAGTGTCCTTCCCCTCCTTTCACCCATTGAGGGTATCCAACCCCTTCTTCCCCATTCTCCACCCCCAGCTCCATCCTGGCCACCCGCCGACAGGCTCCAGCCCTGGCCAGGCACCGCACCAGGGACTTCCACTCTAGCAGATGATACTGAAATGTCAAAACTGACTAACAAGCTCTGAGTCTGTGCCAGTAGTTCACATAGATCATTTCATTCGATCCTCCCAACCACCTGATGAAATGGATATTTATAGCTGTACTTTACAGGTAAGAACACCGAGGCCTGGGGTGCTGAACCGTGTGCCCTTGGCCACATGGCTGGTGAGAGGAGGGGCTGGGCTCAAACCCTGGCAGGCTGATTATGGAACCACTTTCTCTGTATTGAGATTCAAACACTTGCTATTTTCCCATTAAGTATTTGTCATTTCCAGGGTCTGTTGGGGCTACAGAGAGGCTTCTGTGCTTGGCTCCTCTTACCTTGGACTTGAAATGAGGACACGGGCAGCACATACGATCAAATGCACCCATGAAAGGAGACAAGAATGTGATTCAAGACCCCAGGGGCTGTAACAGTGAGATATCAGCAGATCAAGAGAGTGTCCTAGCCTTGGCTTTAACATGTCCCCTTACCCACCCCCCACCCCCAGCTTTTCTGGATTATACTTACTCCGCATAGCTCCAGAAGGAACAAGTGGATATTATACAGACACAAAGGAAGAAATGGAAACTATCCACTTTTGTGTGTTCATTGTGTGCCACAGACTAATTCACTGATCTCAACAATTCAGTAGTAATTATCTTTATCTTTACAGATGAAGAAACAAAGCTAGTAATGAGAAAGAAAATATAAACCTTGACTAGGGTCTCAATGGAGTGGACCTTTGAATACCACCGTTAGCAACTTAATTTTCTTAGATGATACGGGCATGGGAATGTTTTTAAGAAGGAATCGAGTGAAAGCAAAAATGGGTTGAGCCACCTTGGAGAGCAACGTGGCAGTATCTATTGGTAATAAAGACAAGACCCTTGTGCAGGGGTTAAGAGGATGAACTAGGGTGGCACATCTTGGTATGAACATATCTCTAACATGTAATGTTGAATGAAAAAAAAGCAAGTTGGTAAATGATTCATAGAGCATTATGCCATTTATGTAAAACTGAAAACCACAAAACAATAGTGTACACGGTTAAGGGAGACATAAAGATATTATAGAAGCACAGAATGCCCATGGAATGTTACACACCAGGTTCCGAAAGGTGGTTAACTCTGGGGAAGGTGGGAGAGGAGAGCAGGGAAGAGATGGAGCCACAGCGGTCAGGTTAGTTTCTGGACTTTCTGGTAAGTTGAAAATGCTCCAAAATTTAAGAACAAAATGATCATGGCCCTGCGTGATCCAGGCCCTGTTCTGGGAAGATGGTCTGGTGGCCACATGCAGGAAAGGCTGGGAAGGGAGGAGACTGAGGCTTAAGTCAGGATGTGGAGCAGAAAAAGGAAATGAAGGGGAAGATGAAAGTGACTTTTAGAACCATGAGCCATAGTGTCTGGAGGATGATGGCAAAGGATGAGGGAGAAGGAAAAACCAGATTCCGGAGCCACTGAAAGAGTACAGGTACCTGGACAAGTGGGCAATTTAAGAATCTCAGTTTTTGTGAATGTCCACATTTGATTTTTGGGCTTTGCTGGTGGCTCAGATGGTAAAGAATCTTCCTGCAATGCCGGAGACCCATGTTTGATATGTGGATCAGGAAGATCCCTGGAGAAAAGAATGGCAACCCACTCTAGTATTCTTGCCTGGAGAATTCCATGGACAGAGGAGCCTGGCAGGCTACAGCACAAAGAGTCAGACGTGACTGAGTGACTAATACTTAATACACTTGATTTAGAGCCACTTATTGACCACACACGTTAGACACTAGACAGTTGGCTCATTTAGAGAAACTGAATCTTGTATACGGCAGAGTCTGGACCTCAATGAGGGTCCCTGATTCTAAGATGAATGATGTTCGGTTAAGCCCAGATGCCACTTCAGCCAAGAAATTCACAAGGTCCACAGGCTACCTGGTCCCAGTGCCTCAAAGCTCAGTTCAAGGACACAGACACCAAGCCCTGTTAATGACTTATTGTATTCAGTTGGCAACTGCAGTTCTCATTGTGATGCAGTCAATGGGTACTCTGAGTGACCCTTTAACACAAGATGAGTGCTAATGTCACTTTTCACTTAATATTTTCCAGCAACTTCCCTCTTCTCAGAAAAAGAGCTAATGTCCTTAAATACATTACCATGTGTAAAACAGATAGCTAATGATGGGAAGCTGCTGTATAGCACAGGGGGCTCAGCTCGATGCTCTGTGATGAGATAGAGGGGTGGGATGGAGAGAGTGGGAAGGAGGCTTAAGGGGGAGGGGAATACATATATATACTTAAGGCTGATTCACGTTGTTGTAGGCAGAAACCAACACAACATAAAGCAATTATCCTACAGTTAAAAATAAAACATTTTTAAAAAGAGCTAATGTCCTTCTCAAGGCTCCAGGTGATCTGACCCCATCCTCTGACTCTGTATCCTATTCCCTCCCCATTTCTTGTGGGTCCCCAGGAGGTTTTGACCTTGACATTCTCTGTCCCCAGGGTCTACCTTGGGGCTTCTCCCTCAAGTCCTTCTTACTTTTATTGTTCTTTGAGGCACCTACCACCGCTTGAAAAAGTAAGGAAATATTACATTTCTATTTCCTTATTTGTCTAAGGTCTGCTTTCTCCTGATAGGGTATCTATTTTGCTTACTGCCACGCCCGGACAGCTTCTGGTAAAGGAAAATGAGTAGGTCAGGCAATTCCCCTCTACACACATCAAGCACAAAATGTGACAAATTTATTAAAAACGATCATTTCAGGACACTGGAAAATGACCAGTGGCAGATCACAACTGCTCACTGGGGAAGTGCTACTGCACGTGGGGCAAGTGTGGCGTTTTGCTGGGAAAGTTCCTGTCTATTTCAGGCAGTGAAAATCCACAGCTTTATTAACTGAGGGTGTGGACTTGGGGGAGGGCAAGTAAGAAACCAGCTAGAAGCTGAAGAGGGATTCCCAGAAGCAAGGGAGCCACAGAAGGCCTGCGATGATAAAACCTCCAAGCGTCCCCAACGGACTGTTAACTACAGATGTGTGCAGAAAACCCAGGGAGCTCAGAGAAAATTAAAAGCTTGGGGGAACTTGGAAACTTTCTAGACTTTTAAATGAATTCTTCAACCTACAGGTAACTCAAGTCACAGAAGATGGTCACTTGAGATGGGTAAACATAATCTTTACCCAAATCTCTCACTGACAGTGAAACTATGCAGGGAGACCCATATGTCAGGGAAGGTAATAAGCAGAGACACCACGAGCTGCATGCCACAGGGGGAGAGGTTACACAAGAGACCAGCCAAGGTAAATGATTACTCAACAACTCTCAAGAAAGCAACACATAAGCCAGAATCTTTGCAACGTATTATCTGCAATGCCTGGTTTTCAACCAAAGGCATTATCAGACGTGGCCCAAGAAACAGAAAAAATGTGACTTGCACTCAGGAAATATTGAGTAGCCAAGAACTAACTTTGAGTGGGCCCAGATGTTGGATTTAGCAGACAAAGATTTCAAAATAGCTATTACGAAAACGTCTACAGAATTAAAGGAAAATGAGCTCAAGAGCTGAAGAAAAAGATACTAAAAATAAGTGAAAAACAGGGAAGTGGACCCTGTAAAAAGGAACCAGATGGGGGTTCTAGAGCTGGGAAGTATAATAACTGAAATGAAAAATTCAGTGGATGGGTACAACAGTAGATGTGAACTGACAGAAGAATCAGTCAGTTGGAAAATGGAGCAACACAAAGTATCTGGCTTAAAGAACAGAGAGAAAAAACACTGAAGAAAATAAAGAAAGCCTCAGAGGTCTGTCACATAATATCAAGTATTCTCATACATGTGTAATTGGATTTCTAGGAAGAGAGGAGAGAAAGAAAGGGGCAGAAAAAATACTTGAATAGATAATGGTTGAACTCTTCCCAAATTTGGTGAAAAATTGTAACTTACAGATCCAAGACAACTTCCCTGGTGGCTCAGACGGTAAAGAATCTGAGAATCTGCCTGCAGTGCAGGAGACCCAGGTTCGATCCCTGGGTCAGGAAGATCCCTGGAGAAGGGAATGGCTACCCACTCCAGTATTCTTACTTGGAGAATTCCAAGGACAGAGGAGCGTGGTGGCAGGGTATAGTCCATAGGGGTGGCAAAGAATTGAACACCACTGAGAGACTTTAACTTCCACTTTTTATAGACACAATGAATCCTAAAAAGGATAAATACAAAGAAGACTACATCCAAACACATCATCATCAAACTGCTGAGAACCAAAATTGAAGAAAAGAATCTTAAGTTCCAGCAAGGGCAAAACAAGCACTTTCAGGGAAAGAATGATAAAAGGTACCATTAATAGCTGGCTTCTCATCAAAGACAAAGGAAGCCAGAGACAATGACATATTCAAAGCGAGAAAAAACATACCCAGTGTAACTGTCCTTCAAAAATGAAGGTGAGATAAAGACAATTCCAGATTTTAAAAACTAAGAGAATATAACAGACTTGAGTTACAGAAATGCTACAGGCAGTGCTTCAGGCAAAAGAGAAACGGCGTCAGATGGTAACTTCACAGGAAGGAACGAAGGACACTGAAAATGCTAAACACGTGGACAGGCACAGAGATGGACGCTTTCCCCCGAATTTCTTTAGAAGATTCATGACGACTGAAAGCAAAGACTCACAATACTGGGTTGATAATAAATATAGAGGTAGTCTATGCAGCAACAAGAGCACGAAAGAGGAACAGAAATAGAGCTGTACTGGTGCAAAGTTCTATTTTACCAGAAACAAATCAGTATTAACTCAAAGAAGATTGTGCTAAGCTGTATACTGAAATCCCTAGAACCAACTCAGAAAGAAAAAGGAAAATACGGCTAAAAAGCTAACAGAGTAATTAAAACGGTATACTAAACAATACTTGTGCAATACAAAATAGGGTAAGACATGTATTTGTTTAAAACAAAGGAAGGGAGGAAAAAGAGGAACAAAGATCGCATAAATAGAAAACAGCAACTAGCAGAATTAAACCCAACCATGTCAATAATTACATTAAATATGAATAAATATTAAATAAAACAATTTTGAAAAAGAACAATGTTGGAGAACTCATATTTAAAAACCTATTATGAAGTTAAATACAATAATTAAGATCATGTGGTACTAGCACAAAGATAGACATGTAGGTCAAGTGAACAAAAATTAGAATCCAGAAATAAATGCTTACATTTATGGCCATTTTTTTTTAAAGAGTTTCAATTTGACAAAGTAATTCAATGGGTCAAAGCATAGTCTTTTCAACAAACTGTATTGGGATAACTGGATATTCATATGTAAAAAGATAAATTTAGATCTTTGCCTGAAATCATATATAGAAATTAACTACAAATGGTCCTACATCTAAATGTAAGAGCTAAAGTTATGAAACTCTTAGGGAAACATGGGAGAAAATCTTTGCAATATTAGTTTAGGCCAATAGTTTTCAACTGGAGGTGATTTTGCCTCCTGGGGACATTTAGCAACGTCTGTAAACATTTTTGGTTGTCACTACTTTGGAGTGGGGTGACTAATTCTGGCACCTACTGGCCTGAGATGCTGTTAAATATCCTACAACACACAGGATAGTCTCTACAACAAAGAATTATCTGGCCCCAAATGTCAGTAGTGCCCAAAGTTGATAAACATTGGGTTGGTCAAAGAGTTCTTAGATACAACAACAAAAGCACAAACCATGAAAGAAAAGAAAAAGGTAGGTAAATCAGACTTCATCAAAATAAGAAACTTGGGTACTTCAAAAGATGCCATTAAGAAAATGAAAAGACAAGTCACACTCTGGGAGAATATATTTACAAGTCATATACATGGGGAAACAATGGAAACAGTGACAGATTTTCTTGGGCTTCAAAATCACTGTGGATGGTGCAGTCATAAAATTAAAAGATGTTTGCTCCTTGGAAGAAAAGCAATGACAAACCTAGACAGCATATTAAAAAGCAGAGACATTACCTTGCCTTCAAAGGCCAGTATAGTCAAAGCTATGGTTTTTCTAGTAGTCATGTATGGATGTGAGAGCTGGACAATGAAAAAGGCTGAGTGCCTTTGAACTGCAGTGTTGGAGAAGACTATTGAGAGTCCCTTGGATTGAAAGGAGATCAAACCAGTGAATCCTAAAGGAAATCAGTCCTGAATATTCACTGGAAGGACTGATGCTGAAGCTCTAATACTTTGGCCACTTGATTTGAAGAGCTGATTCATTGGAAAAGACCCTGATGCTGAGAAAGATTGAAGGCAGAAGGAGAAGGGGACAACGGAGGATGATATAGTTGGATGGCATCACTGACTCAATGGACATGAGTTTGAGCAAACTCCAGGAGATAGAGAAGGACAGGGAAGGCTGGCATGCTGCAGTCCATGGAGTCTCAAAGAGTAAGACATGTCTTAATGACTGAACAACAAATGATATGTTGAATTCCTAACCCCCAGTACCTCAGAATGTGACCTTAATTGGAAATAGGTTTGTTGTATATGTAATTAGCTATGATGAGGTCATACTGCAGTAGGGTGGGCCCCTAATTCAATGTGACTGGCGCCCTTATAAAATGATGTGAAGACACACAGGTGAGAAATACACCTGCAAGTCAAGGAATGCTAAGGACCTCCAGCAACACCTGGAGCTAAGAAGGCATGGAACAGGCTCCCCCAGAGAGAGTGTGGCCCTGCTGACACCTTAATTTTGGACTCCTAGGTTCCAGAGCTGTGAGAAAACACCTTTCTGTTGTTTGAAGCCAACCAGTTTGTAGAACTTCGTTAGACCAGCCCTAGGAAAGGAATGCAGCTGAGCAAGAACATAAAAAGATGCTCAACATCATTAGAAACTGGGGAAACACAGATTAAAAACGCAGTGTGGGACTTCCCTGCTGGTCCAGTACTTAACCCCCCCCCTGCCAGTGCGGCAACTACTGAAGCCCGCATGCCCAAGAGCCTGTGCGCTGCAGGAGAAGCCATTGCCACGAGAAGCCCACTCATCACAATTAGAGAGTAGCCCCTGCTCGCTGCAACTAGAGAAAGCCCGAGCACAACAGTGAAGACCCAGCACAGCTGAAGACATACAGATGGCTAACAAACACATGAAAAGATGCTCAACATCACTCATTATCAGAGAAATGCAAATCAAAACCACTATGAGGTACCATTTCACACCAGTCAGAATGGCTGTGATCCAAAAGTCTACAAATAATAAATGCTGGAGAGGGTGTGGAGAAAAGGGAACCCTCTTACACTGTTGGTGGGAATGCAAACTAGTACATCCACTATGGAGAACAATGTGGAGATTCCTTAAAAAACTGGAAATAGAACTGCCTTATGATCCAGCAATCCCACTGCTGGGCATACACACTGAGGAAACCAGAAGGGAAAGAGACACGTGTACCCCAATGTTCATCACAGCACTGTTTATAATAGCCAGGACATGGAAGCAACCTAGATGTCCATCAGCAGATGAATGGATAAGAAAGCTACGGTACATATACACAATGGAGTATTACTCAGCCATTAAAAAGAATACATTTGAATCAGTTCTAATGAGGTGGATGAAACTGGAGCCTATTATAGTGAAGTAAGCCAGAAGGAAAAACATAAATACAGTATACTAACGCATATATATGGAATTTAGAAAGATGGTAACAATAACCCGGTGTATGAAACAGCAAAAGAGACACTGATGTATAGAACAGTCTTATGGACTCTGTGGGAGAGGGAGAGGGTGGGAAGATTTGGGAGAATGGCATTGAAACATGTAAAATATCATGTAAGAAACAAGTTGCCAGTCCAGGTTCGATGCACGATACTGGATGCTTGGGGCTAGTGCACTGGGACGACCCAGAGGGATGGTATGGGGAGGGAGGAGGGAGGAGGGTTCAGGATGGGGAACACATGTATACCTGTGGCGGATTCATTTTGATATTTGGCAAAACTAATACAATTATGTAAAGTTTAAAAATAAAATAAAATTAGAAAAAAAAAATAAAAATCATGATGTCATATCACTTCATATCCACTAGGATGGCTATAATTAATTGAAACAACAGACAAATAAAAAACACTGGTGTGGATGTGGGAGGGCTTCTCAGGTAGCACTAGTGGTGAAAGAACCTGCCTGCCAATGCCAAAGCAGGAGACGTAAGAGACTCAGGTTCAATCCCTGGGTTGAGAAATCCCCTAAGGAGGACATGGCAACCCACTTCAGTATTCTTGCCTGGAAAATCCCCTGGACAGAGGAGCGTGGCGGGCTACAGTCTATGGGGTTGCAAACAGTCCGATATGACTGAAGCTACTCAGCACAGCAGAGGATGTGGAGAAATTGGAGCCCGAAAGCCTTCTTCAGCGATCAGTGCAAAGAAATAGAGGAAAACAACAGAATGGGAAAGACTAGAGATCTCTTCAAGAAAATTAGAGATACCAAGGGAACATTTCATGCAAAGATGGGCTCGATAAAGGACAGAAATGGTATGGACCTAACAGAAGCAGAAGATATTAAGAAGAGGTGGCAAGAATACACAGAAGAACTGTACAAAAAAGATCTTCACGACCTAGATAATCACGATGGTGTGATCACTCACCTAGAGCCAGACATCCTGGAATGTGAAGTCAAGTGGGCCTTAGAAAGCATCACTATGAACAAAGCTAGTGGAGGTGATGGAATAGTTGAG
>NW_011494640.1:4450631-4451364 GCF_000754665.1 Bison bison bison
CTAGTGGAGGTGATGGAATTCCAGTTGAGCTATTCCAAATCCTGAAAGATGATGCTGTGAAAGTGCTGCACTCAATATGCCAACAAATTTGGAAAACTCAGCAGTGGCCACAGGACTGGAAAAGGTCAGTTTTCATTCCAATCCCAAAGAAAGGCAATGCCAAAGAATGCTCAAATTACTGCACAATTGCACTCATCTCACACACTAGTAAAGTAATGCTCAAAATTCTCCAAGCCAGGCTTCAGCAATATATGAACCGTGAACTTCCTGATGTTCAAGCTGGTTTTAGAAAAGGCAGAGGAACCATAGATCAAATTGCCAACATCTGCTGGATCATGGAAAAAGCAAGAGAGTTCCAGAAAAACATCTATTTCTGCTTTATTGACTATGCCAAAGCCTTTGACTGTGTGGATCACAATAAACTGTGGAAAATACTGAAAGAGATGGGAATACCAGAACACCTGATCTGCCTCTTGAGAAATTCGTATGCAGGGCCAGAAGCAACAGTTAGAACTGGACATGGAACAACAGACTGGTTCCAAATAGGAAAAGGAGTTCGTCAAGGCTGTATGTTATCACCCTGTTTATTTAACTTATATGCAGAGTACATCATGAGAAACGCTGGACTGGAAGAAACACAAGCTGGAATCAAGATTGCTGGGAGAAATATCAATAACCTCAGATATGCAGATGACACCACCCTTACGGCAGAAAGTGAAGAGGAACTAAAAAG
>NW_011494640.1:4451605-4457615 GCF_000754665.1 Bison bison bison
TCCGGGAGTTGGTGATGGACAGGGAGGCCTGGCATGCTGAGATTCATGGGGTCGCAAAGAGTCGGACACGACTGAGTGACTGATCTGATTTGATCTGATACCTTGGCTGACGTGAATATAGAAATGGGAACAGCCAGTTTGGAAAACATTTGTCCATTCCTTTAAAAGTTAAACAAAAATCTGCCATACAACCTAGGAATTCCACTCCTGGGTAACTGCTCAAGAGAAATGAAAATGTATGACCAAACAAAGACTTACTCACAAATGTTCACAGCAACCTTATTTATAATAGTCAGAAAAGTGAAAACAATGCAAATGTCTATCAAGGGAAAAACAAAAAGTGGTCTATCCATACAATGGAATATTATTCAGCAATAAAAAGAAATACTGCTTTATTCTATATGGTTAAACCTCAAAAAAATCATACTAAATGAAACCCACCACGTGCAAAAGACTACATACTATATGAAATGTCCAGAAAAGGCCGATCAACAGAGCTAGAAAGCAGATTAGTAGTTTCTTGGGGCTTGAGGGGAGGGAGACAATGGACAGGGATTAACTACAAAAGGGGGCTTCCCTCATAGCTCAGTCGATAAAGAATCTGCCTGAAATGCAGGAGACCTGGGTTAAATTCCTGGATTGGGAAGATCCCCTGGAGAAGGAAATGGCAACCACTCCAGTATTCTTGCCTGGAGAACCCATGGACCGAGGACGTGGCAGGCTGCAGTTCATGGGGTCGAAAGATTCGGACACGACTACAAAAGAGCCTAAGGGACGTTTCTGGGTTGCTGGGAATGTTCTACAGTTGAATTGTGGGGCTAGCAGTGCAACTGTAAATTTACTAAAAATCATTAAATTGTATGTTTAATTGTACAGGTGAAGATCATGGTATGTAAAAAGTGCTTAAGAATAGAAATGCTCTAATCAAACACTCCAGTCAAAGGCAGAGATTGTCAAACTGGATATAAAAGCAGGATCTAGCTATAGCCTGTCTACAAGAGAAGCACTTTATTTATTTATCTTTTTTTGGCTGTGCCACACGGCATGTGGGATTTCAGATTCCTGACTGGGAATTGAACCTGCATGCCCTGCATTGGAAGCTTGGAGTCTTAACCACTGGACTGCCAGGAAAATCCCAAGAGAAGCACTTAAATTCCAGGACACAGATAGGCTGAAAGTAAAAGAATGGAAAAAGATATACTGTGTGAACAGCAAGCACAACAGAGCTGAAATTGCTGTATTATTATCAGCCAGAGAAAACATACCAGGAACATTACTGGAGACAAAGGCTTTCCTAATGATAAAGGGGTCAACACTGCGACGATACAACAATCACAAATACGTGTGATTCAAACAAAAGAACTTCAAAACAGATGAAGCAAAACTGACAGAACGGAAAGGGAAAATAGGCAAGAATACAATTATAATTGGAGATTTCTATAGTCCTCTCTTAGTAACTAGTAGAAAAGTAGACAGAAAGATCAGTAAGGACATAAGACTAGTTCCTGGCATAAAAGAGGTGCCTGATAAACACCTGTAAACTAGGTGAGTTTTCATTAAATCAGTTTTTGAAAGATTCCCAAAGTTTGATCAACTCGGATGAAGCCGGAGAACACAGCCCGCTATTCGACACCACTGGCTGAGCACAGACTACACACACCAGGCCTCCGCTCAGACTTGGCACAGACATTCCGCCACCCCTGACAACACTGCTGTCTGCTTGGCAGAAATGAAAACTAGGTTTCTGAAGTTAACACCTGAGGGTAAACCCTGGTAAGGGGAGGGCAATAGGAGACTCAGACTGAAAAAGGCAGTTGGCTTTTCCCATCTGGTAAGGCTTAGGTGGTAACAGATGTCAATTTAGATCGCTAAAACTCTAAATGGAAGGAACTTCTTTCTTGTTTATTGTCAAGTCTTGTGTGTGTGTGTGAGACCACAAAGTTATTTTGTTTGTATATGAAAGCTACATTAAAAGGGTTTGTTCTGAGATAAATCTGACTATGGTGGACTGTTGCAGACACCAACTCCCCTAAGGCCAGCAGGCATACTCCCTTGCAAGAGGCCCGGTGGCTTCAGCCCTCACCTTCTTAGAGCCTGGCAATGACAGTGCTGTGAAGATGCCCAGCACATTCACTGGAGGAGGGGGCCTGGCCCTGCACCAGCCTATGGGTGAGACCACTTTGACCTTCCTGCCCACCTGACCTCCAGCCAACTGCAGATACAGCATGGAGTCCGGGTGAAACCACAGACAACCTGCCCAGTTAGCCCACAGAATTGGAAGGAAAAGACTGTTGTTTTTTTTTAAGCCATTAAGATTTGGGGTGGTTTTATCAATTAGCAAAGGCTAACGGGACCTGTCACAAATATAACTGAGCCAACGGTTCAGACTCAGTGTGCTTCCCACTGTATGATTCCCTTTACATAAGTGTCAACAACAGGGCGAGAACTCAAGGTGGGGCTCCTGAGATGCAGAGGGTGGTGGGTTACACAGGTGTGTGCCTTTGGGCCAGGTGAACGTGCCTGTGTCTACTCTTTTGGGGGATTCTCGGCAGAGAGGAGCTATCAGAGCTCCTGTGGGCATCCGCCCTGTCGGCATCCCTCTCTGACAGCCAGTATGTGCCACGTGCCGTGCGAGGTGCCGAGGGTGCCCTGGAGAACAAAGCTGACACTGTCCCTGCCCCAGGGGCACTTACAGTTCACTGGTGGAGAATAAAAGGCAGTGCAAATAAACAGCAGCTAAAAGAAGATGAATCCATCATGAAAGGTAATATCAAAATAAAAGCCCAAGAGTAGCCACAATCAGCTCTTGCCTGGAAAATCCCATGGATGGAGGAGCCTGGTAGGCTGCAGTCCATGGGGTCGCTAAGAGTTGGACATGACTGAGCGACTTCACTTTCACTTTTCACTTTCATGCACTGGAGAAGGAAATGGCAACCCACTCCAGCGTTCTTGCCTGGAGAATCCCAGGGACGGCAGAGCCTGGTGGGCTGCCATCTATGGGGTCGCACAGGGTAGGACACGACTGAAGCGACTTAGCAGCAGCAGCAGCAGCAGCAGCAGCAGCAGCCACAATCAGAGGCAACAAGGGCTGCATAACTAAATCCCTGTAGCATGTCTCCCACATACCACATAGCAATGTTAACTTCCACTTTGCTTCTGCTTTTTTCTATTTCAAGTAGGCTCCCTCTGTTTTTCCCTTTCAAACATGTGACTTAATGTCTGTCTACTCTTAGCAGTAGATCATAAGTTGAATATGCCACGCCTAACCACAGCTTCAAGAATATCTGTCCATTTCGTAGTTCTTATTCTACAAAACTGAATATGACACGTTGCTCATTTTGCTCACTACTAACAGAAAACTGCTTCTATTTCTATGTTTTACATCACAGACATATTTACTATTTTATATCACTTACGTGGCACACAGAATTTAGACACAAACTGGCTGAATTTGAGTCAAACAGCTCCTGAGCCCTTACAACTAAATGACAGTGATACAAGCAAGGGCCTCGGTTACTACCTGGAGAACCGATGTCTTGAATTAGAAAGTTAGAAGGGATGGCAGCTCATGTACTGTTTTTCTTCTAGTCCCATTCCCAGGCCTAGGACACTGTGTCATCTTTGAATGCCTAACTGAAAGTGACTTGATTAGGTAAGTAGAAACAAGTTATTAAATAAAATTTTTAAAATAATGCAGAACGCACTTGAGTATAAGGATTTAACAAAGAGGTCAAAATTAGAAATATACATGGCTCACTACATAAGATGTACTATTCCAAAAATCTGTGATAACAAGAAAAAAGCCATGCACTGCTTTGGTATTTGTTAAAAAAAAAAAAATAGATAAGAGAAAAAAATTTATTGTAGAGTACTGGTTGGCCTTTTCTGCATCTGTTTCCATGGCAACAGATGGTGGACAAATAGGGTTTGTAAATGCCTTGGAATCAGGAGGTGTCTCAGAGCCCTCACCTTGTTTTGAGCCAGCTGATGTCTATTTCCATAGAAACCAGAGTGGAAACGAGGGCAGCAGCCATGAGTCAGCCTGTTGGGTGGTTCGTCCCCGCCAAGGTATGAGAGCATGGGAGCCGTGTTACAGAAGTTAACGAATTTAGAACCAGAAAAAAGCAAAAATCTTAATTGGGAAACACTGGTTTCTTTATTGACTTGGTTAAGTAATGGAAAGGCCCTGCAAGTAACACAGACATAAAACAGACGTTTCTTTGCTAATTAGGTAGCAGGGACTTAAACTCCCATTTGCACCGGGCCAAGCAAGCGAATCACAGAGGGTGATCCATCAGAGGTGATTCACCGAGAACAGCTGATTCTCTGAACGTGGACTCTGAAGCAGCTTCAGGTGGGTCAACCATCTCATAGGTTGTGCATAAAGGTGGCCAGACAAAAAGGGCTTCCCTTGTAGCTCAGTTGGTAAAGAATCTGACTACAATGCAGGAAACCCAGGTTCAATACCTGGATCGGGAAGATCCCCTGGAGAAGGAAATGGCAACCCACTCCAGTATTCTTGCCTGGAGAATCCCATGGACAGAGGAGCCTGGCGGGCTACAGTCCATGGGGTCGCAAGAGTTGGACATGACTTAGCGACTAAACCACCACCACCAGAGAGAAAGGAGTTCATGGCCCAAGCACTCAAGATGTCTCTCTCTGTGGAACACAAGGTCACTCGAAGGAAGTCTGGTCAAAAACTGACTGGTTCTAGACCCCACCACTTTCTCGTTCCAGCCAGATCATGGTAAGGGCCTCCCACAGAAAATCAAGTTCCCCTAACACATGGTATATCCTACACCCCTAAGGCTGTGTGCCCCATTGTCGTTAAATGCATCACCACCCTTCTGGCTATCTAGGGTCAAGGTTCCCAGCCTTCAGTTCCTAATGACATACCAACTCCTGCCAGTTTCACCTCCAGAAGCCCCCCCCAACCCCCGAAAAACATCGTCTCCCAGCCATAAGCCAAGTCAGCACCACTCCTCTTGCAGCTCCCCTCTTCAGCATCACACAGCAGAGGAAGGTGGGCGCACAGGCTCTCACCCCAGCCTTGGTTTACCCTTTTTCTTATATTTTGTTCAGTGGGAATGATCTCCACCATTCTGTCCTCCAGGTCGTTTATCCATTCTTCTGCCTCAGGTATTCCGCTACTGATTCCTTCTAGTGTATTATTCATCTCTGTCTGTTTGTTCCTTAGTTCCTGTAGGTCTTTGGCAAACATTTCTTGCATCTTCTCCACTGCTTTCCCGAGATCCTAGATGATCGTCACTATCATTAGCAGGTTGATATTAGATTCTATCATTCTATCATTAGATTCTATCAATAGAATCATTCTGAATTCTGTTTCTGGAAGGTGGCCTATTTCCACTTCATTTAGTTGCTTTTCGGGGGTTTTATCTTGTCCCTTCATCTGGGACATAGCTTTCTGCTTTTTCATCCTGGTTAACTTCCTATAATGTGATTTTTGTTCTAGCTGCTGTGGAAGTGTGGTTCTTCTTGCTTCTTCTGTCTGCCCTCTGATGGAGGAGGCTAAGAGGCTTCAGTAAGCTGATGGGAAGGACTGGCAGTGGGAAAAACTGCTCTGGTGGGCAGGGCCTTGCTCAGTGAAGCTTTAATCCAATTATCTGCTGATGCACCGGTGGGGTTGTGCTCCCTCCCAGTTAGTTGTCTGGCCTGAGGTGACCCAGCCCTGGGGCCTATGGGCTCTATGGCAGGGTTAATGTCAACCTCCGAGAGAGCTCACGCCAAGGGGAACCTTCCAGGACTGCTGCTGCCAGTGCCCCCATGCCTGTGATAACCCCCTTGCCAACCCATGTCTACGCAGGAGACCCTCCAACACCAGCAGGTAGTTCTGGTTCAGTCTCCTATGGGGTTGGGAATCCCCAGGGAATCTGTCCCTGAAGGCCAGCAGGATTTGCTTATAGGACTTCCTCAGGACTGGGGGAAATGGAGACTCCAGTCTTGGAGGGCACAAACAAAATCCTGTGCATACCAAGGCCCAGAGGAAAGG
>NW_011494640.1:4457715-4458175 GCF_000754665.1 Bison bison bison
AACAGTGACCCCACAGAAGAGTGAAAGTGAAAGCCGCTCAGTCGTGTACGACTCTTGGACATCCCGTGGACTGTACAGTCCATGGAATTCTCCAGGCCAGAACACTGGAGTGGGTAGCCGTCCCCTCCTCCAGGGGATCTTCCCAACCCGGGGATCGAAGCCAGGTCTCCCACATTGCAGGTGGATTCTTTGCCATCTGAGCCACCAGGGACGTCCATTCAGATGATACTGGGTTTTAATTAAGTCTAAGCTTTCAGTGGAAACAGTGTCAGACTTTATTTTGGGGGGCTCCAAAATCACTGCAGATGGTGACTGCAGCCATGAAATTAAAAGACGCTTACTCCTTGGAAGAAAAGTTATGACCAACCTAGATAGCATATTCAAAAGCAGAGACATTACTTTGCCAACAAAGGTCCGTCTAGTCAAGGCTATGGTTTTTCCAGTGGTCGTGTATGGATGT
>NW_011494640.1:4458275-4513180 GCF_000754665.1 Bison bison bison
GTTGGAGAAGACTCTTGAGAGTCCCTTGGACTGCAAGGAGACCCAACCAGTCCATTCTGAAGGAGACCAGCCCTGGGATTTCTTTGGAAGGAATGATGCTAAAGCTGAAACTCCAATACTTTGGCCACCTCGTGTGAAGAGTTGACTCATTAGAAAAGACTCTGATGCTGGGAGGGATTGGGGGCAGGAGGAGAAGGGGACGAGAGAGGATGAGATGGCTGGATGGCATCACTGACTCGATGCACGTGAGTCTCAGTGAACTCTGGGAGTTGGTGATGGACAGGGAGGCCTGGCGTGTTGCGATTCATGGGGTCGCAAAGAGTTGGACACGACTGAGCGACTGAACTGAACTGAACTGAATCTCCTGTTAATTTGAACGCACACCAGATCAACCTTCCTATAGCACAGCTCTGTTCACACCCTTCCCAGGCTGACAAATAGAAATTTCAGTTCAGTTCAGTTCAGTCGCTCAGTTGTGTTCGACTCTTTGCGACCCCATGGACTGTAGTACATCAGGCCTCCCTGTCCAACACCAACTCCCAGAGTTACTCAAACTCATGTCCATTGAGTCGGTGATGCCATCCAACCATCTCATCCTCTGTCGTCCCCTTCTGCTCCCGCCTTCAATCAAACTTAGGGCTTCACAAATTTCTGAAGACTTGCTCAGCCATACATATACACCTACACATATATATACGTATATCCATTCTCCCCCAAAGCCCCTTCCATCCAGGCTGCCACATAACATTGAACAGAGTTCTCTGTGCTATACAATAGTCCTTGATTATCCATTTTGAATATAGCAGTGTGTACATGACCTCCCCAAACTTCCTAACTATCCTTTCCCACACACCCGCCCCCCTGCCCCCACCTTCAACCATAAGAGGACAATTGTTTTCTGATCTGTTAGCCTAGCTGAAGCTCACACCTTCTATTAAAACACTGCATTTTAAAACATCTGAGGCCATATCCTTCTGTAAGGCTCCTCTATGGCACATCGCTTCCACCAGAGCCAGAGTACAAGGCATGCCAGAAACACCAGGACTTAACCTGTTCTCTGCAGCCAGGCATGGCAGGGGCTGAAGCTGATAACATCACCATCATCACAACGAGAGCCAACATTCACCAAGGCCCTCCAGTATCTCAGGAACTGGGCCAGGGGTTTTGATGTGATTTCTTAGTGACATCAGAACATACTCGGATTTTTATAAAAGCCACTGATTCTGCTCTGCTGCTTGAGCCTGGTCTTTCTTTGGATATTAATGTTTCTCCCCACATGCTTGTATTGGTAAAATGCATCTCAAGAGAGTATCAGTTGAAAATTAGTGATATAAAAGCATTTTTTTAAGGAATAAGACCTAGTTTTCTGCTTTCTGCACTGATGCTTTAGGAAGTACGATTAAAAAAGAAAAAGCCTCACTCTCCTTATGTCACATCAGTCACATGGGATGGTCTCTGGGTTTGGGTTAACAGCATTGGACCCCCCTCCCACCCCCACCTGGCCAGCTTCACTTACTCAGGAGCACACAAGCATATGCCATGGACCAGGTAGAATGGGTAGGGGGAAAAAGAAATGATAAAACAAAACTAATTCCAGTCCCTAGGACAAGATGAAAACTCTTCTGATCTATATTATGAAGTCAGAATAAATTTTAATAACCAAACACATAAAGATTGTAAACCCACGGTTCTCAAAGTGTGGTCTGGGGACCCTTCAAAAGCCTCAAGATCCTTTCAGGAGGTTTATAAAGTCTATACTATGTTCATAATAGAATGTTTTTATATATCACATAAACTATACTTATATATTACCATTTATAAAATATAAAACAGTACATGTCTATTTTAATAGTAATACTGTTTGCTGTTTTCACTCTCATTCTCTTATGATACAGAGAGGTTTTCTGGAGGCTACATGACATATGATGATATTACTCTGACAGTAAAATGTATGTTTGTTTGAGTATTCTTGTGTTTCTAGAAACTTCTAAGGTTTGGGGAATAGATACGTGCCTTTTCATAACTAAGTTTGTTTCTAGTACTTTTACTGTGCTTGTACTAGCTATCTTTGGTTATATTTACTATAACTGATATAACTTCATCATTACCCAATAAATATTTATTTTGAAATTATGAGGTCTTTCCTGCTCCTATGCAGGAACAGACTAGAAGTATTTCCTGTTTTATGTTGCAATGCGTTACGTGTGTGTATGCTCAGTCACTTCAGACGTGTCTGACTCTCTGTGACCCCATGGACTGTAGCCCACTAGGCTCCTCTGTCCATGGGATTCTCCAGGCAAGAGTACTAGAGTGGGTTGCCATGCCCTCCTCCGGGGGATCTTCCCCACCCAGGGGTCGAACCTGCACCTCCTGCACTGGCGGGCGGACTCTGTACCAATGAGCTGCCAGTGAAGCCCCATGTTGCAACAGTATTCTTATAAGTTTTCAAAAGATTTTCTAATTTTAAAATTTCTCTCTAAAATTTATTTCAAAATTTAACATTTATTTTAACAGAAAATCTGATTATAAAATCTTTTTGCTACACTTTTAAGGATGGATCATTGGCTTAAAAAAGGATGATCAGGGGACTCAATTTCTCAACCCACAGCTGCACCACTTATATGAAAAAATGCTGAAAAAAATGAAACTGACTTATCAAAGACTTCTCTGACTCATGGAAGGGAGGAACCTATTCCAGAGAAGTTGGCAAAACTTCAAATAAAAAACAGAATTATGATGGAAGCTATCTTTCCTTCAGTTTTAAAGATGTCAATAATTTACCTTATTGGGTCTTAGGTGACAGGACACCTTTGTACAGTATTATGAAGCTTGTGAAGGTGAGGTATAATTTTGAGACCAATCATTCAGAGTCTAATGAAAAAGAATTTAAATATTTTAAACACAGGTATGATTGAGTTCTTTAAAAGCGAAAAATCAAAAATATGTTAGAACTTTCCAGACTAGAAATTTAAAAGCCACTGAAGTTGCATTATGGGCAAACAGGAATTGCCTGTATTATTTGTTTTCTGTAAATCTAAAATTATCCCCACTCCCAAATAAAATTATTTAAAAAACAAAGACACTGAAGACCTTAAAGGGTAAGTTATTACATGACTTTGGTCCAAGAAAAATACACAATAGCCTTGTAGAGCTAATACTACTGAATGCCTGCTGGATGGAAAGTTTCCAAAATAAATCATAGCACACTACTTTCCAATGAGTTTGAGCAAACTCCAGGAGTTGGTGATGGACAGGGAAGCCTGGCATGCTGTAGTCCGTGGGGTCGCAAAGAGCTGGACATGACTGATCGACTGAACTGAACTGAGCTTTCCAATGAAACAGTAGCTTGTCAAATTAAAGATTTAGCTGCAAACAAGAACGCTGGGTTAATATCTCATCTGCAGAGGTATGCTTGGACTTGCTATGGGGCTTGTACTCATCCAGTATCAACAGTAACTGGTCTTTAAAGACCTTTTATGTAAATGCTTGGCAACAAAACACAAGTGGTGCGGGCTGAAGTACCATACTGAATGCCTTTATTGGTTTTTATGGTTTATCCTGGTATTTGAGCTTACGGTACAAAACCAACAGGAGGGTAAAACCACAAGTGCGACAGCATCAATCAGCGCGTTGCTAACAAGCTCTAGTAGTAGTCACTGCATTCTCCATGACCACCACAGATAGACAGACAGACTTATGGATGAATAACAGAAAAATGATTGGGAGATAGATAGATATAAGAAAGATGACAGCGTTTCATCTAAGAAGTCCTCAATGAAGCAGCAAGAATTAATTTGATTAAAATCCTGATTTTCATGACCCATTTTTTAACATTCTGTGTAACAAAAGGATGCACGTGATCATTATCTTGAGGAAAAGCATTTGTGAAGTTATTTGCACTGCAAGCTGAACTACCACTTTGTTCAAAGAACATCACTTTTACTCAAAAGAATGACAGAAGAATTATGTTATTCAGACTTGGGTATTTGGTAGACATTTTCCCCAAAATTAATGAGGTGAACCTGTCACCTCAAGGAAAACAATGGATGGTATTAGTTATCAATAATAAAAAATGAACTCTCAAGAGAAAACAATAATTTTTTAAAAACTTATACCTGCTACAGTAAGCTTGTTAGCTTCCCCAAACCTAAAGATTTTCTGATGACATCAGTGGTGATATTAACTAATGCAATTCGGAGGGATGTTTTATAATAAAATACAGCAATGATTGGAAGAACTGCAAAATGCAAAACCATTATTTCCCCAATTATCAATGCATGAAAATACAAAATCAGGCCTCGTTAAAAGAACAACTGAAAGTGCAAGAGGCACTTGTAAAGTTCTTATAAAGTAAGAGCTTCGGAAAATCCATTCGCCATAAAAGCAAGAACACTGGCAAAAACTGTCAAAATCAATTTCTTCAGAACTCTGAAAATCAATCAAAGGCTCGTGGTAATCTGAGGAGTGTTTATTCAAGAAAAAAAAAACATCCTGACTCTTAATAAGAACAGCAAACGGGGACTTCCCTAGTGGTCCAGTGGTTAAGAATCCACCTTGCAAGGCAGGAGACTTGGGTTTGGTTGGTCCCTGGTCAGGGAACTAAGATCCCACATGCTGTGCAGCAGCTAAGCCCACGTGCCACAACTGGAGCGTCCATGCTTTGCAAGGGAAGATTCTGCATGACCTAACGAAGCTCCTATGTGTTACAACTAAGACCCGACACAGCCGCAGCCAAATAAATAAATAAATAATAAGCAGCAAATGTTGTGCCTTTTAAACTTGACCTCTTCCTCTCACTCCCACTCCACCTCTCTGAAAACCACCAGCTCTTCAATCAAAGTGAAAACCAGCATCCACGCAGTCACTGGAGCAAGCAGACAGGTTCTGAGCTCCCAAAAACCTCGCTCTCAGAGGACTGTCATTATTTGACCTGTCTGGCAATTTCCTGGAAACCCTCCTGATGGAACTTATCCTTTTTTATCCCAAGAGTTGACGTGGAGCCAACAGCATTGTCCTCACAGGCTCTGTTGAAAACATGTTCTTGAGTAATCAGTGGGTGAAGAAAACCACAAGAAAAAGTAAAAAATATTTTGAGATGAATGAAAATGAAAACACAACCTTCCAAAATTTATGAGATGCAGCAAAACAGTACTCAGAGGCAAATTTATAGCTCTCTATATTAGATGTATTTAATGCCTAGATTAAAAAAGGAGAAAAATCTCAAATGAACAAGCTAACTTTTTACCTTAAGAAACCAGAAAAAGAAGAGCAGAAGGAAAGAAGTAATGAACATTAGAGCAGAGATAGAGAACAGAAAAACAATAGAGAAAAAACAAAAGTTGTTTCTTGTAGAGATCACCAAAACTGACAAACCTTTAGCTAGACTGACTGTAGAGTCAGCTTGGGCCACCATCATAAATTACCACAGACTGAGTGGCTTAACCAACAGAAATTCATTTCTCATAGTTCTGGAGGCTAAGAAGTCCAAGATGAAGGAGCAAGCTGATTCACTTCTGATGAAGGCTCTCCTCTCGACTTGCAGACAGCTGCTTTCTCTCTGTATCCTCACATGGTGGTGAGAGAGAGACAGAGAAAGTGCTCTGAAGTACTTCTTTATAAGGACACTAATTCTACCAGATCACAGTCCCACCCTCGTGATTTCACTTAACCTTAATTACCTCCTTTTGGGCCCTATATTCAAACAGAGCCACACTGAGGGTTTGGGCTTCAACGAATGAATTTGAGGAGACATAATTCAGTCCATAGCACTGACTAAGAAAAAGAGCTGACTCAGATTAGTAAAATCGGGAATGAGAGGTGGAATACTACTGACTGAACTTACAGAAATTAAAAGGATCATTACGAAATACTATGAACAAGCATACCCCAACAAATTGATGTCTTAGATGAAATGGAAAAATTCCTAGAAGGATACAAATTATAGCAACTGGCTCAAGAATAAATAAAAATATGAATAGATATGTAATAAGTAAAAAAGATCAAATTAGTAATAAAAAACTACCCACAGAGAAAAGCCCAGGCTACGAAGAAATAACATAAACTCTGCACAAACTCTTCCAAAAACAGAAGAGGAGGGAACACTTTCCAACTCATAATATGAGGCCAGTATTACCCTGATATCAAAACTACAAGAGGATAGCACAAGAGAAGTCAAACTATAGACTAAAATCTATTATGAATATAGATACATAATTCCTCAACAAAATACTAGCAAATCAAATCCAGCACATATGAAAGGTATTATAAATCATGAAGAAGCAGGATTTATTTCAGAAGTAAACCAGTCAATGTCATATACCAGTCAATGTAATGCAAGAAAACTCCCTCACATGGTCATCTTAACTGATGTAGAGAAGGCATTTGACAAAATTCAACACTTAAAGTTGGAAAAGGTGGGAGCTTTATCAACCTGATGATGAATATCTATGAAGAACCCATAGCTAGACTCATACTGGACAGTGAAAGACAGAAAACGTTCCCCCTAAGATAAGAAAAAGGCAAGGGGTTCACTCTCACCACTTCTATTCAACACTGTACTAGAAATTTTAGAGAGGGCAATTAGGCAAGAAAAAGATATAAAAGACATTTAGACTAGAAAAAAGATGTGAAATTATCTCTATTCATAGATGACATGATGTTGTAAACAGAAGAGCCTAAGGAATTCATCACAAAGCTAAACAAAACCCAAAAACTTTTAGAGCTAATAAATGAGTTCAGTAAGCATGCAGGACACAGGGTTGAAATACTAAAATCAGTTGTGTTTCTATAAACTAGCAATGAACAACCACAAAATAAGATAAACAAAATGCAAAATAGATGAAGATTTTAATTAACAGAATAAAAAAGATGACTTGATATGGTTCTCGATTCCACACTGTGACTCACCTTTAATAAATGATTACTTGTCTAGTTCTAAAGTAGTATCAAAGGAAAATATTTCTATCCCAACCCTTTCAACTACATAAATGTATGAGGCTGGATTTTCTTCATATCCCTTGATGAAAACAACATATTGCCCCAGAGGTGGATTTGAGAACCTAATTATTTTCTTATCCAGACATTAAAGAGATTCATAAAAATAAAATACAATGCTACTCTTCTTTTTTTTTTTTTAACTTTTTATTTCAAATTGGAGTATAGCCAATTAACAATGCTGTGATAGATTCAGGTGCACAGCAGAGTTTTATTCTGTTTTTTAAATTGTTACTTCCTGGCTGTGCCATGTGTCATGTGGGATCTTAGTTCCTCAATTAGGGATCGAACCAGCACCCTCTACATTGGAAGCACGGAGTCATAATTACTGAACAGCCACAGAATTTCCAAAATACAATGCTACCCTTCTTAACAGTTATTTGCTTTTGATAATAATTCTTTGTTACATTGACATGTAACAGGTTTATTATTGTCATTTTAAAATTAGTACATTTTATCGGTTTTAAGTTCTAATTTAGCAAACATCCATAGGCAAAATAAACATAAAAGATTTTTGCAATATTCAATGGTTTCAAGAATATAAAAATGTTCTAAGAGTGAAACTTTGATAATAGTTACTTCAAACCTACATAAATATGTATTTTTCTCTTATATGTATAAAGTAATTAATAATTTAAATTTTAAATGAAAAGGGAATTCTCTGGCAATCCAGGGATTAGGACTCTGTGCCAATGCAGGGGTTGTGGGTTCAATCCCTACTGAGGGAACTAAGATCCCATAAGCTGCATAAGCATAGCCAAAAAAAAAAAAAAAAGAAAAGAATGAAAAAATAAATTATTAGAAGAAAATCTAGGAAACTACATATAAAATTTAGGGTTAATGGAAACCTTAATCAGGATAGAAAACCCAGAGGCTATCATAGAAAAAGCTAAGATATTTATCTTAAAAAAATTTTTTGGGGGGGCTTCCCTGGTGGTACAGTGGATAAGAATCCTCCTGCCAATGCAGGGGACACAGGTTTGAACCCTGGCTGGGGAAGATTCCACAAGCCATGGAGCAACTAAGCCCATGAACCACAAGTACTGAAGCCCTCACACCCAGGGTCTGCCCCGCAACAAGAGAAGCCTCTGCAACAAAACACTGCAACCAGGGAAAGCCTGCACGCAGCAATGAAGGCCCAGCACAACCAAAAATAGTACGATCATTAAAAAGGTTGTTTTTTAAGATTTATGACAAAAGCAGTTATAAAAATATGTCAAAAGGTAAAAGATACATTTTAAAATATTTGCAACTAAGGTGAAGAAGGATCATTATCTATAATATACAGAGAATCCATATGAGCTGACCTGGAAAGACAAATGCAATTTTAAAAATAGAGAAAGGACAGAAATGGGAAAATACAGCATAGCAAATCCAAATATCCACTTTGATAAACATAAAGACACTCAAACTCACTACTCATGGGATGCAAAATTAAAATAATGAGATAGCTAGCACCTTACCACCATTATCCTTTAACTGTTAGTCCCTCAGTTGTTTCCAGCTTTTTGGGAGCCTGTGGACTGTAGCCTGCCAGGCTCCTCTGTCCATGGAGTTCTCCGGGCAAGAATACTGGAGTGGGTAGCCATTCCCTTCTCCAGGGGAATTTTCCCAACCCAGGGATTGAATCTGGGTCTCCTGCACTGCAGGCAGATTCTTTACCATCTAATCCACCAGGGAAGCCACCATTAAATAAGCAAAAATACAAAGAGTCATGACACCTACCACTGGAGGGAAATGGAAGGAAAGCCTCCTCTCCTGCTCTGCTAGCAAAATCTGAATTGTTACAGCCTTTCTAAAAAGCTTCCCTGGTGGCTCAGACAGTAAAGAGTCTGTCTGCAGTGTGGGAGACCCAGGTTTGATCCCTGGGTTGGGAAGATCCCCTGGAAAAGGAAATGGCAAACCCACTCCAGTATTCTTGCCTGGAAAATCCCATGGATGGAGAAGGTTGGCATGCTACCATCCATGGGGTTGCAAAGAGTCGGACACAACTGAGTGACTTCACTTTCTTTCTTTCTAAAAAGCAATTTAGAAAAATGTATTACAATTAAAACACACATACACTTCAACCCAGCAAAAAAAACCCATGTAAATAGAAAAGGATATATTTACAAAAATGTTAACTGAGGTATTGTTTGAAGTAGCAAGTATTGGGAAGACTGCACGAGTTCACAGCATTAAAAAGAATCAGTTGTGGTGCTGGCTGGCTTAGAGGGATTTCCAAAAGATATCAACAAGGGAAAAAGGCGACCCTGAGGATGCGTGTGCTTGTATTTCTGTGTTATCTCATTGTGTAAAACAAATACTGACAAAAACACACATGAACATGTGTACCTGTATGTGTGTTCTTTCTGTGTGTATCTTATCAGCGAAGTATGAAAGCATATACAAATACTAGGTGGTGAATATGGGTTTTGGGG
Organism: Bison bison bison; assembly: GCF_000754665.1. Lineage (NCBI taxonomy): Eukaryota > Metazoa > Chordata > Mammalia > Artiodactyla > Bovidae > Bison > Bison bison. The sequence goes on from NW_011494640.1 coordinate 4,467,689, forward strand.
GGTGTCGATGTGCGCTGGGGAGAGGCAAGGACAAAGCTCACGCTGTCTCCCCTGGAAGATGCCTTTCCTACTTTCCTGACCACATCCTTCTCTTCAGCAGTCCATTCCACCCCCCCTTCACCCTTGGCGAGGCAAAGCCCTGTCAAGACAGCCACTTTCCAGTTTTCTCTGAGTACTTAGAATTTCTGTAACACTTCCTGGTTCTACCACATTCATGAAGCTATGAGTGTTTATTTATTTTCTATTACTTGCTAACTGTTTATATATATAAATATATATGTGTGTGTGTGTTTATATATGACTTCCCTGGTGGCTTAGACAGTAAAGCATCTGCCTACAATGTGGGAGACCTGGGTTCAATCCCTGGGTTGGGAAGATCTCCTGGAGAAGGAAATGGCAACTCACTCCAGTATTCTTGCCTGGAAAATCCCATGGATGGAGAAGCCTGGTAGGCTACAGTCCATGGGTCACAAAGACTCGGACACGACTGTTTATATATATATATATATATCTCACGGGAGACAAAATCTTGTAGTGGTTAACAGCATGGACTGTCAAGTCAAACCACCTGGATTGATTCCTGGCTCCATCACTTAACTCATCAGCTGTGTGAACCAGGCAAGTGACATATTCTGTTTCCTCAAATGTGAAATGGAACAGTAACAGTACTTATCACGGGGTTGTTGTGAGGAGTAAATGAGTGAATAGTGCCAAGACAGGTACCCGGAGCACTGGTGAGGATACACAAGCTATTATCAGGGTCTTTATTATCTCACCTATCTAGATTTTAGAATACACAGAACTATACAACAAAGGTCTTAATGATTTGGATAACCATGATGTGGTCACTGACCTAGAGCCAGACATCCTGGAGTGTGATGTCAAGTGGGCCTTAGGAAGCATTGCTACGAACAAAGCTAGTGGAGGTGACGAAATTCCAGCTGAGCTATTTCAAATTCTAAAAGATGATGCTGTGAAAGTGCTGCACTCAATATGCCAGCAAATTTGGGAAACTTAGCAGTGGCCACAGGACTGGAAAAGGTGTTCATTCCAATTACAAAGAAAGGCAATCCCAAAGAATGTTCAAACTACCACACAATTGCGCTCATCTCACATGTTAGCAAGGTCATGCTCGAAATCCTTCAAGCTAGGCTTCAACAATACGTGAACCAAGAACTTCCAGATGTTCAAGCTGGATTTAGAGAACGCAGAGGAACTGGAGATCAAATTGTCAACATCCGTTGGACCATAGAAAAAGCAAGAGAATTACAGAAAAACATCTACATCTGCTTTATTCACTATGCTAAAGCCTTTGTGTGGATCACAACAAACTGTGGAAGATTCTTAAAGAGATGGGAATACTAGACCCACTTGACCTGCCTCCTGAGAAACCTGTATGCAGGTCAAGAAGCAACAGTCAGTACCGGATACGGAACAATGAACTGGTTCAAAATTGGGAAAGGAGTATGTCAAGGCTGTACATTGTCATCCTGCTTATTTAACTTCTATGCAGAGTACGTCATGCAAAATGCCTGGCTGGATGACTCATAAGCTGGAATCAAGATTGCTGGGAGAAATATCAACAACCTCAGACATGCAGATGATACCACTCTAAAAACAGAAAGTGAAGAGGAACTCAAGAGCCTCTTGATGAGGGTGAAACACCAGAGTGAAAAAGCTGGCTTAAAACTCAACATTCAAAAAACTAAGATCGTGGCATCCTGTCCCATCATTTCATGGCAAACAGATGAGGGAAAAGTGGAAACAGTGAGAGATTTTATTTTCTTGGGCTCCAAAATCACTGTGGATAGTGACTGCAGCCACAAAATTAATAAACATTTGCTCTTTGGAAGAAAAGCTATGACAAACCTAGTGAAAGTGAAAATGTTCATCTCCCATCCAAGTACTAACCAGGCACTCATGACTCCTTAGCTTCTGAAATCAGACTACACTGGGCAAGTTCAGGGCGGTACGTATGGCCGTCGCTCAGCTGTGTTCCACTTTTTGGGACCCCGTGGACTGTGGCCTGCCCGGCTCCTCTGTCCATGGATTTCTCCAGGCAAGAATACTGGAATGGGTAGCCATTCTCCTTACTCCAGGGGATCTTCCTACCAAGGGATCAAACCTGCATCTCCTGTATTGCAGGCAGATTCTTTACTGTCTGAGCCCCCAGGGACCTAGACAGCATATTAAAAAGCAGAGACATTACTTTGCCAACAAAGGTCTATATAGTCAAAGCTAAGGTTTTTCCAGTAGTCATGTATGGATGTGAGAGTTGGACTGTGAAGAAGGCTGAGCGCCGAAGAATTGATGCTTTTGAACTGTGGTGTTGGAGAAGACTCTTGAGAGTTCCTTGGACAGCAGGTAGATCCAACCAGTCAATCCTAAAGGAAATCAGTCCTGAATATTCATTGGAAGGACTGATGCTGAAGCTGAAGCTCCAATACTTTGTCCACCTGATGTGAAAAGCCGACTTACTGGAAAAGACCCTGGTGCTGGGAAAGATTGAGGGCAGGAAGAGAAAGGGGTGATAGAGGATGAGATGGTTGGATGGCATCATCAACTCAATGGGCATGAGTTTGAGCAAACTCTGGGAGATAGTGAAGGATAGGGAAGCCTGGTATGCTGCAGTCCATGGGGTCATGAAGAGTCAGACACAACTGAGCGACTGAACAGCAGCCATCTAGATTTCAAACTCTTGGAAGCATTTAAAACCATAGATCCCCTTTTAAATTTCTTTTGGATCTTTTCCCCATTACTTCCTGGTATAATGTTATTTTAAGGCCCTGAAATATTAATATTTGTGGTACATGTGTCTCTTTCAATTCTGGTTTCCTTGGGGTAAATGCCCAGCAGTGGGATTGCTGTGTCATAAGGTAGTTCTATTCCCAGTTTTTTAAGGAATCTCCACACTTGTTCTCAAGAATGGCTGTACCAGTTTGCATTTCCACCAACAGTGTAAGAGGGTTCCCTTTTCTCCACACCCTCTCCAGCATTTATTGTTTGTAGACTTTTTGATGATGGCCGTTCTGACCAGTGTGAGGAGATATCTCATTGTGGTTTTGATTTGCATTTCTCTAATAATGAGTGATGTTGAGCATCTTTTCATGTACACAGTGGAGTATTACTCAGCTATGAAAAGGAACTCACTGGAGTCAGTTCTAGTGAGGCAGATGAACCTGGAGCCTGTTATACAGGATGAAATAATTCATAAGGAGAAAGACAAATACTGTACATTAATGCATATATATTAACACATATATATGGAATTTGGAAAGACAGTACCGACGATCCTACATGCAGGGCAGCAAGGAAGACACAGATGTAGAAGACAGACTTTTGAACTCAGTGGGAGAAGGCAGGGGTGGGAGAATAGCATTTGCGAGAATAGCACTGAGACACATACATTACCATATGTAAAATAAATGACCAGTGCCAGTTCGATGCATGAAACAGGGCACCGAAAGCCAGTGCTCTGGGACCACCGGGAGGTGGGGGGAGGTCAAGATGGGGGGAACACATATATACCTGCAGCTGATTCATGTTGATGTATGGCAAAAACCATCACAATATTGCAGGTAATTATCCTCCAATTAAAATAAATAATTAAAAATATTAATATCTGTGGAATAAACAAGTTAATGGCTTTTAGATTTGAGATGCCTGCTGAGAAAGAAACTGCTGAGCACATGATTGTCACTTTCATGGCAACCAGCAAGTAAATGTTCATGGCTGAGCTAACCTGGTCTTTCAATCTACTTTGTTAAGAGGGAACAATATTTATCTTAAAATCAATCTTCTGGATTAGCATAGAAAGGCCTTTCATCTCCACTTAGAAAGCCACGGAGGAGCTAGACACAAGGAACTCACCTCAAACTGTAAGAAAACCTGAGCCTTTTGTGGTGAGAATACTGGAATCAGGGCTCCTAATGATTCATATGGGGCTGCCCTGGTGGCTCAGTGGTAAAGAATCTGCCTGCCAATGCAGGAGATGCAGGTTTGATCCCTGCGTCAGGAAGATCCCCTGGAGTAGGAAATGGCAACCCACTCCAGTATTCTTGCCTGGGAAATCCCATGGACAGAGGAGCCTGGTGGGCTATGGTCCATGGAGTCAAAAAAGAGTCCAGCATGACTTAGCACCTAAACAACAAGAAAGATTCACCCTTTGGGAACATATTATATATGTTCAACATAAAATAAATTGTATTAGATAATAACACATTTCTTCAAGCACTAGGTGAAATACATCGGAATCCTTAAACAGTAGTTGTCATCTGTCCAGTCTCTTGTCCGTACTACACAAGCTTATCTAGTGATAGTTTTTCTCCTCTGGAGCTTTAAATGGGCCAAGAAGAGTGTAGACAATTTTGAAAATAATGGAAACACCTGTTCTTCTGATGCCACCTTCTCTCCTCTCACTCTCTTGTTCAACCTTTCCCTCTCAAATGAATCCTTCCCAATGGCATTTTAACATGCTTGGATATTTCCCAAATGAAAACACAACAAAAATGCCCTGTTCAACCACCATCCAACTCTCTTCCCCTGCTCACAGCCAACTCAGTGGAAAGAGCTGTATTATTACTTATTAGCTCCATTTTCTCACGTCCCACTCGCTCCACAACTATTCACTTTGGCTTTTGCCCCATTAAGTCTTCATAAATGCTCAGCAACTGACCTCTGTCCATTAATTCCAGGTGCCTTTTTCACTCCTCACCTCACTGGTGAGCCTGCTCATCTGGGCCTCTCTTCTCCTCTCATCCACACTTCCTCATCCCTGGCCCTCACCTGGGAAACTTCCAGTGTCAACAAAGAGGGTGTAACTTCCACACCTTTCTGCTATGTGTATATACACAGATATATAATTCATCAGGATGTGTGTTTATAAGTTTGCTTTTCTGAAGTTGACTCAGACTCATACGTTACTTTGCAATTTCCATTTTCCACTTGACATCACAGCCTAGACAGTCTGTACTTTACTCAAGTTAAAAAGCTTTTTATGTTGGTATGTAAATGTATATATATTCAGACATAACTAAATAAGTGCTAATACACCAGGGCAAGTAATTATATTTTTAGAAATAAGAAAAATCAGATTATGCACATGGGGATCCTTGAGAGTCTTCAGCGGGGCAGACTAGTGGCCAAAGTCACAAGGGCACAGATTTCAGCTCAGTGTCAGACGAGGCAGCCATGATCCACCCTGGCCTTCAGCCCCTCCTAGAGCCATTTTACCTTTAGAGGCACTGGCAGCTAACTGAAAACAGTCTTCGTTATCTGTGTTTGGGGTTTAAATAATTTTGCCGTCTCCTTCAAAGTCATCACCTTGGGAAGTGACAGCCACATTCCAACAACAGTGTGACTTGCACAGATGCTTTTTGGAGATTTTTCTTTAGTCTAAGCACCCTTCACTTTCTCCGAACCACACACCCCACTTAAAAAAATAACATCTGGCCTTGGGGGAAGCTGAGTGAAATACAGACATGCTCATTCCTTGTCAGGTTGTCCTGGCTAATCCTCCACAGCGAGAGTCAGGACCAAGGGGGAGGATAAGCCCAGAATATGCTGACTTGAGCTCATCACAAAGAGTCAAGTTTTGGCCCCAAATGACAGGTCCTTTCTTTATAATTTTCCAACTAAACCCTTTCAAGGATCTTCTGAAAATTCTAGTTATCACAACAAATATTTTCACACACTATCTTCTTTCTTTTCTATTTAAAACAAAAAAAGTTTATTTATGTGTCTGCACCGGGTCTTAGTTGTGGCATGTGGGATCTAGTTCTCTGACCAGGGATCAAACCTGGGGCCCCTGCATTGGGAGTGTGAGGGAAGTCCCCATACACTATCTTCCTAAAATAAAAATCTGCACAGAATGGCAAAAAGTTCAGAAAGCTAAAAGATCTCTCTATTCTTTAAGTTACAGTAGACTATAACTGTAGTTCTATAGTTATAGTCTACTATCACTTTTTAATTGTAGTTATAGTCTACTAAAACTATAACTTAGCTATCGTCTACTCTAACTTCCACAGGGAAATTGCAAAAGTTGAAATTCCACCATTAATAGAATAGTCGAACCAAATGAAATTTCCCACGCAGTACAAAAACAAAAGGGTTAATAGTAAGAAAACAAAACGACCCCAAAGAGATAACAGGGGGAACAAAACCAGATCTTTAGGGAAGCTTTATGTGGACAAAAAGTTATTGGAATGAAATAATTAAGATGTTAACTCAAAATATAAAACGGTGCTGAAGGCCCAGGCACACAGATGGTATCTTGTCATAGTGCTGAGAAGCCCCAGTGAGTCCGGGAGCTGAGTTCTCTCCGGGGTTGGCAAACAGCGGCCTGTGGGCCAAGGTGTCTGTTGTTGTAAGGCCAGTAAACTAAGAATGGTTTTCACATTTTAAAATATTTGAAAAAATATTAATGACACAAAAATTATACGAAATTCAAACTTTAGGACACACTGAAAAAAGATTTATGGGAACACAGCCACGTTCATGCATTTATTTATTGTCCATGGCTACTTTGTGTTACAATGGTCCATCTGGGTGAATGAAACTGTGTGGCCTGCAAAGCTAAAACATTCACAAGTTTCCTCCTTGTAGAAAAGGTCTGCCGATGCCTGTTCTAAACCAGATTTTACTGCCATCAACTCCGTGTGACCTGAGGCTGGCCTCCTGCCTTATCTGGATGCACCTTTGAAAGGAAGGGGCCTGGAGAAGGTGCTGGCCGGGCCGCCAGAACTGCAGGGAGCAGGAGCACCCGCTGGCGCCACCTACAGCCCATTAGGAAAACGGCAGGCAGGAGGCTGGCTGCAGTGGGACACTCTCTCACAGGTCTGTCCCCATCTTTGGTGGAGCCGCCCTCTTAGGTTGAGGGCTTTTAAATGAACTCTCTCCCCCAACTAATGCCGTTAATGAACAAAAAACCTCGCCTTTACACACCTTTTAAACGGACAGCCCACAACTCCAAATAGCAATACATCTTCCAGCATTCATTTCAGGAATAAATGTGCCCCACAAAATAGAAGAAAAGCACTTATTTCCACAGAGAACTTATTACCACATCTGGCTTTTTAATTCTGAAGGAAAAATAATGAAAAAGCTCTGCAGCTCATGAGTCACCATTCTCACTCACACCACTTCACAAGGCCTGCTCAGACTCCTGAACCTTCATGCTCTAAAAAACACAGGTGAGCAGACCTCACAGCTGAGGAAACCCACAACAAAGGAATGCAAATGACTGGGCCAAGGGGTTCGTCTGCCGGCTCTGAACCAATTCTCCCTGGGCCAAGGTTCCCGCCCATGAGGGAGACAGGCCAGACTCTCACCCCTTCAGAGCAAACAACCCGGCTCAAGACCTGTCATCTTTCAACCTCCCATCAACCCCAGTGCTGTAGAGAGTGGTATCTCCTGTTGAATGCAGCGAACCCACCAAGGCAAGGCCAATAGTCTCCAAAGACGCCACCCCCGAGTCCTCCCGCCCTGCCCGTTGTGTGGGTGGGGTCTAACTGCTGCCACCCATGTGGGCGGGTCGGCCAGCACCCGGAGCAGCAGTGATGTTCTGAGACTGCTGAGCCCACATAAGGGCTGGAAGCTTCCACTTTTTTCCCCTTGGAGCCCAGTCCCCAACCAATATGGAAGTCCAGGCTGGACAACTGAGGGATTAGAGGCCACATGGAGAGGGAATGTGGAGGACAGGATGCCAGCTTGGACACCTGGATACAGCTACCAGACACACCAAGAGAGACCACCCCCCTGAGCTCTAGCTGACCCACAGAATCATGAGAAGTAACGCAGCAGGGACTGAAATCTCCATTTCCAGGCTAACTTTTCAAGGCAAAGAAAAGACTCAGCAGAGTTGGCCCAAGCTTTCTATATGGTGTGAAGAGCCTCCAACTTACTTCATCATCTTCATCTTCATCATCATCAGATTCAAGAACACCATCCAGTAGCTCTTCTACAAAGGGAAAAAAAGTCAATGAATAACTATAACCACAGTTGGGAGCCTGGGTCAACAAAATCCTTCAACTACTGCAGAGATGTGTAAATACCCTTCTGAGAGTTATTGTTGTTTTAGTCTCTCAGTCATGTCTGACACTTTCGTGATCCCATGAACTGTAGCCCACCAGACTCCTCTGTTCATGGGATTTCCCAGGCAAGAATACCGGAGTGGGTAGGCATTTCCTACTCCAGGGGATCTTCCTGATCCTGGGATCAAACCCGAATCTCCTGCATCCCAGGTGGATTCTTTACCACTGAGCCACCTGGGAAGCTCCTCTTGAGAGTTAGGTTACAGCAAAACAATCCTGTTCCTGGTACCATTTCAGCATAGTTTGATATTATGCTAAGCAGTTATAAATATCTCTCTCCATTTTTGTCAGCACACACTAGTCGTGGCATGAGAAAAATTAAAGCCAACATATAATTTGAGAGTAATTTTGGAGGAAGAAAGTAGACTAGTATCAATATTATTGCTAAGCATTATTCTAGATGGTGTCACACATGCGATTTGACTTAATCTTCAGTAGAGTTTGTTGACTTTTATCTGTTTTATAGCACGGAGCAAAGAGAGGCATGGAGGATAAAAGACACATTATGGTAACACTTCCAGTAAGTAAGAGTTGAGATTCGAACTACATCTATTTCTAAATCCCACCATTTTCCAGAGGGCAGGCTAGTGGTCCCGGCAGGCTGAGCTCCTGAAGGCTCCTGTGCTTCACTGTTGTTTATTCGCTAAGTCGTGTCCGACTCTTTGCGACCCCCTGGCATGCAGCCCACCAGGGTCCTCTGTTCACGGGATTCTCCAGGCAAGAATACTGGAGGGGGTTGCCATTTTCTTCTCCAGGGGATCCTCCCAAACCAGGGACTGAACTTGCATCACCTGCATTGCAGGTGGCTTCTTTACTGCTGAGCTGCCAGGGAAGCCCTGCTATTAATTTCCCCTTGAGGATGGACCCTGGACTGGATGAAAACTCTCTAGCTCTCCCTCTTCTAGGTTTCAGCACAATGCTTACAGATTCATTCTGACTTGATGCCTATGACACGTATCCTAAGGTATTTGTGTGTGTGTTTCTGATCCTCCACCCAAATGTTCAATGATTTTTCTAATTTGGTTATAAAGCAGCAGACTCCTGGGTAATCCTCTCTGGGGTCCTTCCACTGCCTGATGGATACAGAACAGCTTCCGTGCTTGAGACGAAAAAGAACTACTGTAGGCCCTCTATTTAAACTGGAATTTCCGGACCTGAGCAGGTAGATCCCAAGTTTGTCCAAAATACACAAGGTTGTAAGGCTTTAGCTCCATCCACGACAACTTCCTGCCAAAGCGCATCCCTTACAGAACAGTAGACTGACCCTTCCTCCTCACATCCATTAGCACGCTGGTCCAAGAGCTAGCTCTGTGTTAGAAAAAGAGGTGCTTCTTGGCCAGGGAGACAAGACACCATGCTTCTTGGCTGCCCGGGAAGAGAATATTGAAAAGGACACAGAAGTGTGTCTTGACAAAAATCAGCCCTGAAGAAGGTTCCCAACCAGAACCTGACCCTGACCCTGCAGAGGACCCCTGGCCTGGGAGGGAGGTCTCAGTCAGTGACCACAGAGCAGACAGGCAACAACTTCTCCAGCATTCCCCCACCTTCCCAAACTGTTGCAGACCCAGAGAAGGTTAGGGAGCAATCTCGGCTCCCTTTTATTTATTTATTATTACTTTTATTATTTATATTTTTATATTTTATTATTTATATATTATTATTTTATTTATAAAAAATCATTTTATGATTATTTTTCAACATGCCTGCCTAGCAGAATGGAAGTCAGAAATACAGCAACTGCAGAACATACAGTTCTATTCGTTGCTCACCTGAACCTGGGATGAATCTAGCTTGCCATAATAACCAAAGGGGAGGAGGTCTGAATGGAAATGGGTCCCCCCGTCTGAAGACAGCAGAGGTTTAACCTCACCAGCTGCTCTCCCAACCACCTTCTGTTGCTGGGGAGCCCTCTAACCTCCTCCTGTGCCTCCTCACTTCTGTGTCTGTCCAAGGGAGGGAGGCGCCACCTTGTCTGCATATGGGAATCGCGTAGGAGTTTTAAACACTATTTCTCCTCCGGGGCTCCCCCAGAGGTTCTGATTTAACTGCCATAGGGTGCTGCCTTGGGGGTTTTCAGATCTCTCCAGGTGACTGCCTGGTTCAGCCTTGGCTGTGAACCCGGGAGAGCCATCTGTGGCGTCCTCCGGGGAAGGACTTTGGGCATCTCCCTTTTGCTTGGCCTTGGTCAAACTTGGCCCTGGGGTTAGAGCAGGGAACAGATGATTCATTTCTTACCTCCACTCAAGTAAGAAACAGGATCTATGCACCTGGATGTTCAGTGATGGGATGAGGGCGTGCAGAAAAGACGTAAGTGACAAACTTGGCCCAGGACCTAAGCAGCACCAGGTGCCTCTGGCACGCGTACCAATCAGGATCAAGGCATCAGGAAGCCACAGAAAGAGCTAAGAGATTCCCCACCACCTGGTCCCATCCAAGGCTTCCTTTCTTGCTTATGGGATTCAGGTGGGTGGTCACAGTAATGAAAGAAAGGAAGAAATATCGTCCAGGGTTGTTGGTTGGCAACATGGATTCTTCTGGAGTGGATATACGTGGGAAGATGTGTTCACTTTCCACAATGGTTCTGGAAAGACTGGCATCTTTTTTCACTATCTGACCCTTGGGCCCCATTTTATTATGGTTCATTGACTTGAGAACAGCCACCCTACTGAGCCAGGGGAAATACAGTAATTAGGAGGGGGAGGCCCACACAAAGAGAACTTCCAGTTAGAGTTTCTGCAATTGCTTCTGAATGCTTTTTTGTTGACTTAGGCCAAAAGTGTGACAAGAGATTGTTGATCTTGAGACAACATGGCCTTGACCACCTGGCTGAACTTTTGTTTGTTCACTTGGACCACGCCAGCTTCCTTAAGGCCTCTTGAATGAACTCTGAGATAGGACAAGTCCCTTGAAGAAAGCCTGTGTGTCTTTCTAGCACATGTGAAAGACTCAAAAGATAGATGATAGATTCTTGCAGTAAACGGACCTGCATTGAGCTGCTTGATGATAAACTCGATCTGGCGGATCATTTCGGCGTTGCCCTCTTTGATGAAGCAGCGAAGGATGTCTTCCATTCCCTGGAAGCATTGGAGAGAGGAAGAGTGAACGTTTCAGTTTGGGAGAAAACTACTTATGATGGATAGTTCCACCTAATCAAAAAAAAAAAAAAATCCACCTCCCCCATTGTTTTAATGAGGAAAGGATACGCACGATAAAAAAAATTCCTCTGCTTAGTTCATTCTTTTTTGTTGTTTTTACAATTCACAATGAAATTATTTTATTTTTGCTTGACTAGCTGACTTAATTATAACGCATCTCCTTTTAGTTTTGGCAATATGCTGTTTTGGGAGGTGGTTTCTTTCCTGTGTTTTCCCTATATTTATACACTGTCATCTGGATTTTAGGGCCAAAAATGGTCTTTGAAAAGTGGAACCATATGCTCAGAGAAGTAAATGAACAAATAGAACCTCTTTTTAAACAGCCATCATTCCCTTTCTATCAAAATAATTATAAAGTCACTACATTGTGCATTACTTACTCTACGACAAAGCACTGACATCAGTTTTCTATTTTGACTAACAGAATTCCCGGGAAATGTAGAGGTAAGATACTGACTGACCCATAAGTACGTATTTCCCCTCCTTCCTCTTCCTCGTGAGACGTGAATGTGCGGATGCGTATGTATGTGTGTGCTCAATCGCTCAGTCGTGTCCAGCGCTTTGCTACCCCGTGGAATGTAGCCCGACTCCATGGACTGCAGCCCACCAGGCTCTGTCCATGGAATTTTCCAGGCAAGAATACTAGAATGGGTTGCCATTTCCTTCTCCAGGGGAATCTTTCCAACCCAGGGATCGAACCTGAGCCTCTTACGTCTCCTGCATTGGCATTGGCAGGCAGGTTCTTTTACCATTAGTGCTGCCTGGGAAGCAACATGGATGTACGGCTGGAGCTAATGAGGCCTTCTTGCCCCTACAAGGAGAAAGTATATCTAATACTGAACTCAAAGCTGAGGAAACAGAGTCCAGAGGTGCTGGTTGAAACATGAAATCAAGTGACATGTGAACTCTGATCAAGATGTGCCTGAAGCTTATGCCTGTACTTTTCAGTTACATGAGTCATAAGTTGCCTTTTCAGGTAGGCCAGTTTGGAATCAACAGCTCTAACAGAATCAGAGAAGAACGCCAAGTGTAGTTTTGAACACAGTGAGTTCCCGTCACCTAAAGCAGAGCACTATCTCCTAGAAAGGTTCAATCTGGATCGTAATTCTAGTTTCTCGATCAAATAGCCGTGGGACCTTGGTCAAATGGCTTAACTCCTGCCAGCCTGTTTCCTCAACTATAAAATAAGGATGGCAACTCAAGGCAACACGAGATTTTTAAAGGATGTATACTGGTGTTGGTTATGTAAACGTATGTTTGTGTAAATGCACTGAAGGGAGGGACTTCCCTGGTGGTCCAGTGGTTAAGAATCTGCCTTGCAATGCAGGGGATGGGGGTTCATCCCCTGGTTGGGGACTAAGATCCCACATGCCTCAGAGCAACTGAGCCTTCTAGCTACAACTAGAGAGTCCGTGCGCTGTAAGGAAAGATTCCACATGAAGCAATGAAGATCCTGAGTGCTGTAGCTATGGCCCAATGCAGCCAAATAAATTAATAAATTTTAAAATGCACTGAGCTATATATGTCAGGCCTGTGTATTTCACTGTTCATAAATTACAATACCTAAAAAAATAAAAGCATCTAATCCAATGATTGACACATAGGAGATGCTTAATAAATGACTGAGACTGCACTTGCTGTGTCTGGTAGGGCTTTGTGGCTCAGAACAGAAAGCTGGTAGGTGAAGCAAGGGAACAAGCAGGGTTCCTGGTGGTCACAGGTGGAGAGGGTTACTACAGAGCATGATAACATTTACCTGGGGGGGCAGAGACAGACCAGTCCACAGAACAGAAGGTGAAGGAGTGGCCTGGGAGGAAGAACTGGACAGTCGACAAGGGAAGAGAGTTTCACAGAGGGTGTGGTCAGCAGCACCCAGGCTCCTGGGGAACCAGTCAGACACACCTGGGCTTGTCTATTGTCAGGAGGGCTGCATTTCCTCTCTATTTGCCTCCTAAACTGACCTCTTCCCCAGACTCCATCCTGTCCCAAAGTAAGGGCCAGAGGAAGAAGAACGTGGTCAAGTGCAAGCAGAGGGATAAACCCTGAAACACCAAAGGTTAGGATCACCGCCAACCAGCTGACCACTGTCAACATTTTACCTTTTTGCCAGTGGAGTGAGACAAATGATTCATTCAGGCTCTCCATTTTTTTTTTTTTTTAAGCTAGAGTTTACTCTTGCAAATGATTAACTGTCTATATATTGAAAGATCTTTTAATTCTCACTTGATCTCTTTCTTCTGTCTCTAGCTCAGTTGTTACTTGGGGGTTAAAAAAAAACCACAAATTCCTTCTCTGTAATTAGGAAGATTATTGGGGGAAGATTTTTTAATAGAAAATTTCTCCATAAGAAATTTCACGTCTTTTAAATATATATTTTTATGTGTGTAGGTGCATGCTAAGTTGCTTCAGTCCTGTCCAACTCTTTGTATGGACCATAGCTCGCCAGACTCCTCTGTCCATGGGATTCTCCAGGCAAGAACACTGGAGCAGGTTGCCATGCCCTCCTCCAGGGGATCTTCCCAACCCAGGGATCAAACCTCGTTCTCTTACGTCTGCATTGGCAGGAGGGTTCTGAACCACTAGCACCATCTGGGAAGTCCATATATTTTTATACTTATTATTAAATGTATATTTAAGAGAAGTGAAATTTATTTTATTAAAATAAGTGAAGTACATAAACCATATGTTTATTTTACTAAGCTAAAATGTAAATTATAGGAATAATAAATCATAAAAATATTTTATCATGAAAGCAATAACATGTCATTTCAGATAATCCAGGCCAAATAAAAATGCCAAGGCAGATGTAAAGGGTAAGAGAGCAGGTATTTGTATATCAGCCAGATACGTGAAAATAAGAATATGAATGTGTGCAAAAAGCAGAGAAACAAGGAATGCCCATTTCTGCCAGCTCGCTGAGATTAGAGACCGTCATAAAGACAATCACACGGAAGACTGTATCTGTATGCAGTACTAAAGGAAAGAAAAGGATGGATCACATGCAGATTCCTCGTTAGGTAAAGGTTCGGGGGTGTGTCCCAAACACTGGAGCCAAACCACCCAGACCAGCTGCTCACTGGCTATGCCACCGGGCAAGGGTTTTAACCTCTAAACCTCATTTCATCACAGCAAAATGGGCACAACTACAGGAACTGCTTTGGGGGCCTTTTGGGAATGAAATAGATAAAGCCCCTGTCAGGGCCTACGACATGCACCAAATACCATCCATTCCAAGTAATTTCTAACTCTCCTTTCACGCTCAGCAGGTCAGCTCTCTCTATTGTTCTATTTTGTTCCGACCCAAACAGTCCACACTTACATCACTACGGGTCTTCACGAGAAATTTCTCTTGGGAAATATAAACAGAACTTCCCTGGTGGCCCAGTGGTTAAGGATACATGGATTCGACGCCTCCTCTGGGAAGATCCCATATGCCTTGGAGCAACTAAGCCTCGAGCCACAAGTACTGAGCCCACGGGCTGCAAGCAGAGAGTAGCCCCGCATGCTTCACAACTAGAGAAAAGCCCATGCAGCAACGAAGACTCAGCACAGCTAAAATAATCAACTAATTTAAAAAAACACATAAACATATGTGTCAGGTGCACATGAATACTTTCTTTTAGCAGGGAAGGTATATAGGTTCTCTGCAGAAAACTGGTAAACTAAACTCAGCAAGACCCCCTGGAGAAGGGAAAGGCTACCCACTCCAGTATTCTGGCCTGGAGAATTTCATGGGCTGTACAGTCCATGGGGTTGCAAAGAGTGGGACACGACTGAGCGACTTTCACTTTTTCACAAACAAAGGAAAAGAATTAAAATTATCCACAAGCCCCTACACTCAGACATTAAAAAAACTGTGGACGTTTTGAGATATGCCCTCCTTTTATGGGCACTGTTTACATAACTGACATCATATTGACAATATAAGACTGACTGCTGTTTTTCAACTAAACCCTATGACTGTTTGAATGTCAGTAAATTCTTTATAAACACAATTTTAATAACTATAACAATAATAGCTAATATTTTCCCAATATTTGCTATGTGCCAGGCACTGTTCTAAATATTTTACATGTGTCAGCTCTTTTAATTCTCATAATGGTCTTATGAATTTGATACTAAAACAATACCCACTTTGCCACTGAGAGAATAAGTCATAAGCCCAACGATACACCATGAGGTACTGGGAAGTCGCAGAGGCAACATTCAAACACCGTCCTGGGCTCGTCAGCTCCCGACTGACCCTCTGCCTCTGTTCTGACTTAACCAGTCCCTCCTTAACCATGCCCGGCATTTAGTTGTCTCCTACTTTCCACTATGATCAGGAATGCAGTGATGGATATTTTGATACATGAATCTTTGTTCGTGTTCTTGTATGGAGCTCCAGAAGTAGAATTCCTGGGCAAAGAATGTTAATATTTTTTAGGACCGTTATACATATCACTAAATTGCTTTCTAAAAAGGCTGTATAGGGACTTCCCTGGGGGTCCAGTGTTTGGGACTCTGCTCCCAAAGCAGGGGGCCCAGGTTCAGTCCCTGGTTGGAGAACTAGATCTCACATGCTGCAACTAAAGATCCCGCGTCTGCAGCTAAGACCTGGCGCAAACAAATAAATATTTAAAAGAAATATGTAAGTAAAAATGCCGTATCAATTTATCCTGTCCGTTTTGAATTTTGAAAGGCCCCCTCATCATGGAGGCCATGGAATACAGCAAGCAGGCCTACCATCCGTAAAGGACAACTGCTGCAGCTGGAGCTGATGAACACCTGACACAGCTTTCCTACGGTGTGTTCATTTCCCAGAGTGGCAGCCAGACTCTGAGCATTCCCAGGCTCCCCTGAGCGAGGGGCATGCGGGCAGATGACCTCTCGGTCCTGCCGACAAACAGACGTGCTCGTGTGAGACTGATTCAGCAGTGGGCCATGTGAAGAATCAGGCACACAGGGACACACATCTTTGGGAGAGTTGGCTGGGGTGGCATCCGGCCTCTGGGGACAGCAGGGCTGAGTTTCCCGCATGGCAGTGCGAGAATGGCCTGGGGCCAGGGTGCAAGGCACAGGAAGGGTATCTCTGGAGCAGCCCCGTGGGGGTGGGTGGGCATTCCTCCCAGCTCCGTGGCGTCTAAGCCCAGCTCCCTGGCTCTCCCGGAGACTCTGAGAGCCTTCACAACTGACCGAGCATCTGGTCTGCTCCAGCCCAGGGCGCCATGTCTGGCTGAGGTTTAGATCCCAGGGAGGAGGTCTGACGCCAACAATTCCCTGGGGGCAAGAAGGCCTTGGAGTTGGCATTAGAGCAGCCCTCTTGATTGCATCTGCTCTCCAGCCCCAGACCCTGAAGGGATCTTAAATTTCAAATAGGCCTCAGGGCACGCATCTATCTTTTTCTTTTTTTTTTTTGGCATTAGGACCACCATAGTAGCATTTGGTACTAATATAATTTTTTTTTTTACTAATATAATTTTTATGTATTCTTTGTCATTTCCCACAAGCACACAAATGTTTTACACAGTTGCAGAAACAGAGTTATTGTAATAATAATGCCATATTCTTCTTTTATCCCCCATTACACAATAAAAAGTTTCCATACTGTCTCATACTGCTTTTTCTAATTATCATCTTCAGTAGCTACTAATACTATGAGCAAAAGAACTGTAATTTCATGAGCAGGCATTACCACACATTTACATTCTGTTTTTTCACTGTTACAAAAATCCTGGAATGAGCAACTTCATGTGCAGAACTCTTCTCTGCACTTGTAGAAGAAAATGAATGAATCCAAAGCATGGAGGTTTTCATAATTTTTCACATATACTGCCAAACTTCCTTCCGGAATGACTGCGCTGACACGTATTGCAAACACTGGCCTGATCTGAACATCAGCCCTGCCCCATCTTGGCTTTGTGTGTGAGCAGATGCTAAGGTGGGGAGATGACAGACCACGTTCTCCTCACTGTCTGGTTTCCTTTATTACTGTTACATGGAAAAAGGATGTAATACTCTTTTTCAACCTAAAAACTCAAGGATAAGAGTGAAATGAGGGGAGACCTCGGGGTTTTAGAAAAACCCTGTTGAAGCTATAACCTCCCTTAGAGGCCTCTCTTCTAAATAAATGGGCAACTGCTTAGATGATGTGTCCAAAAGAGTTCTCCGTTTGCTTAGGCTTGGATCCCAGTTAAAATGCCAGAGGGAAGCTTACGCTACTTACACCTTCACCGAATCAGTCTGTGCTTTCTGTCTTTCATTTGTTTGGCAGTGCTGGTTCTGTTAGCAGGTCGGATTCAGTTCCCTGTTTAGGGACTGAACCTCGGATCCCTGCACTGGGAGCGCGAAGTCTTAGCCCCTGGACCACCAGGGAAGTTCCGCACATTTTCTTTTTAAAGTTAATAATTCACAGGGTGTATAGAAACTTATGTCAGAAACTATAAAGGACAATATTAATAGATTTAACTACAGAGTTAACTGCCATATGACCAAAGTCCCATAACTAAAAGACAAATGAAAAGTTGGGGAAATATTTGTAATATATGTCAAAAGATGCTTCCCTGGTGGCTCAGATGGTAATGCACCTTGTCTGCAATGTGGGAGACCTAGGTTCGATCCCTGGGTCAGGAAGATCCCCTGGAGAAGGAAATGGCACCCCACTCCAGTACTCTTGCCTGGAAAACCCATGGATGGAGGAGCTTGGTAGGCTACAGTCCACAGGGTCGCAACTTCAGTGAGCGACTTCACTATGATGATGATGTCAAAAGATTAATAGCCCTAATTTCACTGTGATTTCTCCGATCCAGAGATGACTTAGAAGCGAGTGGCAGACAGGCTCCAACATGACCCCACCTCCTGGAATTCATACTCCTGAGTGTCCCCCACACTGTTCTTGGGCTGGTCAATGTAGTGGGAATTCCTAATAATGTACTTTCACAGCCTTGAGAAATTCTACAGAAATAGAATCTGGAAAAACAGCATATATTAAGAAACTATGGTAATCATTATATTTCATGTTTTTCCTAGAATAATCGCCTTGCTACAAACTCCAAGGCCAGACCCAGAAGGGAGTATGGCTGGGATCATGAGTGCATGGACCTTGGAACACCAAGGCGTCAGGCATGAACACTGCTTAAGCACTTGCTGACTGTTTCTGGGACTAGCCCAGAAGGGAATGGCCTGGGGTAAAAACAAGGAGATCTAGACTATGTCAGTGTAGTGTCTTGAGAAAGATAAGATCAAAGAAAGTCTGCAATTAGGAACAAAAGCTGGACCCAGAGTGGACTCTGCACCTCAGGCCAATAGAGGCTGCAGGTCCCTTGACCCACTGTACCAGATTTCGTGTTCTGTCTTCATTCTTGTTGCTCGCTCCCAGGACCATTAGGGCAACAACTGGCGCCCAACGTGGGGCCGGAGCAGAAGACAGCTACAAGCGAAAGTAAAACTACAGCGATGCAGAACCTGGGATAGTTAAGAGGCCTCTGAAAATTCCCACGGGTAAATCCTTCTGGCCTTTAATCAGGGTTAAAATGGGAAATGTTGAGAGTGTAGGACACCATTGTCTGTATATTTGTTTACTAAGACAGCTCTCAAAAGTGGGAGGAGCTTCTATTAGTGAAGGGCGATTATTAGAATTGTTGCAAGCAGTGGATAAATATTGCTGCTGGCTCCTGTCAAGAGGGACCTTAGATTTGAAAGTCTGGGAAAAGGTTGGAGCTGAGTTAAGAAAAAGAACATGCAAAAGGAACTCTGCTCCCTGTTTCTATTTGGAGTACGTGGGCATTAGTTAAGTCAGTACTGGAACCTTTGCAGACTTCTGATTCTTTTGATGAAAGTGATGATGACTCTTGAAAAACCAGAATATGTAAAGACTGGGGAAATGGGCAAGCCATCTTCGAAACCTGTTTCCTCGGCTTCCGAAGAAAATGATGAGGGATTTTTTTTTCCTCCGGCTCCTCCCCGCCATCCTCCACTTCCACAGGGGACAGTTGGATTATTGTGAGGAAGATCGGGGCTGACTTCCCAGGGAGTTCAAATTCATACACCGAGTTACAGACAATGATTATGAAAGAGAACTGAAGGTTATGGCGTCTACCACTCTTCCCTGGAAGGTTTCTAAAGTGGATAGGATTGCTCAGCCTCCCTCATTGCTCAGTTGGTAAAGAATCTGCCTGTAATGCAGAAGACCCCAGTTCGATTCCTGGGTCAGGAATATCCACTGGAGAAGGGATAGGCTACCCACTCCAGTATTCTTGGGCTTCCCTCATTGCTCAGTTGGTAAAGAATCTGCCTGCAATGTGGGAG
Source organism: Bison bison bison (assembly GCF_000754665.1). Classification (NCBI taxonomy): domain Eukaryota; kingdom Metazoa; phylum Chordata; class Mammalia; order Artiodactyla; family Bovidae; genus Bison; species Bison bison. The sequence goes on from NW_011494640.1 coordinate 4,487,220, forward strand.
ACCTGGGTTCGATCCCTGGGTTGGGAAGATCCCCTGGAGAAGGGAAAGGCTACCCACTCCAGTTTTCTGGCCTGGAGAATTCCATGAACTGTATAGTCCATGGGGTCGCAAAGAGTCAGACATGACTGAGTGACTTTCACTTCACTATGTGGGCATAGGACAGTCAGACAAAAAAGAAGGCTCCAGGGCATTTGGAAGCACAGCCAAGGCTGGTATTTTTCTCACTGAAAAGATTTTGGAATCCAGACCCACTTGTCAAGTCAATATAAGTGGCAAAAACATTCAAGGTTCAATAGATGCTGGAGCCAAGGTTTCTATCATCAGCTCTAAACACTGGCCTAAAGCATGGCCACTGGGCCTGCTCCAATATCTATTGCAGGTCTAGGACAGGCACAGGATTAAAACAAAGTGCTATGGTGTTGTCTTGTTCAGGGCCTGATAAACAACCAGCCACCATCCAACCTTATATGGCTGCTATACCTGTCAATCTATGGGGTCGTGATCTCTTGGAACAATGGCATGCTGAGATACATATTCCTCCAAATCAAGAGATCAAGGCCAGTTGCCAAATTGTGTTCAGTCAAGGTTATATACAAGGATTGAGACTGGGCAAAAATCAACAAGGAAGACTATCCTTTGACTACTCAAGATTTCGAACCACCCCACTGCTCGTATTAATCTTCCCCCACCCACACCCCTACCTTAATTGGAAAACTGATCGACCTGTGTGGATAGAGCCGTGGCCTCTAAAACAAGAAAAATTGGAGGCTTTACATGAATTAGTTAATGAACAACTGAGCAAGGGACGTATTATTGAGTCCTTTAGCACTTGGACTTCTCCGGTGTTCATTATACAAAAGAAATCTGACAAATGGAGAAGACTTACTGATCTAAGAGCTGTTAATGCTATTATTGTTCCAATGGGTGCTTCACAGCCTGGCCTACCTAATCCTAATATGATTTCAAGAAATTGGCATTTGTTTGTTATTGACCTTAAAGATTGTTTTTTCACTATTCCTTTACACCCTGAGGATCAACCTGGATTCACCTTTTCAGTTCCTTCCATTAATTTAAAGGAGCCACATAAAAGATTTCAATGGACTGTATTACCTCAAGGTATGCTTAACAGTCCCAGTATTTGTCAAAATTTTGCACCTAGCACAGCAATGATTCCCTTATGCACGTATTATTCATTATATGGATGATATATTATGTGCCTTACCTAATATTGATAGCCTATAGGAATTGTTTTTAAAGCTAAAAGGAATGCTCAGAATGTGCTGGCCTGTATTCGGCTCCTGATAAACTAGAATACACTGAACCTTCTCAGTGCTTAGGAAATACAGTTACCCGTACTACAATCAAACCACAAAAGGTGCAAATATGCAGAGACTCAATGAAAACTCCAAATGACTTACAAAAACTATTAGGAGATATTAACTGGATTTAACCTAAGTTAGGGATTCCAGTGTATCCTTTATCCCATGTATTCTCTCTGTTAAGAGGAAATCCAGAGCTTAATAGCTCCTGACAGCTAACTCCTGAGGCTGAGAAAAATCTAGCAATTATAGAACAAGCAGTACAAAACCGCCAGAGAGACAGAATAGACCCTTTAGAGCCTCTCCAGTTGTTTGTCTTCCCTACCCCTCATTCCCCTACTGGGTTGATTATGCAAACTGAAGGGATATTCTTAGCTAATTCACAAAGAAAATCTATTACCCCTTATTTACACATACAGCCACTGTAATTCTAAAAGGAAGAGAACGTGTTCAGCAACTTACTGGACATGATCCCTGCCTTATTTGCACTACACTAACCTCCAAAGAATTAAACATTCTCTTCAAAAGCCACTAACTTGGCAACTACCTTTAGCTGACTATATTGGACAAATCGACAACCACTATCCTGATTTACCTATCTGGCAGTTTTAAAAACAAACAAGATGGATTTTGCCTAAAATTACTAGTGCCAACCCCATTCCCACTGCTCTTTTCATTTTTACAGATGGCACTACCCGAGGAAAAGCAGGATATACAGGCGCATTTATGCTAGTTATTGCAACACCTGGATATTCTGCACAACAAGCAGAAATTCTGGCTATTACACGCGCATTACAAAACAACCCCCAAGCAATTAATATCTTATCTGATTCTCAATATTCTGCACATGTCACTAAACATAGAGAAACAGCAACTATTACGGATACTATCCCATCCACATTATACACGCTTTTTACAAATTTACAATGGGTGATAAGGCACCGACAATTTCCATTCTACATTACTCAAATTCGGGCTCATATCACTTTACCAGGGCCCTTAACAGAAGGAAATGCTCAAGCTGATGCCATTTTATTTCCAGTCTTTACAGAGGCATCAGCCTTTCATGATCTGACACACTGTAATTCAAAATGTTTAAAAACCAAGTCTCATATCACTTGGTCTCAACCAAAACAGACTGTGCAGACTTGTCGTACATGCCAGACGGTTGCAATAACCACATCTCCAACAGAAGCCTTGGGAGTTTCGCCAGGTGATTCAGAAACACCCGTTTGGATTCCCTCGTGTCATCTGAAACCATATCATATCCCACGGGAGAGACACTTCTCATGAGATGTAGAGGCCCCAGTAATGAGTTTCGAAGGCTTGAGTCTGAGACAGACAAAGACAACGATTCCCCTCTCGTTGACGCACTGGAACAAGATCCCCACTTGGGGACAAATTAAAAGGTTAACACAGAAATCAGAGGAGATCTTAGAAAATGAAGGGAAAGCTGTCACTCCTAACAATCTGGCTGTTTCCATGTTTGCTCATATCACCACCGCAGTGAGTATATCCCCTAGCAACAGCTGAATCTAAAAATTATACTTATTGGGCATACATACCTAGCCTCCCACTACTAAAACCCATTGTTTGGGGGGATTCTATGATCTCCGTTTATGTTAATAATTCTTTCTGAATACCAGGACCTGAAGGTACATGCCCTCCTCTTTTTAAACAAGAAAAAAGGACTCCCTTCAATGTTACTTATGGGTATGAATCCAGGCCAATTTGTATAGGACCGGCTACAGGATGTCTTTAATTATCTATGCAAGCCCGGCTGTCCACTAATTCTTTAAATCATAACTATCCTAAGGTTCAGCTACATCTTCTCTCTGGTCTGAGTTTTGCTTATGACAACTCAGAACCCAATAATGACACCAAATCGGACAGACCTTTAGGCGAGCATCGTGACCTGTGGACCGAAAAACAAGGTCGTACTCAGTGGGATAACTGCCACAGGGCTGAGGGAGTAATTGTGATGAATGGTTCCTACGGAATTGTATGGGACTGGTCCCCTACAGGGTATGCAGTCTCTAACTGCTCTCATCAAAATCAGTCCTGCAATCCTCACAAAAGGCTGCATTGGCAGGTGCATAAAGTCTTTAACCATACCAATGCTACCACTCATTCAGATCATCCAACTATATGACATGGTATTGGCATGTCACTCCCCTTCCCACAATTAGATCAAGGAAGAGGGCAAGAAGGGAGTTGGGAATTGGCTTTAGGTCTTGAAAAATTCCAAATTTGGGATGGACATTATTCCAATAAAACTAATTATTCATTGACATTTAACACCAGTACAAACTGGACATTCTATATTCATGCTTGTGTGAGAGATCCTTATGTGTTCTCGAAAGGAACAATTTTTATCAATGAAAGTGTATAAGCACTTTCTTGCCAGGATTGCAAATTATATAGCTGCTTAAATTCTTTGTAATTCTCATCACTCATTTGTTATACTAAGAAGGAGATTGGGAATATGGCTTCCAGTAAATCAAACCAGACCCTGGGAAGGCTCCCCTGAAACACATGCTCTTTTAAAGGTTATAAAGAAAGTACTACAATGTTCCAAAAGGTTTATTGGACTACTTGTAGCAGCTATTATGGGAATTATTGCTATAGCCACCACCGAGGTAGTAGCCGGGGTGGCAATGCATCAAACTACACAAACAGCTACACTGGTACAGCACGGCACCAAAACGCAAGTTCTGCCTGGAGAAGTCAAACCCACACGGACCAAGAAATTAACGAATGATTGATTGATTTAGGAAATGCAGTTCTCCTACAAGGGGATGAAGTACAAAGTTTCAAATTACAGATTCGTCTTAAGTGTTATGGGAATATCTCTTCATTTTGTGTCACACCTCATAAGTAGCATCAAAGTGCATATACTTGGGATCAATTATCTAAACATTTGAGAGGACACGTTTGTGATAATCTATCCTTGGATATTTCCCAATCACAGGCTACTATTTCTAAAATACAGAATGCTCACTTACAACTACTCCCAGAAACTGATTTATTTGAAGAAATTGAGGAAAGCTTACATAAATGTAACCCTATGATGTGGATTAAAACTTTAGGAGGAGGATTGCTTGGTACCATAATATCAGGATGTCTATTTTTGACTGTCTTGTGTCTAGTCCTCAGATGCACGAGAGAAACCATCTGAGAACTGATGAAGAAAGAAGTTGCTCAGTTGATGTATCTACTCCTACAAAAACAAGAAGGGGGAGCTGTAGTGGGAATTCCTAACAATGTACTTTCACAGCTTTGAGAAATTCCACAGAAACAGAATCTGGGAAAACAGCATATATTAAGAAACTGAGGGATTATCAGTTAATGATTATTGTTCATGTTTTTCTTAAAATAGTCGCCTTGTTACAAACTCCAAGGCCAGACCCAGAAGGGAGTATGACTAGGATCATGAGAGCATGGACCTTGGAACACTGGCTTGGAGTCAGGCCTGAACACTGCCTAAACACTTGCTGATTGCTCCCGAGACTAGCCCAGAAAGGAACATCCAGGGGTAAAAACAAGGAGATCTAGACTATGTCAGTATAGTGTCTTGAGAAAAATAAGATCAAAGAAAGTTTGCAATTAGGAACAAAAGCTGGACTCAGAGTGGACTCTACACCTCAGTCCAATAGAGGCTGCAGGGCCCCTGACTCACTGCACCAGATTTCATGTTCTATCTTCATTCTCGTCTCTTGCTCCTGGACCATTAGGGCAACAGGTCAATGTAACCACTTCTTTATATACGTATAATTAATTTTATTTATTTTTAATTGAAGGATAGTTGCTCCACAGTATTGTGTTGGTTTCTGCCAAACATCAACACAAATCAGCTATAGGTATAGCTGTGTCCCCTCCCTCCCACCTCCCTCCCACCTAGCTCCCATCCCACTTCTCTGGGTTGTTACAGAGCCCCGGTGTGAGTTCCCGGAGTCACACCGCAAATTCCCCTGGGCTGTCTATTTTACACATGGTAGTGTGGATGTCTCCATGCTACTCTCTCCACACATCCCAAGGAGACTGTGGCTGCTGTCTGGCTCACTCTCTGTCTCTCTAGGATCCCTCAGCGGGTAAGCCAGCTGCCATGTAGAGACAAGCCCTGTGGAGAGGCCACTGGCTGGGAAACGAGGTCCCCGGACAATAGCCAATGTGACAATGGGCTTAGAAGCGGATCCTCTGCCCTCAGCTGAATCGAAGGACAGACTCTTGGCCAGCACCATGCAGCTAATGTGCTCCCCAACTTCTGTCCTCTAGAAACTGTGAGGCGTTAATTTTTCAAAAGATGTTAAACTTTGGGATAGTTTTTTATGAAGCAATAGAAAACTAATACAATTGTGCTGTTTAATTTCCAAACATTTGGGGGTTTCCCATTCCCAGATACCCTATTACTATGGTTATGCTTTTTCATCATTGTCTGTTCAGCCCTTTTTCTCTTCATTACCTCTCCCCTCTCCTCCTGGGGCTCCAATGACGGGGTTGTGACACCTCTGGATACTGCCCTCCCTGGATATAGGGCTCTGAGGCTGTCCCTTTCTCCACCTCTTTTCTCTCTGGCCTGGATGATCTCTAGGATGATCCCCTCTGTGTCCAACAAGAGTGAGTCTCTTTGCCCGACTTGGTCCCCTTTCTCCACCACCCCCCACCCCCATGCTTTCTCAACCCCTGGGCCCTGGATGTCTGGCCTTTGTGCTTTCAGATTCCATGTCACCACCATTCTTTCCTTTTCTTCAACCTACATGCTTTCTTCCTTGTTCTCTGCCTTGGCTGACAAGCTCTCTCTTTCACCTGAATGACCATATGCAGAATTTAATAAAAGTTTATTTTTCCCTTGGTCTGTATTGAGAAAGCAATTTTTTTTTTCTTTAAAAGCAGTAGGTAATTCAGTTTCATTGTTTACTGTGACCACACAGAATAAACCTTAAGTAAGTTTGTGTTTCTGGCATAATTGCTGATGTAATTGTAGCTGACCCATTAGAAGATTTAGCAATTCTTCTAAGTAAGCAAAGCCAAGTGGAAGAGCATGCTTCATTGATCTCAAACTGAATTTAGCCTGTGTTCTGACAGTGGAAACATATTTAACCCCTTCATCCTAGGCATTTAACACACACACAATTAACCTGGTTTCACACGTTGTAAGGAAAAAGGACAAAACTCCAGTGGTTTTGATTAGATCTAGAAACATCTGTCATCACGAAAGAAGATGCTAATCACCTGAGGTTTGTTTTATGTCTCCAATGCAAGCACTAATGTTAACACATTAAATATTCAATTCACTCTTTTCCAACCAGCTAGTTGGATCATCTTCATCAGCGCCTCTGTATCACTTGGTTGCTACCAGATGCCTGCGGATTACAAGGAGTGTGTTGATTGCCCCGGGTCTCACTGCCACAATTCCTCCAGGAGGCCTAGACGTGAATCTGAGTGATGATTTCATCATTTTCATCATTTTCTTGCTAAGGTTCTCCTGCTATGAAATCCATAGGCATTCCCAAAGCCCCCAATTAAAATGTCACTAAAATTTTTTAAAAGGTCTACAGCTTTCCAAAAAATAAATCTGCTAGGAACTTCAACCCTGAATATGCATTGGAGGGACTGATGGCAAAGCTGAAGCACCAATACTCTGGCCACCTGATGTGATGTTCTGACTCACTGGAAAAGACCTTGATGCCAGGAAAGATTGAAAGCAAAAGGAGATGAGAGCAGCAGAAGATGAGGTGGGTTAGACAGCATTACCAACCCAAAGGATGTGAACTTGAGCAAACTCTGGGAGATAGTGGAGGACAGGGAAGTCTGGCATGCTGCAGTCCAGGGGGTCATAAAGAGTCAGACATGGCTTAGCAACTGAACAACAACAAAGGAACTTCTGATGCTGTAGTTCTTAATTCTGTTAGCCGAGATCCCTTGAGAATCTGATAAAAACCACAAACTCTGGCCCCAGAAAACGGCAAATATGTGTTTGGGATACAATTCCAGGGAGTTTAGAAACCCTTCGAAGCCCTCCCTGGGGCCCAACTGGGAAGCCCTTGCGCTAACAGCCTCTGAACGTGGCACTGACGGATGGTGACTGACCCCATGAGCACATTTTCTTACCATTGCTCTAGCTTCCTCACGAATGGATGGGATGGAAAGGATGCTGTACAGAGCTCCGTTCACATAGGGCTGTATCTTTAAGGGGAGAAAACAAACAGTCATGTGCGAGTTCTCAAACACCATACAATTCAACTATCACACACCACCCTGGAGAGCAGCCTGGCTGGTGAGGAGGGTGACCACTGCCATCTTCACAGCCCCTTGAGCTCCAAATGACAGACACCTCCGCTGGCACGTCGCAGGGCAAAGGTTACAACTGAGAGTTCAAAGCAGAGCATGCACCATTCCCTCCCACAGCTTACTCCCGCTACATTTCACTGTTTAACTGATGTCTTCCTGACCACTCAGGCTAGAACCCCTGGAGGCATCCTTGATTCCTCTCTTCTTCCTCTCTAATACTGAGTCTCCAAGTTATCCTTGATGGGAACCCTTCCTATAAACATGCGCTGCCACAGTCCTTGTTCAGATGTCATTGTCCATGACCTGGGCTACATCGAATCTCCAAAAGGATCTCTCCGCCTTTACATTCACCCTTTTATCCAACCATCATATCATTGCTGAGAGTCTACAACTTGGGCCGTATTAATCCCTCTTCCAACCTCGGAAACCTTCCATAGAAACTCCCTGCGTGCGTGCTCAGTTGCTTCAAGTCATGTCCGATTCTTTGTAACCCCATGGATTGTAAGCCCACCAGGTTCCTCTGTCCATGGGATTCTCCAGGCGAGGATACTGGAGTGGGCTGCCATGCCCTCCTCCAGGGGATCTTCCCGACCCAGGGACTGACCCGCATCTCCTGCATTGAGGCAGATTCTTTACTGCTGAGGCACTGGGGAAGCCCCCTAGGAATGCCCTGGGAAGTTCTAACTCCTGATTAGAGAACACAGGGCCCTTCGAGGTTTGGCCTCCGTAAAGTCTTCCTCGGCTTCTTCCTTCCTGCCACTTGAAATGCACACTGCACAGGTTCCACACTACTTAAGAGACTCCCTGATACACACAGCACCTGGGACATGCCCTGGGCTGGTCCTAACAGCTCACCTTGCTGGGGATGCTATTCCCACATATGTCTCCCTGGAAAGTTATGGCTCATCCTTTAAAACTCAGTTCACACATATCTCAGAGGAATCCTTTCCTGAGCGCCCAGACAGAGTACTCTACCCTCCTTCCTGTACAGCCCTCCACTTCTGTGCTGGACTCAGTGTATTTTAAGATTTATACTTACGTCTCCTCTATGAGCTCTTCAAGGATAGGACCCATGTCTTAATCACACAGGTAACCCCACCATTAAGCCAGACAGGATTTGATAAATGAGCCCTCCCTTTGGAGTGGACTGTATGCTCTGCTCTCTCCATACCATGGGTGGGGAGGAGGACTCATTTCCCACCACTCTTTTCTAGCACTGGACTTATTATCACTTTTCATTTCTGCTAATATAACAGGTAAGAGAGGGCATTGTATAGTTATCTTTATTTTCATTTCCCTGATGACTAGCAGAAACTGAACATCTTTTCATGTTTATAGTAAATCATCAAGATTTACTATTCTGTAAACTGTCCTTTTACATACTTTATCTTTTTTTCCCTATTTTTCTCTGTTTGACTCTTACTTATCAATGTATAAGAGCTCTTTACATGTAAAGGATATAAAACTTTTGTCATATGTGACGCAAATCTCTTTCCATATGATTATATGATTGAAGTTCATATATTTAACTATGGGTATTTTTTTCTTTATGGCTTCTTGATTTTGTTTTTCAAGACCATGACTATCTCGTAAGGACACGTGTGTGAGAATTTTATGTAGGAAAGACATTTCTAGGCTCCAATATATTATATATATATTATTATTATTATTAACCCTGAATATTCATTGGAAGGACTGATGCTGAAGCTGAATGCCAGTATTTTGGCCACTTGAGGCAAAGAGCTGACTCATTGGAAAAGACTCTAATACTGGGAAAGACTGAAGGCAGGAGGAGAAGGGGACGACAGAGGATGAGATTGTTGGATAGCATCACTGACTCAATGGATACGAGTTTGAGTAAACTCTGGGAAATGGTGAAGGACAGGGAAGCCTGGCTTGCAGGTCACAAAGAGTTGGACATGACTGAGCAACTGAATAACAACTATATATATATATATATGTATATATATATATATATGGATTTTCCTGCTCATTTTCAAAGCAGATGCTTTGGCAAGAGTTAATGACAAGACCTGACTCCTTTGGTCTATTCAGTTTTCAGAGCTGACATGGTTCTGACACTTGGAACCAAACTTTTCTGTTAGGTGACAGGATATAATTCCCACTGGCTTCAACTGTCTGAGTTGAATAAAATGGAACAGAGAGTTCACTCTGGTCTAGAAGTAGCTAAGAGCTCGCTGGTTTTAAAATATAAAGGCACAGCAGGCGCTGTAAGGGCTTTCCTAATAGCTCGGTTGTTAAAGAATCCGCCTGCAGTGCAGGAGACCCTGGTTTAATTCTTGGGTCAGGAAGATCTGCTGGAGAAGGGAAAGGCTACTCACTCTAGTATTCTTGGGCTTCCCTATGGCTCAGCTGGTAAAGAATCCACCTGCAATGCAGGAGACCTGGGTTCAATTTCTGGGTTGGGAAGATCCCCTGGAGAAGGGAAAGGTTACCTACTCCAGTATTCTGGCCTTGAGAATTTCGTGGACTGCATAGTCCGTGGGGTTGCAAAGAGTCTAACAGGACTGAGCGATTTTCACTTTCAGGCACTGTAAAAATGAATAAGCCTCCACTCGCTAAAGCAGTCCAGGTCACTCAGCTGCAGGGGTGCTGGGGGAACATGAGATGTGAAAGGAATGGCCAGGATAGAGCTGTCTGAAATGGGAACAGATGTGGGGAGACCGAGGGCTTCTCTCTGATCCAGTGGGACCCGGTCCCCCTGCGGAGACAGCCCTGTGCCCGAGCTAAGGAGGGCAGAGCTCTGCGGAGATTAGGCTTCAGGTGCAAAGCGGTGCCATGGTTTCTGCAAAGGCATTTGTAGCAAGCAGGTGAGAGAAGAACCGCACTGTGTGTTAGCTCATCCAGACCTCTGTTCCATTTAAAAAGGGCTTGAGCCCTATAGGCTAGAAAACCTCCCCAGGGCTGGGGAGGACACAGGCGAGGGTAGAAGCGAGGCCGGCCACTCCGCAGGACAACCTGGCAGGACCCTGACGTACAGGATGAGCAGGCATTGACCAGTGTCTACACCTCAGGGACGCCCTGGCCTGGGTCTTCAAGGGGTAAGGGTGGAGATGTCCACGGAGGACGCAAAGGGCGGGGAAGCACACCCCTGGGGGCTGGACGAGTGAAACAGAAGGGCTGCCAACAGGGGGCTGTTGTGTGGTGGCGAGAGTGAAGGCTCTAGATGGACAGAGAGCAACGGAGAAAGGACCTAAAGACGCGGGGAAGAGAGTAAGAGAAGACTGAGATGGAGAGGGCACTGCTATTTATACAAATTAATCATGCCCACAATATTAAATACACTACCAGGTTATGTACACGTCCAGGGCCATATATTAAACTCAGTAGAGGAACGCCATAGTGGAGGGGAGGGGTGAAGGGGCGGGGAGAGGGGGAGGAGGAAAAAAATAACGCCCAGGAGAGAGCCGCACAGACCAGCGATGGCGGCTGTGCTCACACACCGGAAGCCGGAAGCCGCCTCCTGCTCCGGGTTCCAAAATTTGACAGAAAGCTCTGGCACAGGTTATACAGATATTTGAAGGAAGGTGATGAGGTAAGTACCCAGGGCCAGCCCTCCCATGAGCCCGGGGCCAGCGGCGCTGACTGGGTACCTCGTGGTTTTCATGGCCGAGCAGATCCGAAAGGACTTTCAGCACCAGGCCCGCCACCTTGGCACACATATTCTTCCCTTTAGGAGAAAAACAGCAAAACAGAACAGGTCACGTCTAAACTCAGAGGCACAAGTCAGGCAGATTTAAAAACATATCTCGGCTTCTCTGCTTATGAGCTGGGTGATCTTGGGTGGGGCCCTGTTTCTCCCTCTGGGGTCCCTTGGAAATCATTAGGGTCCACCTCAAAAGGCGACGTAGAAGTTAAGTAGCTCAGTACAGGGCAACATGGTCCCAGTGGTTCTTATCATTCGGGCAGAGCACAGAGCCGCTCACTACAGGAACCACAAGGAATCGCAGAGCGATGCCCTCCTCCCAAGCGCACACACCATCACAGAAAAACCAACGGCTGTCTCAGTGGTTCTAAACATCATAGTAATCACTGAAGATAAACTGATGATAATCAAGAAAAGCTGATTATAACCTGATAAATGCTTTCAAGCTAGGAAATTTGCATATGCTGTTTTTCAAAAGAGAACTCTGAAAGAAGTCCTTTAGTCAGTCAACACCACACAGGTGGTTCAGATTCCACAGCATCTGAGGGGGAAGGTGCTTCTCACAAGTACCCCTGAGCTATTTATCTAGGTAGCCTTCTCCTAACACTGGGACTGCTCAGGGCAGCTCTTCTAAGGAGGCTTCTTCCATTTCAGGAAACAGATCATTTAAGTGGGGTGGAATCTGTTGGGAGAGTGAAAATCACTCCCTTTATTGATCAAGACATAAATGACCAGAGATGTCACATGGGAATTCCCATCTCTAGGAGATGGAATGGAAAAGGCGACTGTGATTAAGAGCAGGGAGTCTGGTTGAACGTCACTGCTCTGCTGTAACGTCAGATTAATGCCACAACTTAATCCCATAGAATCTTAGGAATGTACTTCTCTGTCTTCAGATAAAACAGGTCATAATTCTTCATTTCCTACCTTTGAATAATGTAACAAAGAGGGAGAAAAATATAATGTAATTCAATTTTCTCTTAATATATATACTGCATATAATTGAATAACATAAACTCTTCTTTCCAAGGCCAGGGTGGCATGTTGGCTTTAGGGATTCAATAGCTTTACACCTAGTTGGATATGCTTCACACTCTGTTTTGAGTTTTTCTAAGAGGGAAAAATGAAAGCCAACCCAGAGCTCGGGGAGGGGAGTAGGGCTGTGAGACCTGCGCTCCTGAGGCAGAGGTTCATGAGCAGGGCCACCGAGTACTCGAGCGTGTAGTCAGACAGGCAGTCGGGCTCCTTCAGGATGTCAATCAGCCAGAAGATGAGGCCATCTTGAATCATCGCTGTCTGCAGTGGGCGCCTAGGATGAGATAGCCGACAGGTGATTAAAGCCGGTAAGAAACCTTCCATGTAAGAGAACACAGTAGTGTGAGTGCATATCAGAAAAGGAACTTTATAGAGGTTACGGACTCAAAGGACTGCTTTACTTTTAGACCTATACAACTGAAACTACAGCAATAAATTCTTTTTCTTCTTCTTTTGGCCATATCGCGTGGTTTGTGGGATCTTAGTTCCCTCACCAGGGGTTGAATACATGCCCTCTCGGCAGTGAAAGCACAGAGTTCTAACCACAGGATCTCCAAGGAATTCCTAACAATAAACTCTTTACCTTTCAGGGGTATCATTAAAAGGTTAAAGAAAAATAAGGCAGTAAGGAGACTTCCTACTTTGAAAGTTTCTATTTCAATATATAGAATTAGCAGAGTATCACCTCAAATACTTCATAAATATTTATTGATAGCTTTTGGTCTACTTAACCCAGGAAACAGAGTCACAGAAATAGTTCACTGACAAACATATTTTTACTTAAAATCTAGTCTGTATAATCCAGTGTAGGCACTCTGAACTATATAAAAATACAGAGATACAAAAAAGAACATAAAACCAGCTTAATACCATTTTGATTCAGATCTCTATAGAATAAGGGTAGTTTAATAACCTGGATAATACAATTTATATGGAATTATTTTCCACCCAAAGTCCCGGTGTAAAATCTTACAATACCAAGGCACCATCACATTGTTATGGTGGATATCATCATGTCAGCCTTAAGAACTGATGGGACTAAGCACTACAATAACTATAGTTATTAAATTTCTGCAAATTTTTCAAATACTGTCAACATTAAGCTAAATTATCTCTATAAACAAACAGAATTATGTTCCTGTGATCTAATGAAGTAATAACTCTGCAGATCATTTGTAATTCTTAATTCATACAGGTAGAAAAAGAAACTTTCATTAGCAGGGACCTGGAAAAGAGAACTTTGCCAGGTCTATATATCTACAGCCATAACTACAGCTTTCCCCCTACAAAACATATATACACTCAGAGTATGTCATTTTTCAGGTGTTAGGTTATTAGTGTGTGTGCTAAGTCACCTCAGTCATGTCTGACTCTCTGCAACACTGTGAACTGTAGCCCACCAGGCTCCTCTGTCCATGGGATTCTCCAGGCAAGAATATTGGAGTAGGTGGCAATTTTCTCCTCCAGGGGATCTTCCTGACCTAGGGATCGAACCAGTGTCTCTTATGTCTCCTGCATTATTGGCAGGCAGATTCTTTATCACTAGCGCCACCTGGGAAGCCCAGGTTATTAGTCAGAGTCAGTCAAATATTGACCACATCTGATGGGAAGGCAATGTGTTCACAAGAGGACTTACAGAAAAAGTTAGGTACTCAAGGTAATAAAATTCTTAATAGTCAAATAAAAAGTCATGTGTCATCAGGGAATATAGATGCTGGACAAATTAGCATATGACCCAGCAATTCCACTCCTAGATACCTACCCAGGAGAAAAGAAAACAAAGACTTGTATGCAAATATTCACAGCAGCACTACACATAATAGGCAAAAAGTAGAAGCAAGTAAGGTATCATCAACTGATGAATGCAAAAGCAAAATGTGTTCTATTCATGTGATGGCCTATCACTCGGCAACACAAAGGAAGAAAGTGCTGATACATGCTATCTCTGTGTGAACCTCAAAAGCAGTATGCCAAGTGAAAGGAGCCAGTCATAAAAGAACACACCAGTCGAGGTAAATCTACAGAAAACAGTGGTGGCTGCCCAGGTGAGGAATAGAAGTGAAAAGTGACTGCAAAGAGGCATGAAGTTCCTTTTGGTGATGATGGAAATGTTGTACAACTCTGTAAATATACCAAAAATCATTGAACTGTACACTTAAAATGGTTAAATTTTGTGGTATGTAAAGTACACCTTTGGCTTCCCAGGTGGCTCTGTGGTAAAGAATCTGCCTGCCAATGCAGGAGACTCGGATTCAATCCCTGGGTCAGGAAGATTCCCGGGAGGAGGGCATGGCAACCCACTCCAGTATTCTTGCCTGGAGAATCCCATGGAAAGGAGCCTGGTGGGCTACAGCCCATGGGGTCGCAAAGAGGCAGACATGACCGAGCAACAACAAAGTATACCTTAACAATGCTGTCAGCTAAAAAACAAAACAAAAACGCTCTGGGAGGACATCAGTTCTGCTTCAAGAAGAGGTGTCTGATTTTTAAATTTCTAATGTGGAACAGTTGCATGTCATGAGGGGGTCCAGGCTGAGACCATAGGGTGGCAGGCTGAGATGAATGGACAAGGAACCAGGAAGCTCCACTCTAACTTCCAAAGGGCGACTGACCCCGCTGACTGTGCCTGTGCATTTATATGCCTGTCTCCCACAATGAACTCTGAGCATTTGGCAGGCTGAGGCTCTATCAGGTTTTATCCTGTGTTTATTTCCGAACCTTGCACATGGCTTAAGACACAATCTAGCATCTAACATCTTGTCAGCATAAGATAACATTCATTGGGAGGATACAATGGTGCTTTAACATGTAGGAGCAGGATGTGAGAGTTGGACCATAAAGGGCTGAGTGCTGAAGAACTGATGCTTTCGAACTGTGGAGAATACTCTTGAGAGTCCCTTGGACAGCAAAGAGAGTCAACCAGTCAATCCTAAAGGAAATCAACCCTGAATATTCATTGGAAGGACTGATGCTGAAGCTCCAATACTTTAGCCCCTTGATTTGAAGAGCTGACACATTGGAAAAGACCCTGATGTTGGGAAAGATTGAGGGCAGGAGAAGAAGGGGGCAACAGAGGATAAGATGGTTCGATGTCATCACCAACTCAATGGACATAAGTTTGAGCAGACTCCAGGAGATGGTGAAGGACAGGGAAGCGTGGTGTGCTGCAGTCCATGGGGTTGCAGAGTCAGACATGACTGAGCGACTGAGCAACAACAACAAAGGATGGTTTAGGGGATTCAAGATAAGCTTTCTAGTTGGAAAGTCACCCAATCTCTTCTAAGTATTCACTGAAAAATATCACCCATCCCTTAGATTGTCACTGGAAACAAATAAGCACAAAACAGTGGCTAAGAACCCCCCAAGGTGATCTCATGGGAGCCACCGTGACCTATTGCATGGTCAGCACCTGAGGCTGAACTTCTGCAGGGCCCCAAGAACATTCTCCCGGGTGATGACATCCTTGTCTTCCTCCTTCAGCCTTTCCTCCAGCATCCGCAGCACCTTTGTGCTCTGGGCGAGGTAGCGGCGACCTGGTAATATGACAAGAGATGAACAAGTAAGAGATTCATCTTGTGTTAAGTTTCTGCTCTGAAGCCACTTTCTATGAAAACTGTGCATATAACACATGTAGAGTTTGGGATTCCTTGGTGGCTCAGTGGTAAAGAATCTGCCTGCCAATGCAGGAGATGCGGGTTTGATCCCTGTGTCGGAAAGATCCTCTGGAGAAGGAAATGGCAACCCACTCCAGTATTCTTGCCTGGGAAATCCCAGGGACAGGGGAGCCTGGCGGGCTACAGTTAGTGGGGTTGCAAAGAGTCAGACACAACTTAGTGACTACACACAACAAGAATGCAGGTGGTTTTATGTTCTAGAAAACTTAGTAAAGCATATTTAATCTGCAAGTTGGTTTCATTCAACCAACTAATGAATAGAAAACCACTTTTTCTGTCATCTGAACATGATTCATCACTGTGTTCTTGTGGGGAGCACTGTCTTTTATTTACCCACGATCTTGAGCCCAAAAGTCAAATCACAAGGGGATGATGGATCTGTGTTTTATGAGCCCTTTAGTCTTAACATTAGAGGCAGCCAAGTAGTACTTTCTGGACATACCAGAAAGTATGGTATGGAGAAGTTAGGAACCACACTTGGGACCCTATTATAAGCCTTGAATTGTCATTAGCCTATGGTAAACTTGTATCTTGATATAGATTACATTAATTTCAGACATAAATTTCAACAATATTATATCAATGGTCTCTGGCACATACTCTGGCTAATCATAAAATGTTTGCTAAATGGATGGAAGAACAAACAAATGAGAAAATTTTTGGAGTATCATATAGTCACAATCTAAAACTCCCTTTATTCATGTTAAAAAGAGCTCAAACAAATGAGAATTTATTGAAGATAATGGCATTTTGTAAAATCATTTTGAATTCTGTTATGGTGGCATTTTAGTTTTGGAATTTTCAAATCTTGATTTAAGAGGCTTAGTCTTTTACAAGAAATGGTACAGTGCTTATTGGAGTCACTTTAATTATTCCAACAACCTTATTTTGCCTTAAGTAGAAAATGGCAGAGAATGCATTACCCGCTATCTTGAGAGCAATCTAAAAAGTACTACGTTATGATACCAGAAAGCTTACAAAACAAAACTGGAGGCTGACAAAATAAACTCCGAAACCATGAAAATTTGCTCTGACAACAGCTAACTTTCACAAAAGACTTTAGAGGCATTAAACAGTAATACATTAAGGAAACACGTCATTGCTAAGAAACTTGGGGGGGAATGTTTCTTTTCCCAGGGAAAAACATAGCCACAAGACCTAGCTCTTCTCTTTGAAGATATCAATGAAAAAGGAAAATGTTGCTGCTGTATCAGTAAACAAGGGATGCTGGAGCCATCAAGTCACTACAGCCACCCTGGATGGTGAGCCCTGAGGGGGCTCAGGATGGAGAAAAGCGGGACACTGGCCCCAGACAGCTGAGGTGCACAGCAAAGGAATGACTTCAGTGAGCCCAGACTCCTGCATCTTCCCGTACATGTTTGTCTCTAAGTTGTGTCCAACTCTGCAGCCCCCAGGATTGTAGTCCTCCGGGCTTCTCTGTCCTGGGATTTCCCAGGCAAGAATACTAAAGTGGGTTGTCATTTTCTTCTTCAGGGGATCTTACTGACCCAGGGATCAAACCCACGTGTCCTGCATTGGCAGGCGAATTCTTTACTGCTGAGCCACCAGGAAAGAATTCCTGAAGAGATCTGGCTTTAACAGTCATCTTTTGAAGTTTCAGCTACCAGGTCTTTGTTGCCAAAAGGCCTATATGTCCCGGCTCCTCCCTCATCTCTTCGGAGCAGTCTCTCAGAGCTATCTGACATGCCGTGTTCTGGCTTGTCCATTTTGTCAGCCAAATAAAACATAATCCTCAACTTTTTTTTTTCCAGTTGACAAGAAAAGCTGACATCTTACCTTCTGCTAGGGATGCGAAAGCATTGATGAGCCTGGCCGTGTACTGCCGTACCACCTCACTCTTGGATTGCAGCAGCTGAAGCACACTCCTCTGTGTGGGGTGGGGGGCGGACATCAAAACGTCAAACGAGGAAAAACAATGGAGGTAAACACAAGTGAGAGAGAAGCCTGTGTCTGCTCTGAGGGTCTGCTGTAGTCTCCCTCTGCGTGAATTTATTAGGTGATTCAGTTTTGATTTCCAACTGATCTTTTCTATGACTTGGCAAAAGGAAGTTGTTCAAGTCTTTTGGACTCTGTGGGAGAGGGTGAGGGTGGGATAATTTGGGAGCATGGTACTGTAACATGTATATTATCATATGTGAAATCAATAGCCAGTCCAGGTTTTTTGCATGATACAGGATGCTTGGGGCTGGTGCACTGGGATGACCCAGAGGGATGGGATGGGGAGGGAGGTGGGAGAGGGGTTCAGGATGGGGAACACATGTACACCCGTGGCGGAGTCATGTCAATGTATGGCAAAACCAATACAATATTGTAAAGTAATTAGCCTCCAAGTAAAATAAATAAATTTATATTAAATTAAAAAAAAAGTTGTTCAGGCCCAGAGTAGAAGAGTTAAGTATTCAAAGCATTTACAATGATGACTGACTCCAAGGAGGCAATGCTGTTTGCTATTATTGTTGCTGATGTTTTTCCAGGTAGAATGAATGACCCAGCACATGTCTAATTTTGCTCCTCCAAAACCACCATAAAACCATCAGTAAATGGAGTTTTTAAGGAGACAGATATTTTCCAGGACAGAGAAGATAGCACCAGAAACCATGACAACACAATTTTGGGATCAGGAATGCAGGATGATAACACACTCAGCAGACCCAAGAATGCCAAACAGGCAATGAGGAAGGAATTACCCGGTTTACATCACTTAATTCTCAGAAGTCACCAGAACTGGAGGAAAATCAAGAAGGAATGAAAGCTATAGGATCAGTAGCTCAGTCCCACATGCTGCTCCTGCTCTGTGTCCTCCTGTGCACCCCACACCACACACCTGGGACGCTCTCTTTTGAGGGCCACACAGAAGGTCTCTGGATGGAGAACACCAGATGCAGGTGAGCAGAGCTTCCACGTCAAAGCAGCAGAATAAATGCTCAACAGCCACCCCCTCCTCCTCTCCTAGCTGGCTCCCAGAATACTGGCAACCAAATCCTTACCTACCTGCCTATGAACAGAGAAAACAAGAGAAGAAATCAACAAAATAACTCGAGAAAAGTTCCCAGAATTACAGCTGTCAGATTGAAAGGGCTCAAAAAGTGCTCCCCCAAAATGAATTAAATACATATCATGAAAGACATCAATGGGAAATTCATTAACACTGGTGAAAAGGAAAAGACTCAACATGCTTCTAGAAAGAAAAACAAAAACAGTTCACATACAAAAGGTCAGGAATTAGAAAGGCTTTGGACTTTTCAAGAGCAACATTGAAACCTAAAAGGCAGTGAAGCAATATCTTCAAAATTCTGAAGGATGATTATTTACAACCCAGAGCTCTACACAAAGAATAAAGGTATTTTCAGACGTACACAGCCTCGAAAAATATACTCCCCCAACCTATCCTTTCTCTAGAAGCTATTAACTAAAGGCTGTGCTCCACCAAAAAGACAATTATAGAATGTTGGAAACAGAGATCCAGTTCAGGAAAGGGGTGAAAGGAATCAATATATGTTTGGTGGAGAGAGATTTCCAGAAGGCAGCTTTGGCCCAGAGGTGGAGGGCCACCAGTGCAGGCTGAATGACTGACTCAGGAGAGTGGCATACTGAAGGCTGTCACCCCCAAGATGCCTACTGCCATTGTGCCATCTTTGTTTAGGTAAAAATTCTATTGAAATATAACACCCATCAGAACATTGCCCAGATCATGAGTATACAGCTTGACAGGTTTTCACAGAGTGGACATGTGGCTAATGGACAGTCACATCAAGAAACAGAACAACAACAACAAAGGAACGGATTATCCAAATCCCAGACGCCCTCTGAGGGTCCTCATCTCAACCAAGGGCAACATCTCTCCTGGCTTCTTATATCGTGGGTTAGTTCTGTTTTAAATTTTTTATTAAATAAAGCCATGCTTTGCCGGGAGCCGGCGAGAGACATTCCACTCGTGACAAGCAGGTCCAGCCCCGGCTATGCTTTATTCTTTTATATCTGACTTTTCTCATTCAATATCATGTTTGTGAGACTCATCCATGTTGTATGCTGTATGCTCCCTCCCATGGCTCAATGCATGAAAGGGAAAGAAAGTGCTATTTGCTCAGTCATGTCCGACTCTTCGTGACCCCATGGACTGTAGCCCGCCAGGCTCCTCTGTCCATTCCCTTCTCCAAGGAATCTTCCCCACCCAGGGATCAAACCCAGGCCTCCTGCATTGCAAGTAGATTCTTTACCATCTGAGCCACCAGGGAAGCCCAATGGCCCAATGGCTCAATATATCCCATCTTAAAAATATATCGCAGATGACTTATCCATTCTACTCCTGATGGACATTTGGTTATAGCCAATGTTCTGGTTCTTATAAATACTGTTGCTATGAACATTCTTATACCTCTTACAGTTGAACATATGGCATACTTCTGTTGGGATTATACTTAGGCATGTTTCTGCTAGGGCACAGACTATGCAGTTGTGGTAAATACAGCCAGGGTTCCACAGTAGCTCACCATGTAACACATTTGCAAGCAGAGTGCGACATACCTGGACTGGTGAGCCCAGACTCATGTGCACTTGGACAGCCCTGCCCACATGCTGGTGAAGTTTCAGCTCCCCTTCCACACCCTGCTGCGTGGACCAGCTGTGGAAAGTCTGTTCACCCAACAGAAGTGTGATCAACTCCTGAGAACTATGAGCAGACCAGGAGAGCTTAAAACCCAAATTAGAGCGCCTCACCATTCCCCTTGGCCATACATACTGCTGCCAGATAACCAGTGCCTGGGCTACATTTCAGCCCTGCCAGATGCCCTGTGCTTCCCCAGACTCTCTCCTGACTCTAACTACCAATGTCCCCAGAGGAACCAATAAGAGCCCAGGGGAGCTATGTCTAATTATAATCCAGCAATTTTGTTCATGTCACCTTCCCCTAGGTGCCTTCATCTAACCTGGAAATAGTACCCATTCCTTGCAGAGTAAGGTTTGTACTTGATACTCAGCAAACCCCAAATCAAACACTATTATTCTGGGGACATATGCAAATGAGGGTACTATAAAGAAAAATAAGGAACTGATTAAGACAAGAGTGAGGATGTGCACACCCATGTTCAAAGCAGCATTATTCACAATAGCCAAAAGGGAGAGGCAACTCAAGTGTCTGTTGATACATAAACGGATAAACAAGCTGCGAGACAAATACTTATATCCCAATTTATTTTGGTGTCGTGGTGACATGGCATCCATGTTTCCCAAGGAGTTCCCCATTCTGCAGATTCTCTGACATCTTAAGGTAACTCCAGCTCATTTCTTATTGAAAAGTAAATAAATAAATAAGCCATACCAATAAAAAAAAAGACTTGAGGAAGATATGATATCTTCAGTGGCTATAAAGATTACAGCCTTTTGACAAATATCATGTATCATAAAATCCAAGACACTTTTTATTAGAGGACGTATTTTTTTATGCACAACCAAGAAAGAAAACTGCACTGCCAATTAAACTGTAACAGGCCATCGGCTATTCTTATAGATGCTAGCGTGAGGCAGGGGGAACTGCATCTTAGATTCAATGAAATATCATAATTCAGAAACAATCAGTATTGAATTCTGATTCAATTCAACTGGATTTGAGTGTGTAAGTCAGGAGAGTATAATTCAGCTGCTTCAGTGCCTAATTCAGCTAGATTCAATGTCATTGCTGCTGCTGCTGCTGCTAAGTCGCTTCAGTCATGTCCGACTCTGCGCGACCCCATAGAC
This sequence comes from Bison bison bison, assembly GCF_000754665.1. Classification (NCBI taxonomy): domain Eukaryota; kingdom Metazoa; phylum Chordata; class Mammalia; order Artiodactyla; family Bovidae; genus Bison; species Bison bison. The sequence goes on from NW_011494640.1 coordinate 4,508,960, forward strand.
GGCAGCCCAACCAGGCCCCCCCGTCCCTGGGATTCTCCAGGCAAGAACACTGGAGTGGGTTGCCATTTGCTTCTCCAGTGCAGGAAAGGGAAAAGTGAAAGTGAAGTTGCTCAGTCGTGTCCGACTTTTAGCAACCCCATGGACTGCAGCCTACCAGGCTCCTCTGTCCATGGGATTTTCCAGGCAAGAGTAATGGAGTGGGGTGCCATTGCCTTCTCCGAATGTCATTGCAAATACCAACAAAAAAAAAAAGGTTAAAGAAAATAACTCTAGAATTTGAGAGACTATTTTTCATACTTAACACAACTCTTTCATGGGAGCAATAAGATTATGTACAAAGAAGAAATGCAAAACCCTTCAGGGTTGCCACGTGTGTACACAACACATCATGTGTGACAAGCATCCTTGAGGGGCTGTTTCATCAGGTTTCAAAGAGGTACAGATACTCCACTCCCTTAACAGTAGGGAGATTAAGGTTTTAGAGCATCCTAGATAAAGATGCAAGTGAAATAATGAGACACGGTATCCTCTCATGTAGGCCACAGCCAAGCTCTCGATGCTCCTCCGGTGTGGGAACAGGTGCTGAGAATGTGGAAGGGGCTGGGGGTGGGGAGGAGAACCACCACTGTGGACCCCTCTGCATTGGGCGCTGAGTCACGTCAATCCCCCACGTGACCTCGCACAACCATCCCACAACCTCCCAAGGCAGGTGACTCAGTGGTGGGAAAGCTCCCTGAGGCGAGAAACTTGCTTAAGGGCGTTAGCCAGCTGTTGGTGGGGCAGAGATCTGAGACCAGTTCATGTCCTTTTAAACCCCATACTTCCCCCAATGCACCATTAGACCCATCTGGTCCAAAGCTCTATACAAATAGTGTGGAAGACATGTGTAAAAGTCAGGCCCAGATGAAAACAACTGGAATCTGCTTCTTTACCTTGCCCATTCTAAGTCCTGCTGAGTTTTCAGACTCATGGTAAGCAGTGGCATGAGGGCAAGAGCAGAGACTTTGAGGAAAAAAAAAGAAAAGAGATGCAGAGTTGAATCAGGCAGTACAAGCTTATTTATTAGGACTCTGCATTATAAGTGAAAAGTGGGCCAAAGTCCAGGGTGGACAGCAGATCTCAGAAGCTAACAGAAGCCCCAGGCTGACATATGATCACTCTGCTGAAGACATGCATAGAAACGAAGGGCCTCCTCCTTCTAAGACCCTCCCCAGAAGGGCAGGCCCCGGCTGGGCGCTGGCCCGTCTCCCACCGACCTGGCTGTGGCTGTGACAGTCCAACAGGTCGTTGCTGATGTAGGCCTGCAGGACGGTCTCCCTCTGCTCTCCAGGATGTGATGTGGTCAAGCGCTAGGATGAAGAAAAACAAGAGTAGCGAGGTCCAAGTGTGAATGTGGGGAAAAGGCATTTTCTCATCACAGGCGGCACCAGTAACCGTGCCTTTCACCAAACCAAATGAGTAACACCCAGCTGGGCAGCTGGTCAACCAGCTGACATGTCAGTGAATGAAAAATTACAGCGAACCTCCTAATGGGTGATGTAGGAGTCACCTAACACACATACGCTCCTGAGCAGTGAAAGTGGAAAATGATGGGACTGCAAGGGACCAGATAAGGGAGAGCTCCCCAATGCACGGAGGGTTTTGTTTTGTTTTTTTTTCCCCTGAAAGTGGCTCAAGAGTTGGTCCTTGAAGGATCAGCAGACTCTCAGGCTTCAGGGGACGTGTGAGCGTGGTGTGGGGCTGGGATGCGTGGTCCGGCCGAGGGAGGTGCCCGACGGGGAGGGCTGTGAGTGAGCGCCGGGCCCACAAAGCACACTCATTCTATGGGGGCCTGCACAGCACCGCTGAGGATACTGTGTGTGCGTGCATGTCTGTGTGGGGCACCCCTGGCACTGCCTTCCCTTCTCTTTCCCAGTGCCCCTCTCCTTGGTGGCTTCCTTGATAGCTCAGTTGGTAAAGAATCCTCCTGCAGTGCAGGAGACCCCAGTTCAATTCCTGGGTGGGAAAGATCTGCTGGAGAAGGAATTAGGCTCCCCACTCCAGTATTCTTGGGCTTCCCTTGTGGCTCACCCAGTAAAGAATCCACCTGCAATGCAGGAGACCTGGGTTCGATCCCTGGGTTGGGAAGATCCCCTGGAGAAGGGATAGGCTACCCACTCCAGTATTCTGGCCTGAACAATTCCATGGACTGTATAGTCCGTGGGGTCGCAAAGAGCTGGACATGACTGAGGGACTTTCACTTTCTCTCCTTGGCCGCAGCGGGTCCAGTCTCTCTGACACCTACCTCTGGGGACCTGCACCGTTCAGTTCTGGGTAGTCTGCCACTCTGTCTTCTCATCCACGTGCTGTTCACGGTCACACCTAGGGGCCACCGCTCGTCTGTTGAGTTTGGAGGCCTCTGCCGGGCTAGTGTGGTGGGGCTGAGGTAGGGTGCTGGAGGGGTCTCAGACAGAATCTTATAAGGATCAGTGTGTTTTTCCTGCTTGTTCTATGACAATGTCATTCAGTAAGCAAAGGAACACCAGGTCTCACCATGAGGCTCACTAGCGTAGACCAACAGCGAGAACACAGTGGATAATCCAAGAGCCCCGGGGAGGCTGGTAACCAGAGCAGTGGCAAACCTCCAGGCAGGTTACTCTCGTCGCCCCACCCACTCCAGTCAACTGGACAGAGCAGACATGCTGACTGGTCGCTGGACTCTTCCTGCTAGTCTGGATGCATACGCAGAGTGCTCCCCCAAAACACATTCCCGGAAGTGCTACCAGCCATCAGAGTGCACGTGAGGAGAGCTATTTTTATCCAGAGATGGGGAAATGACACAAAGGCATTTTGATGTCAAGATAGCCTAAAATGTGGGGATCCCTGAAGATGTCTGACACTACTGTGGGTCAATCAGAGTAGACTGTTCAGTTAAGGAGTGAACTGGTGTTGGCTTGCACCAGTTGTTCTCAAAGTGTAGTCTGGGGAACCCTGGGGGTCCCCAGAGTCCCTTCAGAGGGATCTACAAGGTCACAATTATTTCTATAATAATACTAAGATATGTTTTGTCTTTTTAATGATCAGTTTCTCAGAGGCTAGATGAAGTGTGATACTGTGACAATGTAGAAGCAGAGATGAGAATTCAGCTGTCCTCCATCAAGCCAGACATTAAAGAAATGTATAAAAATGCAAAACAATGTCAGACTTCTAAATTTTTTAGTTTGGAAAATAGTTATTTTTCATAAAAATGGTATTTATGTTATGTCCTCGGTTTATTAGTGTTTATTTATTTATTTTTATTCTTTGGTCATGCCACGCGCACGGCATATGAGCTCTAATTTCCTCAACCAGGAATCAAGCCTGCTCCCTCTGCAATGGAAGTGTGGTATCTTAACCACTGGACCGCCAGGGACGTCCTATTATTGTTCATTTTAAATGAATTAATAAATATACATTTTCTCAGTTTTAACTGCTAATACTATAAATTTTGGCAGAGAAAAATTCACACAAAACCTCTTTGAGTTCCTCAGTAATTTTTTACCATGTCAAGAGGTTTGACACCAAAGGCTTGGGAGTCAGTAATTTTTGACCCTGTCAAGACGTTTGAGACCAACAGACTTGGGAATCACTGCCTTAACTGTGATCAATCTGAAGACTGGGGAGAAAAGCAACCCTTTATTTATTTACTTGTTCATTTTTATTTGGCTGCACTGGGTCTTAGTTGCAGCATGTGGGATCTAGTTTCCTGACTAGGAATCAAACCCAGGCCCCCTGCACTGGGAGTGAAAAGTCTTAGCCACTGGACCACCAGGGAAGTTTCCATTTATTTTTTTAATGACGCCTTTTTTTTTTTCTTTTTTCTTTTTTTGCTTGCCCCTTGGCAGAAGCAGTGCCCTCTGTAGTGGAAGTACGGAGTCCTAACCACTGGGACCCCCAGGGGATTCCCAGAAAAGCAGCTATTTAGGCTTTATTTTCCTTAAAGACTTAGTAAGTTTTCTCTCTTGATGTGGCTACATGGGAATACCTAAATCCAGAGGTCTCTGTGGGGGCCAGTATGAGAGGGACACCGAGCTCTAACATGCTAACGCCACCATCTGCGGGTCTGGCTCACAACCAGGGAAGGGCCAGAGGACAGGGTGGCTTCAGGGCCTGGAAATTGCATGTATCAAATCATCAAGTGAGGGTAATGGCAGCTATGATGTCAATATAAGGGTTTGTTTTTTTTTTTTTTTTAGAGAAAAC